>NC_091464.1:14913133-15258133 GCF_027789765.1 Dendropsophus ebraccatus
GATGTAGAAGTCTATGCAGAAGTGTATGTAGTGCAATCATCCCTGTCCCCAGTCCCCTCCCATGCAGCGGGTGAACTCTTTAGTTACCATCTAGTTACTGCAGTCAGCGGGAAAGAGGCTGCAGGGACTGATCGAGGAAGGCAGGTAAGGAGTGCGCGTACTGCTGCACGGCACCAGGCAGCATCGGCCGGGAGGCAGGCACATGAGCGGGCATCGGGCAGCACGGCGAGGGAGGCACATGAGCGGGCATCGGGCAGCACGGAGAGGGAGGCTGGCACATGAGCAGGCAGCACAGGGATGGAGGGAGGCACATGAGCACGCAACAGGCAGCATGGGGAGGTAGACTGGCACATAAGCGGGCAGCACAGGTATGGAGGGAAGCACATGAGCGGGGACCCGGCAGCACAGGGAGGTAGGCTGGCACATGAGCAGGCAGCACAGGGATGGAGGGAGGCACATGATTGGGCACCCGGTAGCACGGGGAGGGAGGCACATGAGCGGAGACCGGGGAGGGAGGGAGGCTGGCACATGAGCGGGCAGCACAGGGAGGGAGGGAGGCACATGAGCAGACAACACGGGGAGGAAAGGAGGCAGATGGGAACGGGATAGATGGTAACTAAGGAGTTCACCCGCTGCATGGGAGGGGACTGGGTACAGGGATGATTGCACTACATATACTTCAGCAGAGACTTCTACTTCTATACTTCTATATACAGTATACTGCGCCCCCTGCTGGACCCTTCAGGTATGTACACCTGGGACATGACTTTTTTTTTTTTAGAGAAATTGAAACCTGCCTGATCTACTAAATGGAGGGTAATAGCAGTATATGTGCATTTCCTATAATCAGTGTACATTAGGAATTTGTCTAACTTTGCTTATCTAATAACATATTAAAACAAAGAGTTCCCAGCGTTCCCAGCCCAGAGTTCTCCCTTAAATGATTAGGTGTATGTTTATAAATAAACATAAGTCTAAATGTATTATGGTTTGTTTGTTTCACCAACACATAGAAAGAAAAGAATATGTGACTACTATGCCAAAGTAATGGGCAGTGAGAAAGCATTGCATGTAAGTTGTCTTTCATTACTATGATACATGTTTATAGTGTTATAGATCCATCATTAACTTCCACGATTAACTATATAATAATGTGTGTAGTGTCATTTATAATAATTCCTTATATTTTATTAAAATGTTTTTAATACTGACAAACATTACAGCTCAGTACTAGCGTGAAGGGAACTTCGAAGAAGGACATTAGACATAGATAATCTGTGATACCCCACAAGTCTAGAGAAGGGGCACTAGCGACAGGCACTGTTTGAAACTTTGTCATGCAGCTGTGGTGCCAGTATCTAACTTGCACAGATCCTTGTCTCCCTCTTACTGTTCTCTGGAACGGAGTCCTTTGGCAAGGGCACATCCAGGGCTGTCTGGTCTCTAACCTTTGAGCATCGGTTCTTGGTGCTGCACCACCGGTAGGGGGTGCAGGAACTTAATAAACAATGTATACTAACCAGCCCCCGTCCCTCTACAACATCACTCCTGGGTTCAGCTGATGGCCACCGGTTGTCACTCTCTACTTGAATCCAGGTACGTGACGTACTTACCTTGCACTTCCTGCTGCACGCTCGTGGCGTGGCTAAGTGCAGTCAGTCAGTCAGTGACTGGGGCGGTGTTCCCGCTGAGCGGGCAGTCAGTCAACCGGGTACGTGATGTGTCAGCTGGAAGAGCTGCAGGAGGCCAGCGGCTGTTTGCTGAACCCAGGAGCCGCACTGTGGGGTATGAGGATAGGTAAGTATACATTGTTCATTATATTCCCGCACCCCCTGCCTTTCAGCTTTTTTATGTCATGTGACTTCTCTTTTAACTTTATCCTAAATATCTTTTCACAATTCACTTCCTCAAATCGCCCTTCCCCCTGCTCATAAAAGACTATTGCGAGGTCAAATCCATATACACTTCTAGACAACTTCTTCTTTGCATGTCCACAAACTTGCATGCATGTTTATTATTTGGCAATACATGATTCTCTGTGTCCTCCCCTTTTATTCCTCCAAGAATACAGCACCCCCTTGTGGTAGGTGAGGGCAAGGAGTGTTCTGTTCTCAGGCCAGGCAGACATCATGGGATTTCGGTCCCCCCTATTAATGCTGCTCTAAGAACAAACAAAGGGCTCTTGTAAGGTGAGAAATGCATCAAAATATTACATGGCATTAGAGTGGGCACTCAATTTAATGTGGATAGTGGCAGCATGATGTTTTTACCTATTGACAGTTACACTTTAAATTAAAATACTTTTTTTTTTATTACAATTGTTATTTAAATAGTTCTTTATGTTTGTTATGTTTATTATCTACTAAATACTGTTTGTTATTGCATAGCCTGTACATTATGAGGAGAAGAACTGGTGTGAAGAACAGTATTCTGGTGGATGTTACACTTCCTACTTCCCCCCAGGAGTCATGACACAGTATGGAAGGTAATGTGGAGTAACACACTCTAATATAAAGATTAATATAAATATGCAGAGAAAATTCAAAAGAGACTGACTGTGTAGCTTTGGAAACTGTAGACCTTTAGGTAATAGCCTACCCCCCCCCCCCCCCCCCCCAAGTCAAACTGCAACATTACAAGACCCTTAAAGTCTCTTTTTTTTCTAAAGTGTTATTCGTAAGTCCATTGGGAAACTGTACTTTGCTGGAACAGAAACGGCTACTCAGTGGAGTGGATACATGGAGGGAGCGGTGCAGGCCGGGGAGAGAGCCGCCAGAGAGGTACGGTTACCACTATATCCACATGCTGTATGAAGTACTAGAGAAGTAATAGGAAATAACATGGAATCATTAGTTATAATATACAATATATCATACATGGAGAGAGCCGCCAGAGAGGTACGGTTACCACTATATCCACATGCTGTATGAAATACTAGGGAAGTAATAGGAAATAACATGGAATCATTAGTTATAATATAGAATATATCATACATGGAGAGAGCGGCCAGAGAGGTACATTTACCACTATATCCACATGCTGTATGAAGTACTAGGGAAGTAATGGGAAATAACATGGAATCATTAGTTATAATATACAATATATCATACATGGAGAGAGCCGCCAGAGAGGTACAGTTACCACTATATCCACATGCTGTATGAAATACTAGAGAAGTAATAGGAAATAACATGGAATCATTAGTTATAATTACAATATATCATACATGGAGAGAGCGGCCAGAGAGGTACAGTTACCACTATATCCACATGCTGTATGAAATACTAGGGAAGTAATGGGAAATAACTCCAGTAGCATAAAGTTCTAGTCGATGTCCTTAAAGGTGAGGGATTGTGTGTCTCTGTAATTATCATTAAGAGACGGTCAAGCATTGGCAGGCATTGTCATCCACATTACTGCCCCGCCCCTCTGACCCTTGAATGTTTTATAGAACATTGAGGACTTTGCTTAAAAAATAATAAATGAAACGCACGATTGTAAATTAAACCCTTTAATAAAACTATGGTTCCCTTGTGACGATGTGTTATTTGAGGTAAACTAAGTTACATTCCTCTAAATGCGGTATTCAGGGCTAGTTAATGCTTTAGAGCCCTCTAGTGGACATTTCAGGCAGTTACATATTTGCTTTGCCATTGCATTCAGTTTTAGGCTACGTTCATGCACTGTCAAAACGGTGGATGTTTTTTCTTGGACGGCCGTCATTCAATGGTATTCATTTTTTTACAAATTTCATAATAACGGCTGCTGTTTGTATAATGACGACCATCCAATAAAAACGGCCATCATTCTGACAGGGTGTGAATATAGCCTTAGGCTATGTGCACACAGAGCAAAAGTGGTGGAATTCCGCGGGGAGAGATTGTCTTCTATTACACAAAGCAATTTTTAGCCGATATCGGTCAAATACAGCCAATAATCGCTTTGTGTAATTGGGCCTTTAGGGTCCTAATACACGGAGCGAATTTTAACAATTACTGATAAACTATCGCAAACAAGTTTTTTATTATTAACATGAAATCGTTCACCATATTACACGGAATGATAGTCGTTAGTTACTACAATCGTTTACTCCAGCTGATCCCGGCAATTGAAGAAACAATGTGGAATTAGGGTCCATTTACACAGAAAGATTATCTGACAGATTATCTGCCAAAGATTTGAAGCCAAAACCAGGATTTGAAAAGAGGAGAAATCTCAGGCTTTCCTATATGACCTGATCTCTGTTTATAGTCTGTTTCTGGCTTTGGCTTCAAATCTTTGGCAAATAATCTGTCAAATAATTCTGTGTAAATGGACCCTCATGGTGCGTTTACACAGGCAGATTTATCTGTCAGATTTTTTAAGCCAAAGCCAAGAATAGACCATAAACAGGGAACGGGTCATAAAGGAAAGACTGAGATTTCTCCCTTTTTCAAATCCATTCCGGGCTTTGGCTTCCAAAATCTGTCAGATAAATCTTTCTGTGTAAACGCACCCTAATGCTGGGTTTACATGGAGCGATAATTCGCCCAATCGTACGATTAATGATTTCTAAGTAACGATTTTTCTTTTATAACGAGCAGCGTTTAGATGGAACGATATATCGTACAGAAAATTCGTTTTCCGATTGTCTTGCGATCGCTTAAGCCTATCTCACACGTAGGAAAAATCAGTTAACGACTGTTTACACGGAACGATCGGCAAACGACTATTTAGGAACAAGTCAAAATGGACAATTTCTCGCTCGTCGTTCGATCGTTCGCTGCGTTTACATGTATGATTATCGTTCGAATTCGATCGTTATCGTGCAAATTCGCCTGATAATCGTTCCGTGTAAACCCAGCATAAGGCTATGTTCACACTACGTAAGTTTCCGGCCGTAGCGCGTTCCGTGAATAAGCGGCCAGAGATTTACGTAGTTTGCGTACAATAGAAAGTATACGATGTACGGCTGCACAGTTCACACCACGTAAGAACTTACACCAGGATCGTATGCGGCGCCGTAAAAAATGAACCAGACCATTGTTTCAGGACGGAAATAATGTAACTTACGCCCGTAGCGTTACATGCGGTCCCGTACGGAGTGGTGATTTCTTCATTTTTGCACTTTGATTCGTCGATCCAAAAGGTTCTGTGGGGTGTCCGGGGCTAGGCGAAGATTTCCAAGTAAAAGACCGCTGTCAGATCGCTACGTAGGGCGCTCGGGAAGCGTAAGTAGACTACGGGCGTAAGTTCGCGGACCGTACGTAGCCGGCCGCAACTTACGTAAATCCCCGGCTGGAGTTAACACGTATATGTCCTGCCATGAAAAATGTGCGGCCGGACATATACGTAGTGTGAACATAGCCTAATGCTGGGTTTACACGGAACGATTATGGTGCGAATTTTCGCGATAACGATCGCATTTAGCGATAATTATTCCGTGTAAACACAGCAAACGATCAAGCGACGAGCGAAAAATCGTTCATTTTGATCTTTCAACATGTTCTTAAATCATCGTTTATCGTTTGCTAAAAATTCACAAATCGCTTCGTGTAAACAGTCTTTCAACGATTTACCCTATGTAAAAGATGGGCTTAAGCGATCTTAAAAACGATCGCAATAACGATTTTTCTTATGAATCTTCTAACGATTTTCCTCCGTCTAAACGCTGATCGTTATAAAAACCAAATCGTTGCTTCAAAATCGTTAATCGTTCGATTGGGCGAATTATCGTTCTGTGTACACCCAGCATAACACTGACTGATTAGTGAATGAATGTGAAATTACACTGAATGATTAGCGATGATTTTGGTGTCAGCACCAAACTAGCGATGAACAATTTTGTTTGCACCAAACGATTATATTTTAAATTCAAACGATATACCGATAATTTGCACAATAATCGTCCCAGGTAATAGGGCCCTTAGAGTTTGTATTTAACTTTATTTGCATAATATTACTGGACAAAAATAAATATGAATAAATGTTTTCCTATTGAACAGCTGGTTTCTCTCATCTGTTGCTGCATTCCCTGTCTCCACCTAGAGGGGGCAGACTGAGGATAACATTCACTCAGCTTCAGTGAGACGTACAAACCTCTGACTGCTACAACAACATATGAGGGATTTTCCTGTTACAACATTAAACAGTTTAGCTTCTATCTCATTGTTTCAATTGAGGCCATGTGCTTACTAGGCCACAGGCCTGCAGAAGTCATTGGGCTTAAAGGGGTAATCCAGCTAGGAGCAAAAAAGCTACCTGGTCTTACTCACTAAGTCCCCCTGAGTATTTTGAGCCATCTGCTGTCTTTCTAGCTGCTGCCATTCCTGAGTTCCAAGTTTTTCTAAAAGCCAATTTATGTCCAAGATGGTGCCTGCCAGGAAACTACATTTCCCATCATGCATTTTCCCTGATTGGTCCATTTGTGTATCCGCCCCATTACTATTGCAGGGTAAGGGTGCGTGCACACTGCAGAATGGCGACGGATAACCCGTTGTACATTCTGCAACTTGCACCCGCCGGTGGACTGATGCGGGCGCGCGCGTCTCCGCCCGTATCATAGACTATTCTATGCATGGGCGGATTCCTTCATCCAGACGGAATTCTCCTGTGCATAGAACAGAGTCTATGATACGGGCGGAGACACGCGCGCCCCCATCAGTCTGCCGGCAGGTGTGAGCTGTGGAATGCGCAAAGGGTTATCCGTCGCCATTCCGGATGCATGCACTGGGCTATTTTTACACTGATTTTGTATGACATCACCCCAGTATGTATTGCATACTAGCTGATGATGTAGCAGTGCTGATGCGCACATGGTGTAGGTATGTGCTGCATAACCGGCATCTGCTTATTGGGGTGGGGGGTGTAGTGCAGCTTTAAATCTCTACTTGCTGACTGTGAATGAAAACATTCTAGTTCCATCCAGCCTCTAAGAACTTACAATATACAGAGCTGAGACACAAAGACAGGTACATATGGCTGCATTCGCTGACAGCATGCAGAGATAGAACTATAATTTTTCATATTACAGAAACCTAGGCTCAGGAACACATGTAAGTCTATGGAAACAGCACAAGTGCATGGAGATGAGGCAAATGATTTCTCCTGGGACTCAGGTTACCAAGTAAATAGACAGCTAACTCTGTCCCCAGCAAGGAGATCACATGTGTTGTGACTACAGAGGGATGGGGGGTGCGTGGTCAGAGTGGACCCAGAGTAGAGGATTTTACTAGAGATGAGCGAACCGGGTTTGAGTCGATCCGAACCCGAACGTTCGGTATTTGATTAGCTGCGGCTGCTGAACTTGGATAAAGCCCTAAGGTTGTGTGGAAAACATGGATACAGCCAATGACTATATCCATGTTTTCTACATAGCCTTAGGGCTTTATCCAACTTCTGCAGCCACTGCTAATCAAATGCTGAACGATGGGGTTCGGATGGACTTGAGCATGCTCCAGGTTCACTCATCTCTAGATTTTACACATCCGGAATGCATGAAAATGAGAACAAAAAAGGGAAAGGGAAAGTGCAAGATAGGTTATACATGCATATTAGACATAGGGTGGTATTGGGAAGGCGGATTGTTTAGAATATTGTTTTTGTTACCCGGATAATCCCTTTAAAAAAGAAAAAAACTATGTGTATGTGTATATATATATATATATATATATATATATATATATATATATATATATAATAAAATATTTTTCTTTCAAATAAACTGATTTCAGAAAGTTATATAGATTTGTAATTTACTTCTATTTAAAAATCTCCAGTGTTCCAGGACTTATCAGCTGCTGTATGCCCTGCAGAAAGTGGTGCATTCTCTCCAGCCTGACACAGTGCTCTCTGCTGCCACCTCTGTCCATGTCAGGAACTCTCCAGAGCAGTAACAAATCCTTTCCTGCTCTGAACAGTTCCTGACATGGACAGAGGTGGCAGCAGAGAGCACTGTGTCAGAATGAAAAGAAAACATTTCCTGCAGGACATACAGCAGCAGATAAGTATGGGAAGACTTGAGTCATTTCAGTAGATGTAATTCCCTATTATACTCTTAATGTTAATATCAGCATAGAGCTTCATTTTCATTGGGAGATGAAAGGTGATTAGTTTTATAGGCTAAGCTCGAAAACCCTTTTTTTAAATATTCCCATAAAAGTAGTTTTATTTTATTCTTCTTATTTATAATTTAAATGTTCAACCCTAATCAACATTTAGCAGAACCCGTCCTATTCCCAACATCATGTGTTATCATACTGTGAAATAATAAAAGTGTAACATGCATTCCTAATACTTACAGATAATGTGCCAAATGGGACTCATTGCGGAGAATGAAATATGGCTGCCTGAACCAGAATCGCTGGTAAGTTTTGTATCGCCTTCAGTTCCTATAATTAATAGCCGTGCTTAACTCGAGAAAAAATTCCGTCCCGCCGTTCTATGCCGTTCATTATGTTTAGCTTCCCTCTAGCTGAACAATATAAGCGGCGCTCTGCAGGGACGGCTGATGGAAATTGAAGCTGGTGGGATACAGCTGTAGGGAAATTGGGCTAATGATTATGGTTTGTAAATAAGACATGACTTCATTGTGAGCGGGCGCAGCACTATTACAAGCACTTAGCGGCTGATCTCAGTTCAGTTTTGTAAATTCTTTTTTTTTTTCATTTGTTTAACTTATAATGGGGTGATGGTAGTTTGGAAGGTAAGAGCGGTGCGTTATTTGTACCATCATAAGTGAGGGTGCTAGACTTTAACCCCTTAAAGACCGGGCTAATCTTTGTTTTTGCGTTTTCGTTTTTCGCTCCTTATATATAAGGCCATAGCAGTTGCATTTTTACACCCACATGAGCCCTTATTTTTTGCGTCACTAATTGTACTTTGCAATGAAAGGCTGAATTTTTGCATAAAATATGCTGCGAAACCAGAAAAAAATTATATGCGTGGTGAAACTGAAGAAAAAAAACGAAATTCTTTTTTCTTTGGGGGGGGGGGGGCTTCGTTTTACGCCGTGTGTCCTATGGAAAAACTGACATGTTTTATATGTTTCTCAAGTCGGTACGATTGAAACGATATGTAACATGTATAACTTTTATATTAATTGATGGCTCGCAAAAAAATAAAACCTTTTACAGAAAATAAACGTTCCTTAAAATCACTCTATACCCAGGCTCATAGCGCTTTTATTCTTTGGTCTATGGGGCTGTGTGAGGTGTCATTTTTTGCGCCATGAAGTGTTCTTTCTATCAGTACCTTCATTGCGCATATGCGACTTTTTGATCGCTTTTTATTACAATTTTTCTGGATTTGATGCAACCAAAAATGCACAATTTTGCACTTTTGGAACTGTTTTGCACTTACGTCGTTTACCGTGAGGGATCATGAATTAAATAAATTAATATTTTGGGCGATTACGCACGTGGCGATACCAAACATGTTTGTTTATTTATTTATTTTTATTTATAAAATGGGAAAAGGGGGGTGAGTTGGATTTATTAGGGGAGGGGATTTTTTATTAATAAAAACACTTAATTCTTTTTTTACATACAGTAATTAGAAGCCCCCTGGGGGACTTCTATATACACAGCACTGATCCCCCTGGGGGACTTCTATATACACAGCACTGATCCCCCTGGGGGACTTCTATATACACAGCACTGATCCCCCTGGGGGACTTCTATATACACAGCACTGATCCCCCTGGGGGACTTCTATATACACAGCACTGATGCCCCCTGGGGGACTTCTATATACACAGCACTGATCCCCCTGGGGGACTTCTATATACACAGTACTGATCCCCCTGGGGGACTTCTATATACACAGCACTGATGCCCCCTGGGGGACTTCTATATACACAGCACTGATCTCCAATTGAGATCAATGCTGTGTATATAATAGAGCAATGCTCCATCAGATCGGTGCTCTATTATAATGGTCTTCTGCAGACCATCTACATAGATTGCCGAGCCAGGATCAGCGTCATTCTGACGCTGAGCCCCGGCCGACTCATTACAACGGATCCCGGGGGAAGGGGGGGGGGGCAGAGATCCCCCAGGGGGGGGGGATCCCCCACTAGACACCAGGGACAGGAGCCACCACCACTATACAAATGCAGCTGTCAGCTTTGACAGCTGCATTTGAATAGTTAATTAGCCGGCCGTGGCGGCTAATACCCACGGTCCCTGGCTGCACATAGCAACCGGGGACCACGGGCTACAGAGAGGGCACACGCTGCGAGCCCTCTCTGATCCCCCTTAACGGCCGCATGACGGGTATACCCGTCATGCGTCGTTAAGGGGTTAAAGGGCAACTCCAGTGAAAAAAAAATTTAAAATTCTTTCAAATCAACTGGTGTCAGAAAGTGCCAGAGATTTGTAATCTACTTATATTAAAAAATATCCAGTCTTCCAGTACTTATCAGTTCTTTCCAGTCTGACACAGTGCTCTCTGCTGCCACCTCTGTCCATGTCAGGAACTGTCCAGAGCAGCTGCAGATCCCCGTAGAAAACCTTTTCCGCTCTGGATGTGGTGACCTTCCGCAGTGGTATGGAGGAGGTACGGCCAGTCACTTGCTAGGTGGTAAAGTGTGGCGCCAGTTCTATGGTGGTTGGCCAAGATATAGCCGGGCCCAGAGATGTTATGTCGTGACGCCAGTGCCGGTTGGCACACAGGTATGGTGGCACACCTGTTTTTAGTTTAAAGGGCCGGTTATACCTTGTCCTCCTGTGGACAGTGTCCTGTCGGGTTGTTGTGGGGTCCCTTCGGTACTTAACACGATGGTAAGGAGTGGAATAGTGACCCACCCGGACTATTGGTACTGCCACCCACAGAAAGGGGAGAAAACCCAAGGAGTGTGTGTGCTGTGTTGGTGCTTGGCGAGGAATCACAGAGTCTCTTTATCATAAATATAATCTAGTTTACTCCGAAGATACTTGCATGCAGCAGATCATACAGCTTTGCATTGATAGAACACTTTACACTTGATAAGACACTTGATAGTTTAGGATCCAGATGTGAGGTGAGAGTATAGAGAGTGGTACAGTCGTGCTGACTGGGTTGCATGCTGAGAGGTATGGAATAGGATCAGAAGAGTAGAGAGGATGATGTTGTTAGAGTCCCAACCCAAGTAATACTGTGCTCTGCCGGGATGTCGGAGTTAGAAATAGAATACTTGAGAAGAGAGAGAATACTTGTGCCTGTGTTTTGACTCTTTGGTCTTTGCACCACCTATTGCCCTACCAGTGTCAAGGGACCCGTCCTAAAGGGTGGCACAAGCCCCAGACCTTGTTACCTGTGATGAGCGAAATGCTAAGGTTTCCCTGCTTACACCCACGCTGTGAGATAGAGTTCGTAGACTTCTAGCAACTTTGCTGTATCTGGATCAGTTCCTTTACTTTCTTTATGGATACTGTCCTGCTTTGTGTCTCTCCTTGTTCACGGCGTGGGTTGAGATGATCTCTGACTTCTCCTTTCTAGTCAAGGTCTAACACTGCATAGTGTTGAGTGGCGTTACTTGAGAAGAAACTGTAGGTTGCATGTGCCTAGGTCTGCTTCAGGTCCCCAATTATGGACTGCTTCAAGACTGGGGACCTGGCAGGGGGCCAGGGCCCAAGTGGACCCTGTAGAATGTTTTCCGGCTTGTGTCTTTCCTCTACAGAATCTAGCGGCAAAAGACACTACACTTCCTCTGCCCATTTGAATTTCTATCTTCAGCCCCTGTAAGGTGTGCTGTGAATGGGTGAGGAGTGCACAAGTGAGAAGTAAAGAGAGAATTGATAGGATAGAAGAAGAGTGTACTCTCATTGGTCCACAGATCCATGTGACATATAAACAAACAATAACCCTTTCAATACTACAGCTGTGCAATAAGGGAACACAAATACTTGCAAAAGCGACATCTTGTGGCGAAACGTTGGCACTACTACATCACCACACTGGAAAAAGTACAGGCTTTTACGAAGGATGTAACTAATAGCAACACCTGTGGTGGGACACCACATGGACAGTTCCTGACATGGACAGAGGTGGCAGCAGAGAGCACTCTGTTAGACTGGAGAGAATACACCACTTCCTGCAGGACATACAGCAGCTGATAAGTACTGGAAGACTGGAGATTTTTAAATAGAAGCAATTTACAAATTTATATAACTTTTTCTGACATCTGTTGATTTGAAAGAAAAAAAAATCACTGGAGTTCCCCTTTAATAACACTGTTATAATCCAAATAATTTATAATCCAAAAATATTTTTGTCCCATCCTCAAGAAAAGTATCAGATCAGTGAGGGTGTTACACCCGGCTTCCCCACTGATCAACTGTTTGATAGAGCTGCACTCCTGGAATACATAGTAAAGCAGGAGGCAGAGCGCTCCCTCCACTGTGTAGTCACCAAGATTGGTTATTGAAGTAGCTAAACTACAGTAACCGATCTTGGCCACTACATACTTCAAAAATAAGTCCTACCTCGAAAATAAGGCCCAGGTTGATTTTGTGGGGTTACTGAAATAGGCTTTAAATATAAGCTCTACCTCAAAAATAAGTCCTAGTTGCAGTCAGGACCCCCAGGTTATGTCACATGACTTCAGTGATGTCACAGACATGGAAAATAGGTATACCGTAGCTCGCAACCGGCCTGGACAAGTGACCCGCAACCTTCCGCCACAACGGGGCAAAATCGCTTCACCTGCTTCTCGAGTCCACAGATTTAGGACCAGATGCACTCATCTCTGCCTGGTTTACTGTACATGTAACGGTACAATTTTACCCCCAGACAATGTGAGTACAAAAAGAAAAAGTCCTAGTCCTTGTAATCAATTTCCCCTCTGCTGGCTGCCGGATTTTAGAAATCGACGGACTTCTCCTTTGATAAAGATCTGCGGGTTCCTTGTCATCTAACGCTGTGATCTTTCCCTTCCAGGACGTTCCTGCTCTCCCATTTAATAGATCATTCTTGGAAAGGAATCTGCCATCAGCTGGAGGATTTGTTAGGTTCATTGGCTTCTCCACGGTTCTCGCTACAGCAGCTGCCCTTGTGCACGTTGCATATAAGAAAGGCTTCATCCCTCGTGTGTAATCCGTTCACGACATCATTCTCGTTTTCCTGAATGACGACAATCAGCCGATTCTGTTCTGTCATTTTATATACTGATTATCATTATTGTCTTTATGTTAAACTAACCCAAAGCTGCTTCAGCCGTATCTCATATATCGCTAATTGTGAAAGTGATATTTTGTAAACAGGGAATATAATAGATAATAATCATAATATTTTCACTATATTAATATATTGTATACCAGGGATGGGGAACCTTCGGCCCTCAAGCTGTTGCAAAACTACAATTCCCATCATGCCTGGACAGCCAAAGCTAAAGCTTTGGCTGTTCAGGCATGATGGTAATTGTAGTTTTGCAACAGCTGGAGAGTCGAATGTTCCCTACCCCTGTTCTATACCCATACTACTTCCATCATTGCCTCAGGATTATATTCTAATATCAGGAATGCTGTAAACTATGCAGATTTATGAATAAGCTCAGGACTAATAAGGGAATTGTGTTCTGCACATATATGTCCAATTCCCAACCAGAAACTAGTTCAAGAAATCATTGCAATAGGTCTGGCTTGGTAACAGGGACTGCTTGGTTAGACTCTGTTCACACTGCGTTTTAGCATTCGTTTCATTGTATCCATTTTCGAACGTTTAATTTTAACGTACAGAAAAACGTGGCCGATCACGTTTATGTCTACACTGAATAATTGTCGTTTTAGTCCATTTTTTTAAATAACGTTAATCAATGGAAAACGGATCCTGATGGATGGCATACAACTGCGTCTTTTTGTCCCTATAAAAAGGGATGTGTTAAACGAACAGGCCCCAGCTTCACAATAAGAGAAATATTGATGTGTTCTTGCTTATGTAATCGCCCCTTCAATCTTTAGTTTGAACACTTCTCCGGCTATACCAATTACCGCTACAGTTATCGTGCTAACTGTTAACACTAATCAGGTGGAAAACGTTTGTCAGTCAAGGTGTTTCACCCTCTGATTATGTTCACAATGTGTTAAAGGGGTTATTTAGTGCTACAAAAACATGGCCACTTTTCCCCTACTGTTGTCTCCAGTTCAGGTGCAGTTTGCAATTAAGTTCCATTTACTTCAATGGAATTGAGTTTCAAAACCCCACCCAAACTGGAGACAACAGTAGGGGGAAAGTGGCCATGTTTTTGTAGCGCTGGATAACCCCTTTAAAAAAAAAAAAATGCCGGACGCCCAATATACACAGTGTATTAAATAATGGATGTTGTTTGCACGGACGTCAAATTAATGTTCTTGCTGCATATTTTTTTTGTTCACTGGCCTGTCACCGTCTTTACTACCAAATTTAATGGACCTTCCAAAAAGAATCACACCCAAAAGAGACAGAACTAGAATATTGTACCAAAATCCGTCATTGACGGACGCCCACAACACAAAATGTAATTTGGTACTCAAAATGATGGACGGCATTTTAAAGGGGGGGAGGGGCAAAATGTCTAATTAGCATAAAGATTTAACTCCTAATAGCAAGGAAATGGCCCAGAGGATGAAGGTAAGAAACTTACCTTCATTGTCAGCTCCCCATGGGGAAGCTGACAAGAGATTCTTCTAACCTGCTGATAGTTTCCCTTTAAGGCAGGGATTGGGAACTTCCATCATGCCTGGACAGCTAAAGCTTTGGCTGTCCTCGCATGATGGGAGTTGTAGTTTTGCAACAGCTGGAGAGCCAAGGTTTCGTACCCCTGCTTTCAGGAAAAGAACAATACCTAGTTTTTGGTACCAAACCAGCCAATTTCCCATTTACTTCATTGGAATGCATTATAATGTAAAGTATCGGCAAAAATCGGCCATTGTTTAAAAACTATAGTTTTAAAAATAAGCATCAGTTATTTGTTGTTAAAATGACGGCAGTCCAATAAAAACGGCCAGCATTTTGATGGTGTGTGAACATAGCCGTATACTGACAAATACAGTCATATTTTTAACTCAGTTACGGTCAATTTTACTTTTTATTTTACCGTGTGTGAATATAAATGTGGTGACTAAATTATCATTTCAGCATTGACAATGTGTGCTCATGAGTTTTTAAAGCTTTGTTTTTTTTTAACCAACCCCCATGGCTTCTTCTAGGTGATGTTTTTATGTAGGATATATAAAGCAGACAATCCATGCTTCCTTCAGGAGGTCCGAAAAGTTTACTTGAAGATAATGTCTCATGCTTTCTTTTTTGCTACTAATCATTGTTCGTGTTTGTGTTTTCATAGAATTTTTACATAACAGAAATAATTTTTTACTATATGAAATAGATTGTGTTCCGTCAGTGTTACGATGATCTATTACAGAACAAATTCATTTCTATAAAAGCAATTGTGTTATAAAAAATAAGGTATAACCTGTTTTCTATTAAAAAACCTGCAAAATACTAAAACAAAGTATTATATGATGAAATGTGTCATTGATGGAAGGCCATGTAAGATGTGGCAGATCCTACAATAAAAGTACAGTACAGTCTGTGTCAATAGTGGTTTCTTGAATGAATGGAAACCAGCTTGAATGGCTGCAGAATGCCTATCTCATCTCTAAGGGGGTACTGTTTGTTTTTGTGAAGACCACCAGCTTGCATAAGGTCCCCATACACCTTAGACTAAGGGCCCTATTACACGGAGCATAGAGACAACAATCAGCTGATGAAACGATCATCGGCTGATCATTGCTTTAGGCCCAAACCTAAAAGAAGAAGTCTGCTTCTTCTTGGGTCCCGTGCGCTGCAGCTTCAGAGAGGCCTGTCTCAGCTGACAGGCCACTCAGCCGATCACTGATCGTAGTGGTCCCGGCCAGTGATTGGTTGAATGGCCTGTCAGCTAAGACAGGCCGCTCTGAAGCTGCAGCGCACGGGACCCAGAAAGAAGCAGACTGCAGGGGGAGCCCTTGAGCATGGATAGGTAATGTATACTGTTTAAGCACAGCTGCATGGGCATCGGTAATGATGTCCTTGCAGCCCTAGCTAAACCATTATCGTACCGTGTAATAGGCCCAGTAAACAAGGGCAGATCGGCGCTCATTTACAGTATTCATCGGCCATGTTATAAGGCTTTACATTGGTTGTACCAGCGGGTTCAGCTGTCAGTATAAGGTGTATGGGCTCTCCCAAACAACCACTGACAGGTGATGTTAGTGGCCACAGTGGTAGGGCGTGATGGAAAATCACTGGCCGACCCCTTTGTCCCCCCCGTCGTGCCTTCATACTGTTTGAAAGAAGAAAGCCAAAAAAAAGCTTATATTACTGCTGATGGGGTCACTGCAATCCTTAAAAAAAATAGCCTTTCTAAGTGTAGCCGATGGACGATTGCAGCAAAGAGCCACATGAATAATCCAGGAAATTGTAGGAACACTAAGGGCCCTATTCCACCGCACAATTATAGTTCGCATAATTGTTAACGATTAACGATCTCAAACGACCGCTATTGTGAAAGACATGAAAACGTTCACTCATTTCCATGGAACGATAATCGTTACTTATGATCGTATTTGCGATAGTTTTTTCTTCGCTATTTATTCGCTATTGCGTTTGTATCTACTGTGAACGACCGAACGACGTCTTATTCAATGCGAACGATTTGCGAACGAGCAACGATAAAAATAGGTCCAGGTCGTATAAAGCAATCAACGATTTCTCGTTCGGTTGTTAATCGTTAACTGCATTTCAACAATTATCATTTAGATTCGAACGATTTAACGATAATCTGAACGACACTTGTCCGGTGGAATAGGGCCCTTAGGCATTTATTAATTCATTTACAATACATTCTAGGAGTAACAAATTCCTGGTTAGGAATCACTAAACTAAACCATTTTAGTTTGGGGATATGTTATATGCCAAGTTGCCCATGGTTGCACTGTTAAGAAAGTACTTTAAAGAAAGTAGCCCCATATTACCAGGGTGGAAAGGCGCATGGTGGTAGGTACTAGGTAATACCAAGGGGATTAGTGTTAGCAACTTTACGGGGTAACTGTAAACCTCTGTTTAGTAATGGAATGTTGTATATTTCTGAAAAGATATTCCTAAACATGTACAAAAAAACAAATATACTTACCTTTCTTAATGTAAGAAGCTACTTAGAGAGCAGGCACTCCTGTCATTTTGAAAGGAGTCCCAGCTTCCTTTATAGTAAACAAAAATTTAAATGAAAAAAGTTTGTAACAACCAGTAGTCTTGCTAGAGCTGACCGCCCAAACAAACTAAGAAATCGGGAGAGTAAGGTCCAAACTCCATATATTTTGTGTGCAGATGGGAAACTTCAAGGTCAACATCCCTGAAGCACACTGGGCTTTATAGCAGAGTGTTAAAAAAAAAAAAAAACACCTAAAGGACTCTTACACTGTGGGAAACAAGATTGAACTTTTAGGCCCTTAATTCTAAGCATTGTGTCAGGCATTGCTGATCACCTGCCCAATACCATCCCTACAGTCAAGCATGGTGGCTTCATCAGGCTTTGGGGGTGTTTTTCAGCAGCTGAGAAAGGGAGAATAGTCATGGTGGAGTAACAATTGGATGGGGCAAAGCACAGAGTACAATAAATAAAACCCTGATCCATAGTGCACTGGACCTCAGAATGGGAGAAGGGTTCACCTTCCAACAAAACAATCACCCTAAGCATATAGCCAAGACAACACAGGAGAAGCTTGGGGACTCTCTGAATGTCCTTGAGTGGCCCAGACAGAGCCCTGACTTTAAACCAACCTGTCCACCATTCAACCTGACAGCTTGAGAGGATCTTCAGAGAAGAATGGCAGAAAATGCCCAGATCCAGTGGCATCATACCCAAAAAGACTGGAGTCCGTAATGGTTGCCAAAGGTGCTTCAACCAAGTACTGAATAAATACTCTGATCTAAAGACTTTCCGAATATATTATTGATAGATAGTGTAGATAGGTGGATAGATACTGCATATAGTTACATAGGTCTTACCTTACATTGTTTTTCTACCCCTTTTTGTGCCCGGTTTTGCATTCGGTGACAGCAGTTTAGGGCCTGAGGATGTATAAATAAGCTGAGATGGTGATAATTTATGCCCCAACGTACATTCCACGGATGCTCCATTGATGGCCATAATAATGCTTCCCTAGATTTACACAATTGCCCTTTCTATATATGCAATCTACGTGTATTCTAGAAGGAAACAAATGATCCTTAGAGCCTTCTGGGCATAGTGCCATGTTTTATACAGGAAAGAGAATGGCTTTAGTGTGAGTTAATTGTGGCTTAATGATTGCACCGAAACACACAGCATGGAATGATTTACAGCGTTACAACTTGTCTTGTTTCCATGACGACCTATACGCCAAAAGACATTTGACATAGTTCTTATTTTCACTTTGGCATCAAGCGCAAAATGGACAACGGTGGGAATGATGAGTGTTACTATGGCAACGCCTCATAGAAGAAGAGGCAGGTGAATAGGTGTTGATCACAGCTTCTCTGTCTGAAATACACATTATACCTAAATATATTATTATAACTATTATTTATTATAAGGCATCATTATTGGTGACAGACTAGTACACACACTTACCAGCAACAACATTAAAGCAAATGTACCAGATGGAGTCAAATTTTTTTTTTCACTACCTGGTCAGCACCAGTGCTCTATGTAGTGGAGGTGGGCCCAGTGCCCCCAGTATAAGGGTAACCTTTACCCTCGGTAACACAGCTAGACGTGATTCTAATGGATCTCTGTGACGGCTCTGACCAGGTAATGAAAAAAATTCCTACTCCAACTGGATGTGAATCAGCTACCGATCAGTCAGTAACAGGGGTTTAACCCCTAGCCGCACCAGTCAGTTATTGTATGTCCTGGCAGGAGGTTACTTTCCGCACCAGGATGTACAACAACTTACCGGCTCCTGGTGCTCACTGTTTACATAAACAGCGATCGGGAGTCGCAGCTAAACCGTCAGCTGATAGCTGAGTCGGTAATGATCCACTGATGTCAATGCAGATATCAGTAAACCCCCAGCCTCGGCCTCTGCTGAGTTCTGGGATCCGGGGGAAACCTCTCTCTCCTCCTGGCAGCATCTGATGTCCCTGTGATCGGCATCCACACCCCACCCCCGGTCCCGGGACTCACTCCGAGCTCCGGGATCCCCTCCTGGTAGGCATGTGACCAGCGTCTGTCCAATGATGTTGCTCCATGCTTCTCTATACTGTGATCGGCAGCTCTGAGATCAAAGCTGTCAATCACAGTGCCTGACAGTAGGGAGGGCAGAGGCTGGATGCAGACCCTTGTCTACCCCCACTAGCTGAATGCTTATTAGTGGGAAAAATTACATTTTTTCTCTCTCACCGGCCCTTTAAAATTAGGTACAATGGGGGTGACTCCCCCAGTAGTATATAGCCCCCCTGTGCGCTCTCCCCCAGTAGTATATAGACCCCTGTGTGCTCTCCTCAGTAGTATATAGCCCTGTGCACTCTCCCCAGTAGTATATAGCCCCCCTGTGCGCTCCCCCAGTAGTATATAGCCCCCTGTGTGCTCCCCCAGTAGTATATAGTCCCCTGTGCGCTCTCCCCCAGTAGTATATAGCCCTATGCGCTCTCCCCAGTAGTATATAGCCCCCTGTGCACTCCCCCAGTAGTATATAGCCCCCTGTGCGCTCCCCCAGTAGTATATAGTCCCCTGTGCACTCCCCCAGTAGTATATAGTCCCCTGTGCGCTCTCCCCCTGTAGAATATAGCCCCCCTGTGCGCTCTCCCCAGTAGTATATAGCCCCCTGTGCACTCCCCCAGTAGTATATAGCTCCCCTGTGCGCTCTCCCCAATAGTATATATCCCCCTGTGCGCTCTTCTCCTCCCATATTGCACCCCTGTGTGCCCTCCCCCAGTAGTATATAGCCCCCCTGTGCGCTCTCCCCCAGTAGTAAATAGCCCCCCTGTGTGCTCTCCCCCTGTAGTATATAGCCCCCCCTGTGCACTCTCCCCCTGTAGTATATAGCCCTCCTGTGCACTCTCCCCCTGTATTATATAGCCCCCCTGTGTGCTCTCCCCCTGTAGTATATAGCCCCCCTGTGCGCTCTTCCCCTGTAGTAAATAGCCCCCCTGTGCGCTCTCCCCCTGTAGTATATAGCCCCCCCTGTGCGCTCTCCCCCTGTAGTATATAGCACCCCTGTGCACTCTCCCCCTGTATTATATAGCCCCCCCTGTGTGCTCTCCCCCTGTAGTATATAGCCCCCCTGTGCGCTCTTCCCCTGTAGTATATAGCCCCCCTGTGTGCTCTCCCCCTCTCATATAGCCCCCCTGTGCGCTCTCCCTCTCCCATATATCCCCCCTGTGCGCTCTTCCCCTCCAATATAGCATAAAAAAAAAAAACACTTATACTCACCTGGGTCCGGCGTCTCCTCTTCTGTTCCCTCTTGTGGCCGCACTGCAGTGGTCACAAGAGGCTGCTTTCCCCTTGGCCCGGCGCCGGCGCAGTGACGTCACTCGAGCGTCGTCACCAGAGGCATAGAGCGTCCTCTTGTGACTGCTGCGGCCAGTGAGGGGTGACTGATAGGGAGGGAGCTGATGGCTCCCTCTCGGTCAGTGCTGCTGCACGGTTACTATGAGCGCTCTTTATGAGTGCTCAAAATTACTGTGCAGAGCGCAGCTGCAGCTGGGGTCCGGACAGCTGGCCTCCGCGGTCCGCCAGTTGAGGACCCCTGCTCTAGACTGACGAATACACTAACAGCCTGGGAACAGTGCCAAGGAGGAAGGTAAGAGACATACCACCATCTTCGGCGCCCAATGCAATATGAGGGGCCCTTTAAGCGCCTTTAGGATCAGGGACATAACTGTACGTCCTTTCTTGCAGTGCATTGCCGCTCAAGGATGTACAGTTACTTCCTGGGATGCCATCCTGCAGAGGATCTGCATTGCACTGTAATGTGCCTGTAATCAGGCAATCAAATAGTGATGTCCCCATGGTGGGAAAGTAAAATTAAGTACAACAGTAAATGAAACACACACAGAAATAAATAAATAAATAAGGTACACAACACATAAAATCCCCATAGCCCCCAATGCAATAATAAATGTAAAAAAATAATAATAATAATAAAGTACACATATTTTGCATTGCCGCTGGCAATAAAATTATCAAACAGCTAAACCCGCACTGTGACCACAGGGGATAAAAAAGAAAATCACAAATTTTATCATTTTTTCAAGAACTGATATTGGCCAAGTACAATATGTCACGAGAAACAATCTGAGAATTGCTAGGATAAGTTATAATATCACAGAGGTATAACCCCATAAAGGGAGACTGGTGGGATTTAAAAAATGGGCTTTGGTTCTGGAAGAAAGTAGGGCTGGATAACCCCTTAAACACCTTTTTTTATATTTATTAAATATATGTGTTCTCCTTGTGTAACGTAATGTTACTCCTGGGGTACTAGAGGAAAACTATGGTAAAGATGCATGTTTCAAAAGAAAAGGTATACACTAGAGATGAGCGAACTGGGTTCGGGTTCAAGTCCATCTGAACTCGATCGTTTGGCATTTGATTAGCTGGGGCTGCTGAACTTGGATAAAGCTCTAAGGTTGTCTGGAAAACATGGATACAACCAATGACTATATCCATGTTTTCCACATAGCCTTAGGGCTTTATCCAACTTCAGCAGCCACCGCTAATCACATGCCGAAAGTTCGGGTTCGGATGGACTCCAGCATGCTCCAGGTTCACTCATCTCTAGTATACATGTAAAATAATCCTCAGCTCCCCCATCTAATCGTAAGTCTCTTGGACACCATCACTTCATCCTCAAAGATGCATGAGAAACAGACCCACAGTAGCTGTGGTAACTGCTTGGGAAGATTAAGGGTACTATTACACGGAACGATAATCAGCCGAATCGGCCCGATTTGGCCGATTATCACTCCATGTAGTAAATACAACGATCAGCCGATGACAACGATCATCCGCTAATCGTTGATATAGGTTTGGACCTATTTTCGTCTGGCGCCGACCGCGCACCGCTACGTGTAATAGCGGTGCGCGGCCAGCGACTGACGATATACATTACCCATCCACGTTCCAGGGCTGCTCCTGCGGTCTTCTTCTCCCCGGGTCCTGCGCGCTCTAGCTTCAGAGTGGACTGTCAGCTGACAGTCGCAGCCTGTGATTGGCTGAGCGGCCTGTCAGCTGACAGGCCACTCTGAAGTTAGAGCGCGTGGGACCCGTGGAGAAGACCGCAGCAGCAGCCCTGGAACGTGGATAGGTGATGTATATATTTAGGCAAGGGCTGCAAGGACATCGGTAACAATGTCCCTGCAGCCCTTGTTTAACGATTATCGGGGGGTGTAATAGGTCCAGATCTAGCAGATCGCTGCTCGTTTACAGGTATTATCGGGCCCCCATCGGCCCGTCTGATACCACCCTAAGACTACGCTGCCAGTCTTAAACTAGGCCCGGCCCCCTTTTCGTCACCCGAAGAGATGCATGACTCAGTTAGCAACTATTATGCATTTTTGCTCTCTTGAAGTTAAATCAAGTTTTATCAAATTTTCTTATGTACATTGTATGTCTGAAGAACAAAAAGTGGAGAATATTGTTTTTTAGATTGTCGGTATTTTCACAATATGTATGACCGTGCCAATAAATCAGGTAGCAGGACCCATTGCATTTTAATTGGGTTATCTGGAAAGAAGAGAATCAGGCCAATAAATCACATAGTAGGACTTTTGCATTTTAAGGCTATGTTCCCACAATGTTATTTTTATAATGACTGCCACTAACAATGGTCACTATTATTTACCACATGCAGCTGCTGCAATCCCATCTCGGAGGATATCTTCCAAGGCAGCCAATGGGAGGAAATGCAGTGCTAGATAGCAGCGGACTCACAACATTTTATGCTCTTCAGATAATCCCTTCAAAGTGTTACGTGTCCCAACGGGGCTATCCCGGATCAGCAGCGAGATCCACGGCTAATCTAGAAGTTCGGGTCTCCGTGAATATGGAGACGCAATGTGACGGTTATGTTATTGGATCCATTAGGGTTAAGCACATTCAAGTCTCATTGCATCTCTGTATGAATGGAGACCTGAACTTCCGGATTAGCAGTGGATCTTGTTGCAAATTTGGAAGCGGACAATAATGACAGCTATACTTTAAAGTTGGGCCATTGAGATAATTACATAATTTGTTATTAAAGGAAAAGTCCGACGCCGCTCCTGGGTCCCGTTCACATCAGCTGTTGACTTGCAGCTCTGCTAGATGCAACATCATGACCTTGGCTGAGTGATTGCCCGCCCAGCCAATCAGTAACCAGGGCGGGATATCGCCACAGTCACTGACTGTACTTCCGTGGGACTTCTATACCACAGTAACAATAACTTCATGATGCTTTATCTAAATAATATTTCATACCACATTTTATCTTCTGGTAATAGATGTTATACGATAAATTAATTGGCCGAAAATATCTTACAAGGCCCATGGAATCCTTTGGAATTGACAACCATCTAATTGTGTTCCTCCTCTTAGGATGTGCCGGCTCTGCCAATCACAACAACATTTTTGGAAAGACATTTGCCCTCTACGCAAGGCCTCCCGAGATTCATTGGCTTCTCGGCTTTCTTTGCGACAGCAGCGGCTGGAATTATAGCCATCAAGAAGGGTCACCTGAGTCTTAAATGCAATTTAAATTTTCATCAAAGATCTTGACTCTTACAGTGAATCTGGTCTAAAGCTAGCAGAAAAGGAGCACGTGGTACTAGTGATTCTAGCGCTGAATATTCTAAGGATCTCATGATTAAATACTCTATTTGTTTCTATAGTAAAATAACTCCTCCTCCTCTTCCTCCTCTTCCTCTTCTTCCTCCTCCTCTTCTTCCTCCTCCTCTTCTTCCTCCTCCTCTTCTTCCTCCTCCTCTTCTTCCTCCTCCTCCTCTTCTTCCTCCTCCTCTTCTTCCTCCTCCTCTTCTTCCTCCTCCTCTTCTTCCTCCTCCTCCTCTTCCTCCTCCTCCTCTTCCTCCTCCTCCTCCTCTTCCTCCTCCTCCTCTTCTTCTTCCTCCTCTTCTTCCTCCTCCTCCTCTTCCTCCTCCTCCTCTTCCTCCTCCTCCTTTCAAAATCTAAATTAACAGTAGATGTGATATAAAGTAAGTTTTCAATATACCATATTTACCAGTGTATAAGACGACTGGGCGTATAAGATTACCCCCCCCCCCTCCCCCCCAGCTTTTCCAGTTAAAATATAGAGTTTGGATTATACTGGCTGTATAAAACTATGGATCTTCTAACGCACAATAAATAAAAATGATTTAAAAAAAAAAAACATCAGAAAGAAGTGTCAGAGACAGAGACAGAGAAGAAGATACAATAATACCGATAAGAAACAAGGGGGTATAAGACGATCCCTGACTTTTGAGAAGATTTTCCTGGGTAAAAAAGTTTTAACACAGTTTTAGTTTAAGTTTTAGTCTTATATGCAGGAAAATACAGTACATTCATTATTGTTTGGTTGTTATCATGCTATAAAACCAAGCTGAACTTCCAGGCCCAGTCTCCTAAAGGCAGATTTTCTGACTTGTGCCTAGGAATTCCGGACAGTACAGAGAGTTACAGGTCATCTGAGTTAGAAAAAAAAGGACGTGCCCTGTTCTCCATGCTAACTAAAAAAAAAAAAAATAATGAATGTAAATTGCAAACTTGCTTCGCATCTACTGCTGAAAACACTTTAAGCTGTCATTTTATTTTGTTATAGTGCTTGAAAATCCCTATATTGTAATCCGTATTCTTCTTCTTCTTCTTCTTCCGTTAGTTCTTCTTCTTCCAGCCATTTTTCTGCGCGTAATACAGCCCGAACCGCTTTGCGCACACACTCCGTTCAAACTGCGTTTCGAAGCCCTCGGCGGTGTGTGGTGTGCTATCTATTTTTCGTTTCAATCGGATTTGTCGTTTTTAAGAAATTTACGTTAAAGACCCCAAATTTCCCATAGAAAATAATGGCCCATTGCAAATAATGGCCACACTCTAACCGCTGACAGCCAATCACAGCACATATGCAAATAGCTGAAAAATAGGAGCCAATAGGAACTCTAAGGTGTCGTCAGGCAATGTATCACACCATCCACAGTCACATGTCCACTATTGGCCAATAGAAGATGTAATATATGGAAGGTCCTTAACGATTTTATCTCCCTGACATGAGTAAGATTGTCATGGTAACCGAGCAATGATCTTTACCATTATAAGTACCCAGATCGCTCTTAAAGGGACCCAGGTCGCCCTTAAAGAAACGCAAGTCGCTCTTAAAGGGACCCAAGTCACTCTTAAAGGGACGGCAGCGTGAAATTGGTCCCTTTAAGTGCGACCTGGGTCCCTTTTAGCATGAAATTGGTCCCTTTAAGAGCAAAATGGGTCCTTTTAAGAGCGACCTGGGTCCCTTTAAGAGCAACCTGGGTCCCTTTAAGAGTGAAATTGATCTCTTTAATAGCGACCTGGGTCCCTTTAAGAGCAAAATGGGTCCCTTTAGGAGCAACCTGGGTCCCTTTAAGAGCGACCTGGGTCCCTTTAAGAGCGACCTGGGTCCCTTTAAGAGCTAAATAGGTCCCTTTAAGAGCGAAATGGGTCCCTTTAAAAGCGACCTGGGTCCCTTTAAGAGCTAAATGGGTCCCTTTAAGAGCGAGCTGGGGCCCTTTAAGAACGACCTGGGGCTCTTTAATAGCGAAATATCCCTGGGTCCCTTTAAGAGCGACCTGGGTCGCTTTAAGAGCGAAGGGACCCACGTCGCTCTTAAAGCGACCCATGCGCCAAGTTGCTCTTAAAGGAAGTTATTTTTCCCTTTAAGCGTGAAATTGGTCCCTTTAACAGCGACCTGGGTCCCTTTAAGCGTGAAATTGGTCCTTTTAAGAGCAAAATGGGTCCTTTTAAGAGCGACCTGGGTCCCTTTAAGAGCAACCTGGGTCCCTTTAAGAGCGAAATAGGTCCCTTTAAGAGTAAAAATTGGTCTCTTTAATAGCGACCTGGGTCCCTTTAAGAGCAAAATGGGTCCCTTTAGGAGCAAGCTGGGTCCCTTTAAGAGCGACCTGGGTCCCTTTAAGAGCGACCTGGGTCCCTTTAAGAGCTAAATAGGTCCCTTTAAGAGCGAAATGGGTCCCTTTAAAAGCGACCTGGGGCCCTTTAAGAGCGACCTGGGGCTATTTAATAGCGAAATATCCCTGGGTCCCTTTAAGAGCGACCTGGGTCCCTTTAAGAGCGAAGGGACCCACGTTGCTCTTAAAGCGACCCAGGTCGCCAAGTTTCTCTTAAAGGGAAGTCACTGGTAAAGGGGCGCTCTTTTCAAGTACTGTGTATTTCCCTGGAAATGCAAATCTAGTTTTGATTTGATCTTTTTTTTTTTTTAAACCATAAATCCAAGTCCAACAATATAGTTTCAAAAGTTATTTTATCACCTCCAGAGAGGCACTTGAAGAAATCCCAATCCACTTAAAGCACAGGCTACTGCATTACAAAAAGATACTATAAACGGTGCCTGGATGCATTAGTAGACATAGCACAAATACTGTGATCAATAAGTGCTAAAAAGAGTCCACTTTTATGACTTTGATTTTTATTGTGTAATTAAGCTCTTGTAATTCTACATTGAGCTACTGTATATATTTACTCCTGCTAAACATATTCAAGAAAATACGGACAAGGAGAGAAAAGAGCGCTGCACCTCACACCTATGGCTGACACCAATGCCTCTCGGCTACATTTAAAAACCAACGCCAGGATGTTGGTATATAATTTGATCAATCCATATTGCCCCATGTACCACATGCAGGTCCCCTGGTTCACATCCCTACACTAACCTGCAGGAGTAATTGTGAGTGATTAGACCATGTTTACACTTGTGTTGCTTGATGGCAGCTTTCTCCGCCGGCGGTGCCTGCTGGGTTTTGGGGGGGGGCCCTTGGGGATTGGTCCTGTGACAGTGGGGTTGCAGGGCTGTTCTATGGCCTCCCTTCCCTGTTTCTGCTGGCTTTGCGGGGTTGGCGGTCACTGACTGACACGGTGGTGAGTTAGTGTATGTACTCATGTGAACCAGGGGACCTGCACGTGGTACATGGGGCAATATGGTTTGATCAAATTATATACCAACAGGCTACTAAAAGGGTTGTCTGGGAATTTTTCACTAAAGCGCATCCTGCCAGGGCCACGGAGGACATGTGAGTAATGTATACTTACATGTCCTATCGTCCCTCCCCCCCCCCCAGCTATCAGATCTTGGGCTACCCATTCTCCGCCGCTAACAGTGTTTTGTAAACATCCTGTGATGTCCCACTACCTCCATAAATGGCCGGTGAGCATAGACAGTATAGGATATCTGCAGTTTTACTCCATGTGAACTGGCCCAGTTGACTATTCAGTTGCTTGATTGACAGTCACAGGAATGCCACTAACACTTAAAACACGTAAAAAACAGACGGGGTCAGAATAAAGCCCAGTAGTAACCGCTGTAGAAAGCCATATGAGCGGTCACTAAGGGCTTAAAGTGAATGTTCCATCAGTATATTTGGTTCAAGTATTGCACATGTATAGAAAGGCGCCGGTGCCATCGTCCTTTTTTTGAACCGCGGCCTGGTTCCCCCGTACGGCGCTGTTCTATTCCTAGGCACATGTCGTTCTCTTCTCCTATCACAGGTGCAGGCCTGTTTTCCCTCCATTTTCTATCCTATCTCCATCTTTCTTCTTTTTGCACACACAGCCCCACCAATCACTAATAGACTTAGTTTGCCCCCTATAAAAAGGAGGGTAGTTCCTGGTGGGAGGGGTCTTCTAGTTCACTAGATAGAGCAACACAGAAACAGTTCCTGCTGCAGTGAAGCCAGGGCCTGGCTCCGGCCAGGACCCTTGTGGGGACTAAGAGACTTAACTTTATTTTTTCTGTGTAAGTAACGCCAGCTAGCATGCAGTGCTAGACCCCTCAGGAGGAAAGGACGCCCTCTAAGGATCCCCTTGTCCACACCAGGGATACATTCCACAAGATACAGGGCAGTATCCTGAGTATGGTACTGACCCCAGCAGGACAAACCTACAAGCTGTAGCGCCCGGAGTAGTGGATCCACTGGACCGGCACCAGCGATGGCACAAACCTCACCAGGGAGCGGAGTCTAAGGGGCCGCTGGTTTTCACCAGAGCCCGCCGCAAGGCGGGATGGACTTGCTGCGGCAGGCGACCCCCAGGTCGCTACCCCTGGCTTGGTTGCTGGTGTCGGCAGGCGAGGCGTGGCAGGAGATGGCACAGGCAATAGTCTGCAGATGAGAGAGCACGTGACAGGCTGGACACGGGAACAGGTGGAGTGACAGGGGAACAGGAACCAGGAACAGGGACTAGGGACCAAGTAACGGACAGGACTCAGGAACAGGGACTTGGGACCAGGTAACGGACAGGACACAGGAACAACAGGGAGCTGGGCCAAACGCTATGGGAAGCATGTAGAGGCTCCAACCCAGGGGACAGGGCATGCTGGGATTTATAGGGGAGTGATTAGGTGCAACTACCAATTAGGAGCGCACTGCCCCTTTAAATCTGAGACAGCCGGCGCGCGCGCGCCCTAGGAGGCGGGGACGCGCGCGCCGGCCGGCACAGCGGGAGACAGGAGCGTGGAGAGGTGAGGCGCCCCCCGGGGCCGAGGTGATAGCAGCGCCGGGTCCCCGACTATGGACACCGGCTGCTGCATGGGGCAGGAAGCGGTCGCGGCGGCGGCCCGGAACGCGGGACGCCGCCGCGGCTGTGACACAAGCCTACGTATCCTGCTGTAACACACGGCTCTGAAAGGTTTCACGAAGTTTGCTTCATCCAGTGCAGGGACTTTGGGCCTCGTACTACCCTTATAGGACGGATATCCTGACACTGTAGGCCATTAGGCGGTCAGATACGTGAGTACGAGTTTTCTTTCTTCTTCTCTCAACTACATTATCCCGGCAGAGTACACAGCTACATTGGACAGGGGCCTCAAGATGCTCCTTTACTCTCACTTCCATTGTTACAGCTTCTTCTACCTCTTGCCTGCACCTGCAGTTTACGAAAAGCCTTATTTTGTATTGAACTTAAAAGTACCTCAGTAAACGGACGTTATTTTGGTTAAGTTATTTGACTCTGTCAATCATTCTGCACCTACACATCAAGTTACACCCAAACCTGCGGTAGCAGTGCCTGTCAGACCGGGGGTGGGTACCCACACCACTCCAGGCCCACCTAACAGCCACAACACCACCAGAGCTACCTTGGCCAACAGCAGCACCCCATGCTGCTCCACCGCATAACCACAGCCTCAGCCATGATGTTTTATTATGTTTCTTTGTGCTGGATAACCACTTTTATTTCAGATAGGGTTATATAAAGCAGAATAAACCTTTAGCCTACACAATGAGTTCAAGAGCAAGTAACACAAGCAATGTGGGAAGCTGCTGTAAATGTTAGTTATTAACTATCACATCACAATAGGGCTCATTGAGCATAGTCTTACATAATATTCTGACTTTAAGCAGAATAAGCATTGACATGACACCTCACATATTGCATCAGAGCAGATAGCCCTCTATACATTGTTTATATAGGAAAGCTGCCAGGACCGAGCTTCCTACTAACACCCACTCTGCTGGCAACCAATCCCAGAGCACTAAGCTCCTAGTGCTCCGAAGCTGTAAGAAACAGCCTGGAGAAGAACAATAACAGGGATACGGCTCCCAGTCTGGAGAAGTCACCAGTGCATTCTACGCCAGGAGAAGAGAAAAACAATGAGGGACACATACGACGTCATAGTCATTGGTGGAGGCATCTCAGGTCTGTTGCAGTATACATTTACAGTTAATCATATAGAGTTGATAAATACTTGTTGAATATATATATATATATATATATATATATTTATATATATGTGCTAAATCTGAAAAAACAATCTTTTACTAATATGTAAAATTTTAGTGAAAGAATGAAATTTGGAGGATGGTGGGTGTGCTTGTTGGGGATGGCTGCGGTGAATATGATATTGTTCATATATATCTGACTGTGTAGGGCACACTCACACTTATGGATAATACAAAGCTGGATATGATATTTAACTATTTTACTAACTTTTCACCATTAGAGGCAAAAGAGAGTAAAACGTACAGTAAATCCAAATGATCTACATGGTCAAAGCACAAGATTATATGTCTCATGGTCTCTATTCTTGGCGATGGCTGCTGTGGCAGCAGAAGGGTTAATGTGACTATTACAGGTGATGGGATTATTGTAAGGATTATTGGTGTTGACTTGTATGTCAGTATATGTGACAATTTGGGAATTCTGATGCCTCGGGAAGGGGATTATCCAGGATTAGAAAAACATAGGGGGACATTTACTAAGGAGTCTAATGTGTGCAGGTATTATAATGGGGATTGGTGTGTATTTTGTTCCAATATCTTGTGACTGATTTAATAAAATGTAGCACTGCCATAGTGAATGTATCTAAGTAAAAAGTCGCAAAATTGCAAAAATTGTGCAAGCATTTTCACCTGGTACTGACCAGACGGAGGCCTGCACCTGTTTGTGCAACTTTTTAAAAAGTCGCAAATGATTAATTGGGCGCTAATCCTAGATTATACAAATTATCCAATTATTCACCAAAAAATAGGTGCAAAGCCCTTGAAATTTTTCCCCCATAATCCCTTCCTTCCTCAAACAATGTTATAACTGAGTTTCATTCACATCCATGGAACTGAGCTGCAGTACCATACACAAACTGAGGACAAGTGTGGTGCTGTTTCTGGAAGAAAGCAGCTATCTTTTTCTTATCCTGGCTAGCATCTCTATGATAATATAGTAAAGCTATCTAGTACATATGATATAAACTCTAACTTGAAATCTATGAACGTATTTGTTTTTAACCCTCTCATATCAGATATGCCTAAAGATACTTGATAATTTGTCCGTTTACATAACGGTATATAAAAAACAGACAAGTTGTAATTGTTAGGCCATCATAACAGATATAATTAATGACAAATGGGCAAAGTCCCACAGATTTTTTGACAGATAACTTCTTTAAAAGGTTACTCCGGGTTCTAGACTTTTCTAATATATGCCCGGGGAAAGGTCAGGTTGAAAATAATAAAGTGCACTTACCTCCCTGGCTCCCACAGCATGCTTGTATCTTACTGATCCGTCATGATCATGGTTCTGGAGCTTCATTGGCTGGGCGGGCCTGCAACGTCACGACACCAGGGCCTGGCAGTGTGATGGATCAATAAAATACTCATGGCACAGCAGGAGCCAGGGAGGTAAGTACATTTTATTATTTTCAAACAACCTATTCCCAGGCCCCTGCTTGGAGTACCCCTTTAAAACATAGAAATAATGGACAATATGTCCTTAAGAGGATCTAAATCCTTAACTAAGGTATTACCTAGGATAACTATTAAGTGTTTCTATGGCTGGTGTTTATATTTCTTTATTTGTCATATAATTTTGTAAACATTTAAAAAATTGATGTTATATATCAGGGGTGGGGAACCTCCGGCCCGCGGGCCGCATCCGGCCCCTGACACCTCCGGATGTGGCCCGCGGCTCCCCTGTGACATGCGCCGCTCTGGAGGAGGAAGGAGCCGACACACACGGCATCCTCCTGTGTCTGTGACAGCTGCCAGGAGGATGCTGTGAGTGCCGGCTCCTTCCCCTCAGAGCGGTGCACATCTTCTGTCTCCTGCCCTCCTGTGACGTGCGCCGCGCTGGTGAGGCAGGAGCTGGCACAGACACAGGAAGTTGTGTTGTATGCCGGCTCCTGCCTCACCAGCGCGGCGCAGAGCGGCGCACGTCTTCTGACTTCTGCGGGCCGCGCGCGATGACGTCATTTCATCGCGCGCCGCCTGCAGGAGAAGACCGGCACAGAAGAGAGGAGGGAGAAGAGGACCTGGACAGCGTGGGAGCGGAGGAAAGGTGAGTGGGATGTTTAATTTTTTCATTTGGGGCAGACACTGGGGGTTAACTAGGCTACCAGGGACATGACTGGGGGGTTAACTAGGCCACAAGGGACATGACTGGGGGGTTAACTTGGCCACCAGGGACATGACTGGGGGGTTAACTAGGCCACCAGGGACATGACTGGGGGGTTAACTAGGCTACCAGGGACATGACTGGGGGGGGTAACTAGGCCACCAGGGACATGACTGGGGGGTTAACTAGGCTACCAGGGACATGACTGAGGGGTTAACTAGGCCACCAGGGACATGACTGAGGAGTTAACTAGGCCACCAGGGACATGACTGAGGAGTTAACTAGGCCACCAGGGACATGACTGGGGGGGTTAACTAGGCCACCAGGGACATGACTGGGGGGTTAACTAGGCCACCAGGGACATGACTGGGGGGTTAACTAGGCCACCAGGGACATGACTGGGGGGTTAACTAGGCTACCAGGGACATGACTGGGGGGTTAACTAGGCCACCAGGGACATGACTGGGGGGTTAACTAGGCTACCAGGGACATGACTGGGGGGGTTAACTAGGCCACCAGGGACATGACTGAGGGGTTAACTAGGCCACCAGGGACATGACTGAGGAGTTAACTAGGCTACCAGGGACATGACTGAGGAGTTAACTAGGCCACCAGGGACATGACTGAGGAGTTAACTAGGCTACCAGGGACGTGACTGAGGGGTTAACTAGGCTACCAGGGACATGACTGAGGAGTTAACTAGGCCACCAGGGACATGACTGAGGAGTTAACTAGGCTACCAGGGACATGACTGGGGGGGGTTAACTAGGCCACCAGGGACATGACTGGGGGGTTAACTAGGCTACCAGGGACAAGACTGAGGGGTTAACTAGGCCACCAGGGACATGACTGGGGGGTTAACTAGGCCACAAGGGACATGACTGGGGGGTTAACTAGGCCACCAGGGACATGACTGGGGGGTTAACTAGGCTACCAGGGACATGACTGGGGGGGTTAACTAGGCCACCAGGGACATGACTGGGGGGTTAACTAGGCTACCAGGGACATGACTGAGGGGTTAACTAGGCCACCAGGGACATGACTGAGGAGTTAACTAGGCCACCAGGGACATGACTGAGGAGTTAACTAGGCCACCAGGGACATGACTGGGGGGGTTAACTAGGCCACCAGGGACATGACTGGGGGGTTAACTAGGCTACCAGGGACATGACTGGGGGGTTAACTAGGCCACCAGGGACATGACTGGGGGGTTAACTAGGCTACCAGGGACATGACTGGGGGGGTTAACTAGGCCACCAGGGACATGACTGAGGGGTTAACTAGGCCACCAGGGACATGACTGAGGAGTTAACTAGGCTACCAGGGACATGACTGAGGAGTTAACTAGGCCACCAGGGACATGACTGAGGAGTTAACTAGGCTACCAGGGACGTGACTGAGGGGTTAACTAGGCTACCAGGGACGTGACTGAGGGGTTAACTAGGCCACCAGGGACATGACTGAGGAGTTAACTAGGCTACCAGGGACATGACTGAGGGGTTAACTAGGCTACCAGGGACATGACTGAGGGGTTAACTAGGCCACCAGGGACATGACTGGGGGGTTAACTAGGCTACCAGGGGCATCACTAAGGATTCAAATCAGGTACAAGGGGCATCACAGAGGGTTAACTACAATAGCAGGGGCATTAGGGGAACAATACTTTGCCTTGTTCGGGTGCTGCAAACCCCCGCTACTAACTGCCGCGCACGGTATAACATTGAGTGCGGCCCTCAAATGATTTTATTAAGGCCCGACCGGCCCTCGACATGGAAAAGGTTCCCCACCCCTGTTATATATGCTATGTACGTATCTTCAGCTTCAGAGGAGTAGGACTCTGCAGTGTACAGGAAGCAACACATCACAAAGTGGGTGAATGGCAGCTTTCCCATTATATATAACCCAAGACCGCCCATGGAGGGCACCAGCCCATCTATCTATCCCTGTATACATAGATGCATATATATTTAGGACATTTAGGAAGAGTGAGTTGTGTTTACAGTATACTGTAGTGTGAAGAGCGATGCTACAGAGACAGCAGACAAGGAGTGAATGCAGCAGGTGCTGCAACTGCAACAATTTTTGCAACAGTCTGCAGTAAAAAAAAAAAAGACAAAGGATGTTCTGCAACAGCTTTAGGTGGAAAACTGGCAGGAGTACTATGGGAGGGGAGAAGGCAGAGTGGGAGGACTGTGATGGAGAGCTGAGAGAAAACAATGCATTCTGGGAAATGTAGTACTATGCAGCTGCTGAACCAGAAAGTACGAGTACAGGACCCAAGACACTCAAACACACTGAGGCAGACTGATAAGGTATGCTGTAAGTTTCTTCAGCATGTTTATTTACCTGATGTTTATGCACCCCTTTAAATTTAGGGTGTTGACTATTTGAAGGAGCAAGGCTTTTTTTCTGTTAAAATTTAGGGCTGGCTATTATTTTTAGCTCAGTTGTCTAGAGAAAACTGATGAGGTTGGCAACCCTATTGCCAATAGTAAATTACAATGATATCTCACGAGCTGTTACAAAGGTCAATAAACCATAAAACTGATAAGACAGCAATCAAAGCAATGACGGGGTCTTATATTATGCTGGAATATTAATAGATCACTGAGCAATCAGTCATCTAATAAAACCAATATTTAATCACTCAACAGATCACTCTCATGACCGCTGAACTGTATATGGATATTTCAAATCGAAGGACAATGCACCTTCTATACCGCTGACTGTTGTTCCTAAGAATGACAGCTCCACACTCTGCAACACTAAATACAATACTAAATACCAACACACACTGCACCCTCTGAATATGATACTAATATACACTGTACCCTCTGAATATAATACTGATACACACTGTACCCTCTGAATATAGTACTGATACACACTGTACCCACTGAATATAACACTGCCACACACTGTACCCTCTGAATGTAACACTGCCATACACTGCACCCTCTGAATATAATACTGATACACACTGTACCCACTGAATATAACCCTGCCACACACTATCTTCTGAATATAACACTGATACACACTGTACCCACTGAATATAACCCTGCCACACACTATCTTCTGAATATAACACTGCCACACACTGCACCCTCTGAATATAACACTGCCACACACTGTATCTTCTGAATATAACGCTGCCACACACTGCACCCTCTGAATATAATACTGCCACACACTGCACCCTCTGAATATAACACTGCCACACACTGCACCCTCTGAATATAACACTGCTACACACTGCACCCTCTGAATATAATACTGCTACACACTGCACCCTCTGAATATAATACTGCAACACATTGTACCCTCTGAATATAATACTGTCACACACTGTACACTATAATATAATACTGCCACACACTGCACCCTCTGAATATAATACTGATACACATTGTACCCTCTGAATATAATACTGATACACACTGTACCCACTGAATATAATACTGATACACATTGTACCCTCTGAATATAACCCCGCCACATACTGTGCCCTCTGAATATAACACTGCCACACACTGTACCCTCTGAATGTAACAGTGCCACACACTGCACCCTCTGAATATAATACTGCTACACATTGTACCCTCTGAATATAATAGTGTCACATACTGTACACTATAATATTATACTGCCACACACTGAACCCTCTGACTATAATACTGATACACATTGTACCCTGTGAATATAACCCCGCCACACACTGTGCTCTCTGAATATAACCCTGCCACACACTGCACCCTCTGAATATAATACTGATACACACTGTACCCACTGAATATAACACTGCCACACACTGCACCCTCTGAATATAACACTGCCACACACTGCACCCTCTGAATATAACACTGCCACACACTGCACCATCTGAATATAATACTGCTACACATTGTACTCTTTAAATTCGAAAATCCCTTTAATATATATTAGGAGCATGCTAAGAGGAATAAGTGAGTGGCCATATTGTTGCCCCGGGAGGGTACTTTAACCTTCAGTTCACCATTTTACATGTTGATGGCTCACCAGGCTGCCATATTAAAGGCACCATGTGCTGTTGTATAGAGTTCCCAGTAAGGATTGATAAGCAGGTTTGGATACCTTAACATACCTATAGACTCCATTTAACTTTGCCTTTGAAACTAGTCAAAAGTAATTAGCCTAGCAGTGACCTAACAGTGATTTGCAAGTCTTAAATAGTGTATACATTAGTTGTAAGAATATTGGTAAAATGAAGGTTTGTTTCAAATTAGTTTGCTCCAAACCTAATTTTTTTTGTAGAAACTGTTGTGGTGTCCCACCACGGGTGTTACTAGTAAGTTACACCCTTCTCAAAAGTCTGCACTCCAAGTAACTGTGGCAGTGAAGTAGTACCTAAGTTTTGCCACAAGATGTCGCTGTTGTATATAACTGTACTTATGGTTTGCACAGCTGCAGGTAACCAAAGGGTTATTATTGTTTGTTGTGATCTGTACACCAATAAGGACCTTCTCTTCTCTACCTATCTCTAAGCTCCTTTCTTTCTGTGCTTTTTTCTCCACCACTCACAGAGGACATAACACCTCCTGTAGGAAGTTGTCACATGGGAGGAGGAAGCATACACCTAGTACAAAGAGGATGTAAGACAAGTTGGGCCCTGCCTTGGTCCAGTTGGGCCCTGGCTTTGCCAGGTCCCGATTCCAGAACTAGTCAGTTTTAGTCAGTCTTGGTCTTAGTCAGATTCCTGTGTAGAGCAGACGCTCAAGGGAGACTCAGACACAAGTTTCTTGAAAGCAGCATACACACTATGCAGTGTTAAACTACTCCAGGGAGAGGACAAGTCAGAGAAACCCCAACCCAACCCAACCCTGGGCTCAGGAATGCCCCCTCAGTCACTCAGCAAGGGTGGGACACCGCTTCAGTCACTGACTGGTTGAGCGAGCCCTTCCTGCTGAGTCGGGGCATAACAGGAAGCTGGAAGATAATGAAGACCCGTAGCAGTTGTAGAGCTTGTAACATGGCGCTGAGGGGGAGCGGGGAGGGATAAGTATTGATTCCCCTGCCGGTAGGGATGGTCCGAACCGAGTTCGGTTCGGGTTCGTACGGCCCCGATTTATTGTTTTGGCTGGACTTCTCCTTTAAGCAATACATTACCTCCATTTTATTTATTTCATAGATACAGGCCAGACCAAAAAGCACGTTTTCTAATCACAATCTTCATCCAGTTTATAGTTTTAAGCCTAAGCAGTAATACATCAGTTATACAGAACTTCAGGGGCGGAGGAGAAACATTTCCCAGAGTCGCTGAATTCCAGAGCTGTAACAAGCTTTTACAAGTTAAACATAAACCAAGTTCTTGGCACAATTTTACTGCGGCATGATGATATAGTGTAAATGTCAGGAGCCGTTCTTCCATGTTTGGAGATGATGGATTCCAACGACTGTATAAAGAACGTCCAAGATGAACCACAACAGGAAATGCGAAAAAATAGTCAAATAAACCTAAAGCTCCTCCTAGAGAGGTATAAAATAGTCACCTATAGGTGAAGCTTATGTGCTATTTAGATTATTTCTTCTTTACTACTTTTAGGCTGAAGAACACTGTTAGCACAATGATCTGTAACTTTCCGGGCAAAATAGACTAATCAGCTATGCACAGGATAGATCTTACGTCACTGATCGATTGCATACCGACACCTGAAACCCTGCCGTACATCTGTTCAGTGCTTGCACTACTCAGTCAATGGATATGAAGCAGCTGGCTCCATTCACTGTGTAGTGGCGGCAACCTGTAACTGCAGCTCAGTTCCCATTTAAGTGAATAGCAGCTGTGCTGCAGTAACCAGGCCCAGACAACACACAGTCATTATTCCAGCCCATTCACTATGTAGTGCAGGCGGAACAGCTTATCAGTGACTGATGACCTATCCTTTGGTAGCTCATCAGTCTATTGTGCCTCAAAAACATCTTTCAGGCTGTATTAGATAACCCAAGTCTCTAAGGGTCCATTCACACAGAAAGATTATCTGACAGATTATCTGCCAAAGATTTGAAGCCAAAGCCAGAAATGGATTTCAAAAGAGGAGAAATCTCAGGCTTTCCATTATTACCTAATCTCTGTTTATAGTCTGTTTCTGGCTTTGGCTTCAAATCTTTGGCAGATAATCTGTCAGATAATCTTTCTGTGTAAATGGACCCTTAGCAAACAAGCGCTGACCCTGTAGATTGGCCTGCTACCCAGCTCAGTAATGGTGCCGCCAGGGCATGCCAGTTGTGTCACAGAAGACTAGGTTTATACTGATGCATTATGCTAAATTAAAGGGGAACTTTCAGCAGATTAGATTTGTCTGTCAGCAGTATAATCCTCGGTCCGGAGCACCGTTAGGAGCACTGCTCCACCCCCAAAAACGTGATGAGGACAGGGCAGTTCTCGTAATGGTGCTCCAGACCAAGGATTACACTGCCAAGACGATGGGAATGGCGCCAAGGAGGAAGGTAAGAGACACACTTTCTTCCTCGACACCCTGTGCTCAATAAGTGGTTATCGGTAAAAAAAAAAAAAAAAGAAATTCACTCTCTCTCTCTCTTTTTTTAAATAACGTCCGTTATTACTGAATTGTAATTGAAGTCAATGGAATGACGACCGCTCAACGCAAATAGTTTGTCAAATAACGGATGTTGCTTGTGCGGACCTCAAATTAATTATGACAATCATTTGTGGACGTTATTTTTAGTTCACACCCATTTTTTTTTTTTTTTTACCGTCCTTTCACCATCTTTATTACAAAATTTAATAGACCTTTAAAAAAAGAATCCCACCCAAAAGGCCCGGGAACTAGAGTATTGTACCAACAGCGGTTATTGTAATGATGGACGCCCAAAAAGGCAAATGACGGTCATTTTGAGAAAAAGAAACAGGCGTAAAAAAAAAAGTCATGTGAACACAGCCATAGCCCAGTACTGGGGAGAGGATTGCTCAGAGAAAAAGAAAGGTGGAATCTGATTGGTTGCTAGGGGCAACGGCGCCAGTTTCACTTACTTTTGGACCAACCTGTGTGTGTGTATATATTATATATAAATATATATATCTACTATACATTTGTGAATTGTTAAACTATGTTTTATTTTGTTTTTAGGCCTTTCAGCCGCTAAACTGCTAACAGAAGCCGGGCTGAATGTCATTGTGTTGGAGGCGCAGAACAGAGTTGGCGGACGCACACATACTATAAGAGTGAGATAAACTTGTTACAGCTATTAATATCCCTAATATCCCTTTATCACTAAAATATTTGCCAATACTATCCAAGCAGTTGTGTTGCAATTAGAGATGAGTGAACCGGGTTCGGGTTCTAGTCAATCTGAACCCGAACGTTCGGTATTTGATTAGCTGGGGCTGCTGAACTTGGATAAAGCTCTAAGGTTGTCTGGAAAACATGGATACAGCCAATGACTATATCCATGATTTCCACATAGCCTTAGGGCTTTATCCAAGTTCAGCAGCCACCGCTAATCAAATGCGAAAGTTCGGGTTCGGATGGACTCCAGCATGCTCCAGGTTCGCTCATCTCTAGTTGCAATGGATCCGTAGTCTGCATTTTTTCTTTTGTGATCTGCAAAAAAACTTTATTCCATCTGCATTTGCAAATTATGAAAAAAGGTAAGTGCGCCTTAAAAAAATGAAATACTTGCAATAATATCACAATCCAGGGAAAAAATCCATAAAGGGGTTGGCCACTTAATACTACAATAGTTCAGTGGTTCTCACTGTATAAACTGACAGCGGCTCCCTGTGTACTCACTGTATATACTGACAGCAGCTCCCTGTGTACTTACTGTATATACTGACAGCAGCTCCCTGTGTACTCACTGTATATACTGACAGCAGCTCCCTGTGTACTCACTGTATATACTGACAGCAGCTCCCTGTGTACTCACTGTATATACTGACAGCAGCTCCCTGTGTACTTACTGTATATACTGACAGCAGCTCCCTGTGTACTCACTGTATATACTGACAGAAGCTCCCTGTGTACTCACTGTATATACTGACAGCAGCTCCCTGTGTACTCACTGTATATACTGACAGCAGCTCCCTGTGTACTCACTGTATATACTGACAGCAGCTCCCTGTGTACTCACTGTATATACTGACAGCAGCTCCCTGTGTACTCACTGTATATACTGACAGAAGCTCCCTGTGTACTCACTGTATATACTGACAGCAGCTCCCTGTATACTCACTGTATATACTGACAGCAGCTCCCTGTGTACTCACTGTATATACTGACAGCAGCTTCCAGTGTACTCACTGTATATACTGACAGCAGCTCCCTGTGTACTCACTGTATATACTGACAGCAGCTCCCTGTGTACTCACTGTATATACTGACAGCAGCTTCCTGTGTACTCACTGTATATACTGACTGCAGCTTCCTGTGTACTCACTGTATATACTGACAGCAGCTCCCTGTGTACTCACTGTATATGCTGACAGCAGCTCCCTGTGTACTCACTGTATATACTGACAGCAGCTCCCTGTGTCCTCACTGTACATACTGACAGCAGCTCCCTGTGTACTCACTGTATATACTGACAGCAGCTCCCTGTGTACTCACTGTATATACTGACAGCAGCTCCCTGTGTACTCACTGTACATACTGACAGCAGCTCCCTGTGTACTCACTGTACATACTGACAGCAGCTCCCTGTGTACTCACTGTATATACTGACAGCAGCTCCCTGTGTACTCACTGTATATACTGACTGCAGCTTCCTGTGTACTCACTGTATATACTGACAGCAGCTCCCTGTGTACTCACTGTATATGCTGACAGCAGCTCCCTGTGTACTCACTGTATATACTGACAGCAGCTCCCTGTGTCCTCACTGTACATACTGACAGCAGCTCCCTGTGTACTCACTGTACATACTGACAGCAGCTCCCTGTGTACCTCATAGAGCTAATATCAGACTCCCCTCCTCCAGGCTTTGCTGTCCTGCTCTGTGGTGAGTCTGTCCATAAGATGGCCAACATGGAGGAGCAGTCACATGCCCCATCACTCAGTGTTCATCAGTGCGCCTGCTTATGCCTATGGAGGACACTTAGGGGCGTGGTCACATGCTCCTCCATGTCAGCCATCTTATGGACAGACTCACCACAGAGCAGGGCAGCCCAGCCTGTAGGAGGGGAGTCTGATTTTAGCTCTATGAGGTACACAGGGAGCTGTTGTCAGTATATACAGTGAGTACACAGGGAGCTGCTGTCAGTATATACAGTGAGTACACAGGGAGCTGCTGTCAGTATGTACAGTGAGTACACAGGGAGCTGCTGTCAGTATATACAATGAGTACACAGGGAGCTGCTGTCAGTATATACAGTGAGTACACAGGGAGCTGCTGTCAGTATATACAATGAGTACACAGGGAGCTGCTGTCAGTATATACAGTGAGTACACAAGGAGCTGCTGTCAGTATATACAGTGAGTACACAGGGAGCTGCTGTCAGTATATACAGTGAGTACACAGGGAGCTGCTGTCAGTATATACAGTGAGTACACAGGGAGCTGCTGTCAGCATATACAGTGAGTACACAGGGAGCTGCTGTCAGTATATACAGTGAGTACACAGGGAGCTGCTGTCAGTAAGTAATGTGAATACACACAAAACAGTTATACTATAAAGTGGCCGACCAATTTTAATACAGAAAGTATACGGATGGACTCTGTATGCTTTCTGCATTTTTCATAGACCTGTTGACTTCTATGGACGAGTCAGATCTACAAATACAGACCATAAGGCTATATTCCTGCAATGTCTTTTTTTGGACGTTTTACAGCCGCTTTTTTGAATGGTCGTCATTTGCATGATTTGCATAATATGCCAGTATTGTGGCTCCAAAATGACGACCATCCAAAAAAGCGACTGTAAAACGGCCAAAGAAAGACTTTGCAGGATTATAGCCTTCCGGTCCGTATTTGTAGATCTGACTCGTCCATAGAAGTCAAGGGCTTGAGTTTGAAACCCCTGTTCTATACTGTCCGTAATTACGGCTCTGCCATTACGGACAGTACACAGATGGAAATACATAGTGACATGACTTATATGACTTACTCTGATACATGTTACTCTTAGGGATCCTTTGCACGTCCTTCTCTGCTTGTTGAAGGTTCCCCAACCCTGATCTAGATAGAACACTAGAACACTGCTGGGTAATAGGCTGAACTGGTTGGACTTTTGTATTTTTTGGCCTTATAAATTATAATACAGTGGTGCCTTGGATTAGGAGCATAATTCCTTCCGGGACTGCGCTTGTAATCCAAATCACTCTTATACCAAAGCAAATTTTCTCATAAGAAATCATAGAAATGCAGACAATTGGTTCCACACCCAAAAATAATGATTTATTATTCTGAATAACATGTAAAACAGATGAAACAAAGATCCAGAAACAGCAGAATATGTGATATTATAAGTTACTGTGCAGTAATGGAGAGGATGGGAAACACAAGGGCTGACAGAGACTGCAGGGAGCAGCACTTTCTGTCCGGGGAGAGAGGGGTTAAAAGCTATGGAGAGATTACCTCCACAGTCCTGTCCCCTGATGTAAGCCCCAGCCTGAAGTGGATCTGCTATGATTTGGAAGGTGAGGGAGACTTCCTAGGTCAGAGTACAGTGCTGAAGCCCCGCTATGCGGACCATACCCCTCCCCCACTTCCCCTCCCACCCAGTACAGGGAGCTCTTACACCAAAGCAATGCTCTTAAACCAAGGTACCACTGTACTATGGTTCTCAGAACTATACATAATACACCCTGTAAGGGCTGATATAGTGATTTGTAATGCCATAGAACTATATTAGGTAATTAACCCCCTCTTATCACTGAGTCAGTTACCTATCCACTCATCCCCCCTCCTGCCCAATCATTCCCATTTCATGTGGCAAAAATATCAAGTCCAGTCTTGAACATACCGCCTCATTAAATAGATAAGATTACAGGATCGATCCCTTATATTACTGGACTCATAACACAGAGTTACTCATTGATTTTCATTGATTTACTCCAGTATAGCATCTCTAAGAAAACCTTCAAAAATCCACCTGGAATACAAGATAAGCTTAGAGGCCTAAAGAAATATTGGCACCGCATTTGCTATTCTACATATAGATTTGTAATTAACTTCTATTTAAAAATCAGTACCTATCAGCTGCTGTATGTTATGCAGGAAGTGGTGCATTCTCCAGTCTAGAGAGCAGGAGAGGTTGTCTATGGGTATTTGCTGCAGCTCTGGGCAGTGTCTGACATGGACAGAGGTGGCAGCTGAGAGCAGTGTGTCAGACTGGAAAGAATACACCACTTCCTGCAGGACATACAGCAGCTGATAAGTAGTTGCATCATACATTTTATGGTAGATTGAAAGGGGCCATTACAAAGTACACTTGTTTGTGAAAAAAACTAAACCCAAACCCTTACATGGCCCTGTAGATGGAGAAATAAAAGCGCTATAGCTGTTAGAGGGCAAGGAGGAAAAATCGTAAATGCAAAAATGAAAATAGTCAATAACGTGTTAAAGGGGTACTTCAGCAAGACAAAAAATTTCTGTTAAATCAACTGGTGCCAGAAAGTGACACAGATTTGTAGTTTACTTCTATTCAAAAACTCTCCAGTAAACCAGTACTTATCAGCTGCTGCATGTCCTGCAGGAAGTGGTGTATTCTTTCCAGTCTGGCACAGTGCTCTCTGTTGCCACCTCTGTCCATGTCAGGAACTGTCCAGAGCAGCAGCAAATCCCCATAGAAAACCTCTCCTGCTCTGGACAGTTCCTGACATGGACAGAGGTGGCAGCAGAGAGCAACGTGTCACACTGGAAAGAATACACCAAAAATTATCCTCATTTAGCTAATTTAAGGCTGTGCCATCTGTTTATCCGCTATCCATAGAATAATAAACTGATCGGTGAAGGTCTGGCTGCTGGGACTATCACCAATCTTGAGAACAAGAACCTAGTTCAAAATAGAGCTGTTCTCATAGAGAATGAATAGAGTGGTGACATGCATGATCTGCTGCTCTATCCTGATGGGAGACTCTGGTATCTGGTATAAGAAACTAAGAGGGGACGACCTCTAAGTGCTAAGAGGCAGAAATGTCTGCTATGTGTGAACATACCCTTACTCTTCTTCAATGCGTGATAAAACATCTGCATAGACATTGCTATAAAATAGTTAGCCTTTATTTTATTCCCAACAGATTTAGCAAACTAAATTTTAATTTTGTGCTTTTTTTTCTACATTTTTTTTCTTAAAAGAACAAAGAAGTAAAATATGTGGATGTCGGAGGGGCCTACGTGGGACCAACACAGAATCGGTTATTACGCATGGCAAAAGAACTTGGCATAGAGACTTATAAAGTATTTCTAAGTGGCCATCTTATTCAGCGTACACAGGTAAGACAAGCATCCGCATCCCAGAAGCGCTCCGCAAATTTTATTTTTATTGAAACTGTCTCAGTTGCCCCTAGCAACCAATCAGATTCCACCTTTCATTCCTCACAGACTCTTTGGAAAATGAAAGGTGGAATCTGATTGGTTGCTAGGGGCAACTGAGCCAGTTTCACTTTACACCATGTTTGATGAATCTCCCCCATTAATGTGAATATATATATATATATATATATTTTTTTTATATTTCCACTTTGCTTTCAGGGAAGATCGCACAGATTTCATGGAGCGTTTCCACCAGCATATAATCCTTTGGTTTACTTGGATTACAACAACTTTATGAGAACTATGGATGAGTGGGGTAGTGAGGTATGGTAGTATTTCTAGGCCGAGGTTTCTAGCTTTGTTGTTTATACCTTTTATGAATGAGATCGCTGGGAATCTGGCTTTTCTAACCCCCATTAAGCTGAGAAAGCTCCGCACAGGGTGCTAATACTCCCTGCAGTACTCGCAGTGTTAGGCCATGTAACTACGCAGTAAGACAACGGCCGTTCCGTGACCCAGCGGGGCCACGGAACAACCAGTGTCAGAGAAGATCATCCCCTCCGGATGTACCGCAGTAGTGGCCAGATGATCTTCACGGCCGCTGAATTCCCTGCTGCACACAATGGAGCGTGTGGCCGGAGCCGCACGCTCCATTGTGTGCACTGACAGGGTTTTCTGCTGACACTATTCATTGAATAGCAGCTGCAGAAAACTGACATGTCAGTTTCTTGCAGCACCGCCAGGGATCTTGGCCAGAGTGTATACTATGGGGGACATTGAAGTCCGGCGTTTTTCTGCGCCGGACTTAAAAATGTCCCCGCAGCTCCGGCACTACGGAGATTTATGTAGAGGTGGACTGCCTCTACATATATCCCGTGCTCAGAGCTGGAGTAGGTTTTCTGCGTATCTTTAAGAGAAAATAATAATGAATCTGAGTCCGCACCCTCCGTTCCGTCCCCTTCACACCCTCTAACCCCCCCGGTGTACCCGGCGTAAACACCAATTTGCGAATATTTTATTTGCAAAACGGCCATTTGCGAATAAACTCATTCGCAAATGGGCACTTTAAGCCAAAAAAATTAAATTCGCCCCTTGATACAATATCCCCCTATGTGTATACAATCCGGCCAGGACTCCTTAGAAGACAGCACTACGTAATCACATAAGAACGGGCGTGATTATTACGGAGCTTGCGTAGTGTGATCATAGCCTTAAGGCTATGTTCACACAATATAAAAAGGATGGGCGTTTTCCTGTTTTTGCTTATTATTAACGGCTGTTATTATCAAAATACTAAAATTTGCAAACATAGCCTAAAGCCTTATTCACACATCCCGTAATCTTCAGATCCGAATTTTTGTACTCAAGTTAGTGCACATTGATGTCTATTGGGCTATTCACACGATCAGTAGATTACAAGGGCGCAAACCACTCCTGAAAAAAAAGGACATGTAATAGTGAGGACCCAGATTTTTTTGCAGATTGTCTCATAGAGGGCAGGAATCTACGGACATGAAAAAAATACTGAACATGGACATAAGGCCTAACTCTGATTTTTTCAAATGAAATTGTTACCATATAACAGCTAGTGCATCAATTACCCTGGAACAAGGCTACAGTGCAAATACTGGATAAAAAAAAGGGTTATTAATGGAGGGGCCTCTGTCTTATATTGGCATATTAGTTGTGATTGCATAGATTAGACAGCAAAAAAGAAAAACTTAAAACACACAGACTGTAGGGATTAAAAGGGTACTCCAGCAAAAAAAAAAAAGTTCTTTCAGATCAATTGGTGTCAGAAAGTTATATAGATTTGTAATTCACTTTTATTTAAAAAATTCAAGTCTACCAGTACTTATCAGCTGCTGTATGTCCTGCAGGAAGTGGTGTTTTCTCTCCAGTCTGACACAGTGCTCTCTGCTGTCCATGTCAGAAACTGTCCAGAGCAGTAGCAAATCCCCATAGAAAACCTCTCCTGCTCTGGACAGTTCCTGACATGGACAGATGTGGCAGCAGAGAGCACTGTGTCAGACTGGAGAGAAAACACCACTTCCTGCAGGACATACAGCAGCTGATAAGTACTGGTAGACTTGAATTTTTTTTAAATAAAAGGCAATTCCATATAATTTTCTGACACCGGTTGATTTGAAAGATTTTTTTCCACCTGTACCCTTTTACTAATCAATAATGTTTATTGCTCAGAAATCTGATATTTATAAGTATGGTTAATAATTCTTTTATTTGTCTGATGTGTATGCACTTATGTACGTGCCAATTAGTTAATATAGATATATATAATAAGACATAATATTAACTTGATTCTGAGAAAGCCTCACGTGTGGGAACCCTAGTGATGGCTTCCAGGATTCTGATATTGTATATATGTATACCTTGTAAAACATGTCAGGTTATATATAACAGCTGCCGTCTGATGTCTGGCAGATGGATTTCATAATCATTTCAAACATTTAAATTGAATTTGTTAGAGTAACAATAAGTGGCAGCTGTGCTAGCGGAACGTGTATGATTCTAAGGTGGTTGAAAGAGTGCAGAAAATGGCAGTCCATTTTTAAAGGGGTAGTTCACCCCCATTTTTTTTTCTTTTAAATGAACTGGTACCAGAAAGTGTCAGAGATTTGTAGTTTACTTCTATTAACAAATCTCCAGTCTTTCAGTACTTATCAGCTGCTGTAGGAAGTGTTATTTTCTTTCCAGTCTGACACAGTGCTCTCTGCTGCCACCTCTGTCCATGTCAGGAACTGTCCAGAGCAGGAGAGGTTTTCTATAGGGATTTGCTGCTGCTCTGGACAGTTCCTGCCATGGACAGAGGTGGCAGCAGAGAGCGCTGTGTCAGACTGGAAAGAATACACCACTTCCTGCAGGACATACAGCAGCTGATAAGTACTGGAAGACTGGAGATTTTTTAATAGAAGTAAATTACAAATCTCTGAAAATATTTTTGGTGAACAACCCCTTTAACATTGTCTGTACTTTCTCAGCATTGTACCCTTCTATGTTGGGTTAATTGAGACATTCTCGTCAGATTCCTGCAGATTCTCCATGGAAAGCCCCTCATGCTAAAGACTGGGACACAATGTCAATGAAAGAATTCATACACAAAGTTTGCTGGACAAGGTAAATATAATAATGTATAATAGGACGGGGACAGGAGAGCTGTGTGTCAGTCAGTATAGTGCACACTGTAGCTGTATGGATCACCTGCTCTACTCCATCTGTATTTACTGACCAGGACAAAGGGCAGAGATACTGAAAGAAGAATGACAGCAGCTGCACTTCTGTATCACTCCATCTATCAGAACATTATGTAATATTCATTGTTTTTTATGAATGCTGCCGGTCAAGGACATTAGGCCATTGGCCTTAACTGTATTTGAACAGAGTCCTGTATTTCTGTATCTCAAAGCTAATTTGCTTACCCTCTCATTATATATCAGGTCTGTACCAAGTACAGAGCTGCAGACACGAGCAGATAGGTGATAGGGAGAGAAAACAAATAAGGCCTTTGTCTTTGCTGATGGCCTTTTGCAAAGTTAAAAAATTACATTTTATCTTGGAAGCTGAAGTGCCATATAATTGATGCTGAGCCGCAGCATGCGCGCCTTCTCCCTACTCCACCTTTCCCTTCCTTGGTAATTGATGTATTATAAGTGGCTAACGGTAAGTCTTGGGTGTAGCAGTAGCTAATTTACTATATTATATATTCTAAGTACATTTAACTAGACATTACATGTTACATCATATTGTACTTAAAGGGGTAGTGCGGTGTTTAACATTTATTCACTAAATACCACACATTACAAAGTTATACAACTTTGTAATCTGTGTTATTTAAGTGAATGGCCCCCTTCCCCGTGTTCCCCCCACCCCGGAAGTGTGGTGCATTATACTCACCGACCCTGGCCACCATCTTGTGACAATGACGTCATCTTTGGGAGGCCGGACGGACCGCTCCAGCAGTCCCTCATGCCGGCCTCCCCTTTGCCATGTCATCAGCTGCTCAGCCGCGATTGGCTGAGCATAACTGTGTTCAGCCAATCGTTGTCGACCCAAGATGACGGCCGGAGTCGACAGCAATTGAGTAAGTATAATGCACCACACTTCCGGGGTGGGGGGAACACGGGGAAGGGGGCCATTCACTTAAATAACACCCATTACAAAGTTGTATAACTTTGTAATGTGTGTTATTTAGTAAAGAAATTGTGTTATGATTCCATTTATATACAGTGATTTACATACAATTTTTATATATTTATTTAAACAGTGCAGCAAGGCGGTTTGCAGAGTTATTTGTGAATTTGGTTGTTACTGCCGAGACGCAACAGGTTTCTACATTATGGTTCCTGTGGTATGTAAAGATCTGTGGCGGAACGACAAGGATTTTCTCTACTGACAATGGTGGACAGGTAATGGATTACTACTACATATACCTTGATGGTGCGTTCACACCTACAGGATCTGCAGCTGATTTTCTGCAGCAGATTTCATTTAAATAACTGAACACAGCATCAAATCTGCTGCAGATCCTGTAGGTGTGAACACACCCTTAAAAAGATTTGTAAAAAAAAACACAAAAACAATAACAATAATAATAATTTTGTAAAATGAAAATTTTTGCAGACTTTGCTTATGCCCCGAGTCTCAGTGATGTAAAAGATATATATGTAGTGATGAGTCAATACTGTTCGATCGAATAGATATTCGATCGAATAGTAAGGTATTCGATCTATTGAATGTTATCGAATAGTTTGCAGAATATTTGATAAGCGTTAAGATCCTCCAGCCTCCGGTTTTTACCTCCAAGTGGTCGAATAGATGTTTTTCAATAATCGAATACTTGTTCCCATAGACTTTAATGGGATCGAATATTCAAATATTTCACTATTCGCTCATCACTATATACATCACTATATTAACGATTAACGATCTCAAACGACCGCTATTGTGAAAGACCTGAAAACGTTCAGTCATTTCCATGGAACGATAATTGTTACTTATGATCGTATTTGCGATCGTTTTTTCTTTGCTATTTCTTCGCTATTGCGTTCATATCTACTGCGAACGACCGAACAACGTCTTATTCAATGCGAACGATTTGCGAACGTTTTGCGAACGAGCAACGATAAAAATAGGTCCAGGTCTTATAAAGCGATGAACGATTTTTCGTTCGGTCGTTAATCGTTAACTGCATTTCAACCGAACGATTAGCGCTTAGATTCAAACGATTTAACGATAATCGTCCAGTGGAATAGGGCCTTTATTCTGAGTCTGATTCCCGGGGGATTGGTAACAACAATACAAAATCCTCCACTCCACATCTGGGTTCAAAAGGCTCAGGTCCAAATAAAAAAAGCAAAAATAAAGTACTAAAAATTTATTAAAAAACGACATGACACGTTTCAGGATCGCACTGATCCCTTTCTCAAGGGTCTTTCCCTTGAGGAAGGGATCGGTACAATCCTGAAACACGTTGTGTCGTTTTTAAATAAATTTTTAGTACATTATTTTTGCTTTTTTATCTGGACCTGAGCCTGTTGGACCCAGATGCCGTTGTGGTTGCTCACAGATTCTTTGAAAAAGGAAAGATGAAATCTGATTGGTTGCTAGGGGCAACCAAGGCAATTCTACTTCACACCAGTTTGATAAATCTCCCCCTATGCAGGGGCGGGCTGGGCCGGGGGGTAGGGTGGCATCTGCCCCCCGGGCCGGCCTTCCCCAGTACATTACAGGGCCGCACTGAGGCTGCTTACCGCCCCAGCGCTCTCCTCTCTGCCTGTCCTGCAGGGCCGGTCTGTGATGCTAGTGGCAGCTGAAGCTGCTCCCCGCCCCCCGTTAAGCCCCGCCCCCTGTGTACCGTCCCATGTTCCTCCTGGCCCGGGACTTCCTGTATTACACAGTGTGGAGAGGAGGAGGCTGGTTGCTGCTAACCTCCAGCTCCAGGCTCCTGCTTCCTGACCATCCCCCTCCTGTCCTGCTCTCTGCTCAGCAGCTATAAATGCAGGTACTTCGGGTTGTAGATAGGAGGGAGGTCGGGACAGAGAGGAGAGGGCTGTCTGCTGAGCTGGGCTGACAGAGGCAAACACACACTAGCATCTGTTCCCCCAACCCCTGTACCTGCTGCCCTTTACCCCCTATAACTGCACCCTCTTCCACAGGCTGCATTGCCCCTCTGCACCTGTAGTTGATATGTACCTCCTAAGGCTGCTGTGTGAGCCTTCCCCCCAGACTGCTGTGTTCTCCTTTTTAGGCTGCTTTGCCTCTCCCCCCCCCCCCCCCTTTCAGGCTGCTGTGTCCCCCCTTCAGGCTGCTGTGCCCCTCCCCCCCCTTTCAGGCTGCTGTGCCCCTCCCCCCCCTTCAGGCTGCGGTCCCCCCCTTCAGGCTGCGGTCCCCCCCCCTTTTCAGGCTGCTTTGCCCCCCCCCACACACACACACACATTTCAGACTGCTGTGCCCCCACACACAGAATGATACACACTCATAGAGAACAATATACGGTCATACAGAACCATACAGAACAATACGCACCCATACAGAACAATACGCACCCATACAGAACAATATACACCCATACAGAACAATACGCACTCATACAGAACAATATACACCCATACAGAACAATACGCACTCATACAGAACAATATACACCCATACAGAACAATACGCACTCATACAGAACCATACAGAACAATATACACCTATGCAGAACAATATACACCTATACAGAACAATATACACCCATACAGAACAATACGCACCCATACAGAACAGTACGCACCCATACAGAACAATATGCACCCATACAGAACAATACGCACCCATACAGAACAATACGCACCCATACAGAACAATACACACCCATACAGAACAATACGCACTCATACAGAACAATACGCACTCATACAGAACCATACAGAACAATATACACCTATACAGAACAATATACACCCATACAGAACAATATACACCCATACAGAACAATTTACACTCATACAGAACCATATACACCCATACAGAACATACAGTACAATATACACCCATACAGAACAATATACACCTGTACAGAACCATACAGAACAATATACACCCATACAGAACAATATACACCAATACAGAACCATACAGTACCATATACACCCATACAGAACCATACAGTACAATATACACTCATACAGAACAATATACACCCATACAGAACAATTTACACTCAAACAGAACCATACAGAACAATATACACCAATACAGAACAATATACACCCATACAGAACCATACAGTGCAATATACACCCATACAGTACAATATACACACATACAGAACAATACTCACCCATACAGAACCATACAGAACAATATACACCCATACAGAACCATACAGAACAATATACACTCATACAGAACAATATACACCAATACAGAACAATATACACCCATACAGAACAATTTACACTCATACAGAACCATACAGTACAATATACACCCATACAGAACAATATACACCCATACAGAACAATACGCACCCATACAGAACCATACAGAACAATATACACCCATACAGAACAATATACACCAATACAGAACAATATACACCTATACAAAACCATACAGAACAATATACAGTACACCTGTACAGAACCATACAGTACAGTATACACCCATACAGAACAATACGCACTTATACAGAACAATATGCACCCATACAGAACAATATACACCCATACAGAACAATACGCACTCATACAGAACAATATGCACCCATACAGAACAATATGCACCCATACAGAACAATATATACCCATACAGAACAATATACACCCATACAGAACCATACAGTACAATATACACCCATACAGAACAATACACACCCATACAGAACCATACAGAACAATATACACCCATGCAGAACCATACAGTGCAATATACACCCATACAGAACAATACAGAACCATACGGAACAATATACACCCATACAGAACCATACAGTACAATATACACCCATACAGAACCATACAGTACAATACACACCCATACAGAACCATACAGTACAATACACACCCATACAGAACCATACAGTACAATATACACCCATACAGAACCATACAGTACAATACACACCCATACAGAACCATACAGTACAATATACACCCATACAGAACAATACACACCCATACAGAACCATACAGAACAATATACACCCATACAGAACCATACAGTGCAATATACACCCATACAGAACAATACAGAACCATACAGAACAATATACACCCATACAGAACAATACACACCCATACAGAACCATACAGAACAATACACACCCATACAGAACCATACAGAACAATATACACCCATACAGAACCATACAGTACAATATACACCCATACAGAACCATACAGTACAATATACACCCATACAGAACCATACAGTACAATATACACCCATACAGAACCATACAGTGCAATATACACCCATACAGAACAATACACACCCATACAGAACCATACAGAACAATATACACCCATACAGAACCATACAGTGCAATATACACCCATACAGAACAATACGCACTCATACAGAACAATATACACCCATACAGAACAATACGCACTCATACAGAACAATATACACCCATACAGAACAATATACACATTTTGTAGGGTATTTTGGAGCATATTATATAGTAGTCAGTATGTTGGAGGTCACCCAGCTTTCCCAGCATCTTGTAGTCAGTAAAATGGAGGTCATCCAGCTTCCCCAATATCTTTCACTCAGTATAATATGGTCACCCAGCTTTCCCACCATTTTATACTCAGTATATTATGGTCACCCAGCTTTCCAACAATCTTATACTCAGTAAGATGGAGGTCACCCAGCTTTCCCACCATCTTATACTCAGTGGCTGGTAGCCTCGGGGAGCTGCATAGTATATCTATACTGTGCAGCTGAAAACCATATCACCACAATTGTGCTAATTGGTTCCCTTTAAGGAGCACTCCAGCCCTTACCTATTATTACCCACCCCACATCAGTGCAGGGACGGTAGATGGCACCCCGGGCCTGTACTTCTGCCAGCGGCGATGTTCCAACCATTGGGGTAACGTCTCCTTCCCTTCTGGTCATTTGTGACAGGGAATTCCTACTGCTCTGTGTGAAGGGGCCAGAAGTCACCTTGTCAATATAAGTCTATGGGATGGTTCCGTGTCAGCGCTGAGCAGTCCCATATACTTATACAGTAAAGAGATCCCCGACCCCGTCACAGCGAGCAGTAGGAATTCCCTGTTTACAAATGACTGGAAGGGCTGAATGTGTTATCCGAAGTGTGAGAACAGTGCTACTGGAGAAAGTATTGGAGTGGGTGGCATCTACCTTCCCTGCACTGATGTGGGGAGCGTAATAAGTGAGGGCCTAGAGTGGTCCTTGAAGGATGGGCCACGAGGCGGCTACTCATGGGCCAGTGCTGTGTGCTTGCCCCCCAGGCTAAAATTTGCCAGCCAGCCCCTGCCCCTATGTATATACTGGTAATTATAATCTGGTGTGTTTTATCCCCAATCCTTCTCCATGCTTTTAGGAAAGAAAATTTGTAGGAGGATCTGGGCAGATAAGTGAAAGAATAATGGCGCGTCTTCAAGACAGAGTAAAGTTAGAGAGACCAGTGATCAGGCTGGATCAGTCTGGAGAAGTTGTTATTGTGGAGACATTAAATCATGAAGTCTTTGAGGTGAGTTAAAGGGGTTGTTCATGTTTTCTTTCAAATCAACTGGTGGTAGAAAGTGCCAGAGATTTGTAATTTACTTCGGTTAATTAAATTTCAAGTCTTCCAGTACTTTTTAGCTGCTGTATGTCATGCAGGAAATGGTGTATTCTTTGCAGTCTGACTCAGTGCTCTCTGCTGCCACCTCTGTCCATGTCAGGAACTGTCCAGAGAAGAAGCGGGTTTCTATGGGGATTTGCTACTGCTCTGGACAGTTCCTGACATGGACAGAGGTGGCAGTAGAGAGCACTGTGTCAGACTGGAAAGAATACACCACTTCCTGCAGGGCATGCAGCAGCTGATAAGTACTGCAAGACTTTAGATTTGTAAATAGAAGTAAATTACAAATCTATGGCACTTGCTGGGACCAGTTGATATGAAAGAAGATTTTTTTTTTTATTGCATTTCCAAGACGACCATCAGTTGGTCTTTATCAAGCATAGAATCAGTAAACCACATAGCAGGGTATAAATGTGCTAGAGCAAAAACATGTGCCAATCACTAAAAAGGAGGAAGGGGTGAGCTAATGCAGACACAAAAAAAACTAAACAAAAACATTTCAAATAATTTTTTTTTTTCTAGAGCAAATTTGTCATCAGTGCCATACCACCAGTACTGACAACAAAGATTCACTTTAATCCAGAGCTGCCACCAATTAGAAACCAGCTAATACATCGTCTTCCAATGGGATCTGTTATCAAGTGTATGGTTTATTACAAGGAAGCCTTTTGGAGGAAAATGGGTAAGCACTTCTTCAAAGCACTATATATATATATATCATAAAAATCAGTCTGTCTGTCTGTCTGTCTGTCCTTCTGTCTGTCTGTCTGTCTGTCCTCTATAGACTTCCAAACGCCTGAACCGTTTGACCCCAAATTTGGCACACAGATACATTGGGTGCCCGGGAAGGTTATTGCGAAGTTCCCGTCCCCGCCAGATGTACAGGAGGGGAGGGGTAGGGGAAAGAGAGGCGCCGCATAGAGATGATTGGGAAAATCTCCTCACTGCAAACACAGGTGATATAATTAGCTGCAGCAGACACGGCAGTTGGAGCCGTAGCAACCAATAGGATTACTGCTTTCATTTTCACAGGGAGCAATGGTTGCTAGGGAAGCTGCCTCACAACATCCACAGTAATAACTGGTAGACCCCCTACTCCATCTATACAGTACATGTATATACAGGACCCCCTACTCCATCTATACAGTACATGTATACAGGACCCCCTACTCCATCTATACAGTACATGTATACAGGGCCCCCTACTCCATCTATACAGTACATGTATATACAGGACCCCCTACTCCATCTATACAGTACATGTATATACAGGACCCCCTACTCCATCTATACAGTACATGTATATACAGGACCTCCTACTCCATCTATACAGGACATATATATACAGGACCCCCTACTCCATCTATACAGTACATGTATATACAGGACCCCCTACTCCATCTATACAGTACATGTATATACAGGGCCCCTTACTCCATCTATACAGTACATGTATATACAGGACCCCCTACTCCATCTATACAGTACATGTATATACAGGGCCCCCTACTCCATCTATACAGTACATGTATATACAGGACCCCCTACTCCATCTATACAGTACATGTATATACAGGGCCCCCTACTCCATCTATACAGTACATGTATATACAGGACCCCCTACTCCATCTATACAGGACATGTATATACAGGACCCCCTACTCCATCTATACAGTACATGAATATACAGGACCCCCTACTCCAACTATACAGGACATGTATATACAGGACCCCCTACTCCATCTATACAGTACATGTATACAGGACCCCCTACTCCATCTATACAGTACATGTATATACAGGACCCCCTACTCCATCTATACAGTACATGTATATACAGGACCCCCTATTCCATCTATACAGGACATGTATATACAGGACCCCCTACTCCATCCATACAGTACATGTATATACAGGGCACAACAGATATACCAAACTGTGACTGGGTAACACTGCTACACCAGACCTGACCAATACCGCCATATGTGCTGGATAACACTGTCATACCAGACCTGACCAATACCGCCATACTGTGACTGGATAACACCGCCACACCAGAACTGACCAATACCGCCATACTGTGACTGGATAACACTGCCACACCAGACCTGACCAATACCGCCATACTGTGACTGGATAACACTGTCATACCAGACCTGACCAATACCGCCATACTGTGACTGGATAACACTGTCATATAAGACCTGACCAATACCGCCATACTGTGACTGGATAACACTGCCATACCAGACCTGACCAATACCGCCATACTGTGCTGGATAACACTGTCATACCAGACCTGACCAATACTGCCATACTGTGAATGGATAACACCGCTATACCAGACCTGACCAATACCGCCATACTGTGACTGGATAACACTGTCATATAAGACCTGACCAATACCGCCATACTGTGACTGGATAACACTGCCATACCAGACCTGACCAATACCGCCATACTGTGCTGGATAACACTGTCATACCAGACCTGACCAATACCGCCATACTGTGACTGGATAACACTGCCATACCAGACCTGACCAATACCGGCAAACTGTGACTGGGCAACACCGCCACACCAGTTCTGACCAATACCACCATACTGTGACTGGATAACACCATCATATCAGACCTGACCAATACCACCATACCGTGACTGGATAACACCGCCACACCAGACCTGACCAATACCGCCATAGTGTGACTGGATAACACCCCCATACCAGACATGACCAATACCGAGACTCTGTGACTGAATAACACTGCCATACGGGTAAATACAACCCTGCAGGTATACAGGACACTACAGGTATACAGGACCCCAAAACTATACACTACAAGTGCACGGGACCTCCACAAAACTATATACTACAGGTATACAGGACCCCAAACTTTACACTACAGGTATACAGGATCCCAAAACTATATACTACAGGTATACAGGACCTCCACCAACTATATACTTCAGGTATACAGGACCTCCACCAACTATACACTACAGGTATACAGGACCCCAAAACTATACACTACAGGTATACAGGACCTACACCAACTCTATAATACAGGTATACAGCACCTTCACCAACTCTATACTACAAGTATACAGGACCCCAAATATACTATAGGTATACAGGAACTCCACCAGCTATATACTACAGGTATATCGGACCCCAAACTATACACTACAGGTATACAGGACCTCCACCAACTCTATACTATAGTTATACAGGACCCTCAAACTATTTACTACAGGTATACAGGACCCCCGAACTATATACTACAGGTATACAAGACCTCCACCAATTATACACTACAGGTATCCAGGACCCTCAAACTATAAACTACAGGTATACAAGACCTCCACCAACTATACATTACAGGTATACAGCACCAACTATATACTACAGGTATACAGGACCCCCGAACTATACAGTATAGGTATACAGGACCTTTACCAACTGTACACTGCAGGTATACAGGACCTCCCTCAACTATACACTATAGGTATACAGCCCCCCCAACTATGCACTACAGATATGCGAGACCCCTAAAAACTATACATTGTGGGTATACAGAACCCCTCCAACTATGCACTACAGGTATACACTAATTCCACTGATTAACTCAGATGAAACAATACCTTTAGCTTGGCCTCCTGGGCACCTTAGAACAAATCTAATTAACACACTGACACTTTATACCCGGGCAGCGCCGGGTACATTTTCTAGTATATATATATATATATATATATATATATGTATATATATATTTTTTTCATCCTCTGTAGATCCAACATATCCCTCGGGGCTGGAAACAATTTGTGATCCCTCTCATTAGTTCTGGAACCCGGGGGGAGGGGGGGGGGTCACAATCTAATAGATTAAATTTCGTGAAAACTCAATGAACCTGTCAATAACGTGAAAACTTGTATGAGAACAATGCATCAGTATTGAACACCATCATCTAATCACAGCTAATTGGTTAGAATTGATGGAGCTCATTTCAAGTCGCTTTGATTTTTCTCTTCGCTCTCTTTAACTGATAATTTAAATGCTAAACTATAACCATACTAGTTAGTAGAGCTGAGTGAGTACTGCTTGATCAAATAGGTATTTGATTGAATAGTACACTATTCGAAACAAGAGCACACAGGAAATGAAAAAAAAAGCATCTACATTCATTGGCTGGCTAAACCATGTGACTTCCATAGTATAATAATAGTGGTTTTCAGATTCGTCTCAGATGCTACTTGGATCTAGACAGGGAGGGAGTGTGTAGCAGGGACAGTCAGGTGTTAGGTGATTTTAGGCAGGAGGGACCCCCAAAAGCCCTTGTTAGGGTCAAAATTATAGATAGCAGAGATTGGTGTCATATATATATATATATATATATATATATATAGAGCTATTAAACTGGCTAGCAGCACATCAGTGTGTTCAGGCAGGCAGCTGCAGTGCACAGTGAGGAATAGGCTGTAGTGTACCTACTTGCTGAAAATTTCAGATATGGGGTATACAGCTGGGTACTGCAAAAGAAAAAAAATAAAATAATTTGGTACTACTGCTTTGCGTTGTGCATAATATTAAAGGGGTTATCCAGCGCTACAAAAACATGGCCACTTTTCCCCCTACTGTTGTCTCCAGTTTAGGTGCAGTTTGCAATTAAGCTCCATTTACTTCAATGAAACGGAGTCTCAAAACCCCACCCAAACTGGAGACAACAGTAGGGGGAAAGTGGCCATGTTTTTGTAGCACTGGATAACCCCTTTAACCATTGGAACCTCTGGTGCCTGAAGGCTTTTTTTTTTTTTTAAATCATATATATTGGGTATATGGCTGTATACTGAGAGTGTTTGGAGTGTATTGTTGAGAGGCTGTGATAGTGGTGTAATACTGCGGTTTTGGCGTGTAAGATACGCTTAGGCATGCTTCCCCTGTTCTCCCAGTAGCATTCCAGAGGTGTTTGCATCATTTCCTGAGGTGTCATGGTGGACTTGAAAACCTAAATCCGACCACTTGGAGGTCACCAAGTCACAACCATTTTTTCCCATAGACTCTAATGGGATTCGATATTCGATTGAATATACTCTAATCGAATTTTGAACTTTTGAATATTTCACTACTCGCTCTACTATGTTGCCACACAGGATTTTAGGCCATTTCATGTGCTGAAAGAATAAACGAATAAAAGAAAAGTGCCTAGACCCCTAAGCTGTGATTAAGAGTGTGTTGGCATGAATAGGTACACTTGTATATAACATTTATTGTGACATAAAAAGTGGGTAAACAATAAACAGTAAAATGTGCTGTAAGACAATACTAATGCAGTATATATAATAAAATAATCACTTGTTGAAATGAATTATAAGAGTCTTAGGGCCCTATTCCACCGGATAATTGTTAACGATTAACGATCTCAAACGACCGCTATTGTGAAAGACCTGAAAACGTTCACTCATTTCCATGGAACGATAATCATTACTTATGATCGTATTTGCGATCGTTTTTTATTCGCTATTGCGTTCGTATCTATTGCGAAGGACCGAAAGACGTCTTATTCAATGCGAACGTTTTGCGAACGAGCAACGATAAAATAGGTCCAGGTCTTATAAAGCGATCAACGATTTCTCGTTCGGTCGTTAACTGTTAACTGCATTTCAAACGAACGATTATCGTTTAGATTCGAACGATTTAACGATAATCTGAACGATAATCGTCCGGTGGAATAGGGCCCTTATTGTGCTAGACAAGGGCCCTTGTAAAAAAAAAAAAAAAAAAAAAATTGATAATAAATTATATGCTAAAATATGTCAGTAGTTTGTGCAAAATAGCGCTCAAACATATAGGTCACAAGTTCTGTATAATTCATGAATTGCGAGTGTGTCAAAAGTTCATAGTTAAAAATAATAAAAATAAATCTTTTGTAAACAGTTGGTCATGTAGCGCTGAGTCGTGTAGATCACAGGTTTTTTGTAATTCACAAATTCCGAGTGTGTCAAAAGTTCATAGTTGATATACTGTATAAGGTATGTCTGTTGTACAGTTGGTAATGTAAAATGCAGTGTAACGGAGAAGTTCTCACTTATCCTACTGGCGGACTGTAAGTCTCAGCCAGTCTGTAAACGTGAGAGTTGTTAAAGTAGTGGCTGCTCATATTGCTGGGGAAGATGTACAGAAGACACACTGTGGTTTGTGCCTTCTTACTGCTCCCGTCGTCCTCTCCCGGTCGGATGTTCTTCAGTGTCGCAGTTACCTCCATCTGGCTGCGCGTCCTCGTGGTCCTCTCCTGCTTCGCGCATCCGCGCAGCCTCGTTGTCACCTAAATAGACAGAGATGGTAGTGCTGGGCCTTAGTGCCGATGTATGGACGTCTGTTGCCGGGGCCCCGTGGTGGTAATGCTAGTTAGTGATGAGCGAATAGTGAGATATTCGAATATTCCATCCCATTAAAGTCTATGGGAACAAGTATTCGATTAGTGAAAAACATCTATTTGACAATTTGGAGGGTGAAACTGGAAGCTGGGGGATTTGAGCGCTTATCGAATATTTATTGAATATTTGCGGGATATTCGTACGAATATCGAATATTCGAATATCTTACTATTCGATTGAATATCTATTCGATCGAGCAGCATTCGTTTATCACTAATGCTAGTATTCTGTAATAGTCCTAATCAGTGTCGGACTGGGTACCTTGGGCCCACCAGGGAAACTGATTCTAGGGGCCCACCCTACATACAAAGACACAACCAGCGCCAAACCTTTAACATTAGTACAGCGACTTTGCATAAACCCGTGTATGTTACCAACGATGCATGCACATTGCCAGTCACATATGCAATTGTTTAGTGGCACCATATGCAAACAGCATAGAATGTTTTTTTTTTTTTTTAAAGGGAATTTCTCGTCTGCAGAAATTCAGTTCACTGCTGTGTGCTGCATGTTAGCAGGTGAGAACACCCCTTTAAAGAGGATGTACCACCAGGTACATCCTCTTGAATTTAACACACCGATAGAACGGCGCCGTCCTGAACCGCGGCCCGGTTCCTGTGTATGGCGCCATTCTATCCAGCGGTACCAGGCCGTGCTGAAGCACTGGAGGTCAACCGGCCCGCCCCCAGTGGGTGGGAATTCCCTGCCCTCTATGAAGAGGCTCCAAATCAAATCATCCGCTGCAGATCCAGTGTGTGTTAAGGCACCCTTAGAACATTTTTGTCATGTGAACAGGAGGACCTAATGCACAAAAAGCATGACATCATATATACACCCACCCCCCCCACACACACACACACATATATATATACGCACACACATCACACATGTGTATAACATACAGTGCATGCCATTATATACATTAGTGATGTCACGAAACCAGATTTTTGAGTTTAATACCAATAACAACTTTTTTATTTTGATACTTGATACCATTTCGGTACTTAGCATATAACCCCCATAATAATTCAATATAATGCTGCCCCCCCCCCCTGACTGCAGATATAATGCTCCCCAATTTTAAGACTGTTCAAAATTGGTGTATTCTGATTGCCATAACTTTTTTAATCTTTCAACCTGTAGGGCTGTCTGAGAGTTATTTTTGTGCACCATGGTCTGCAGCTTTTCGGTACCGTGTTTGCATGTACAGTGGTGCCTTGGATTACGAGCATAATTCGTTCCAGGACCGCGCTTGTATTCCAAATCCACTCTTTTATACCAAAGCAAATTTTCCCATAAGAAATCATAGAAATGCAGACAATTGGTTCCACACCCCCAAAATAATGATTTATTATTCTGAATAACATGTAAAACAAATGAAACAAACATTCAGAAACAGCAGAATATGTGATATTATAAATTACTGTACAGTAATGGAGAGGATGGGAAACACAAGGGCTGACAGAGACTGCAGGGAGCATGAAGGAATGAGCAGGGCAGATGTGGGCATATACATGCAGCGCTCTGTCCGGGGAGAGAGGGCTTACAGCTATGAAGAGATTACCTCCACAGTCCTGTCCCCTGATGTAAGCCCCAGCCTGAGGTGGATCTGCTATGATTGGAAGGTGAGGGAGACTTCCTGGGTCAGAGTACAGTGCTGTAGACCCCGCTATGCAGACCATGTCCCTCCCCCACTCCCCCTCCCACCCAGTACAGGGAGCTCTTACACCAAGTCACAATTTTGAAAAACTGTGAGCTCTTAAACCAAAACGCTCCTAAACCAAGTTACTCTTAACCCAAGGTACCACTGCATTACTTGTTTTTTTTTGTTTTTTTTTGCAAACACTGTATACCATGCGAGTTTAGGAAGGTGATAATTTAATAGTGCAATTACACATGCGATGATGCCAATTTTTCCCCTTTTTTTGTTTTTATTAAAGTAGTTAGAGTTAGCAGTAGTATGGCTGACACACACAGTATAGTATGTTGGGGGTAGCAGTAGTATGGCTGACACACACAGTATAGTATGTTGGGGGTAGCAGTAGTATGGTGGACACACAGTATAGTATGTTGGGGGTAGCAGTAGTATGGCTGACACACACAGTATAGTATGTTGGGGGTAGCAGTAGTATAGCTGACACACAGTATAGTATGTTGGGGGTAGCAGTAGTATGGCTGACACACAGTATAGTATGTTGGGGGTATCAGTAGTATGGCTGACACACACAGTATAGTATGTTGGGGGTAGCAGTAGTATGGCTGACACACACAGTATAGTATGTTGGGGGTAGCAGTAGTATGGCTGACACACAGTATAGTATGTTGGGGGTAGCAGTAGTATGGCGGACACACAGTATAGTATGTTGGGGGTAGCAGTAGTATGGCTGACACACAGTATAGTATGTTGGGGGTAGCAGTAGTATGGCTGACACACAGTATAGTATGTTGGGGGTAGCAGTAGTATGGCTGACACACACGGTATAGTATGTTGGGGGTAGCAGTAGTATGGCTGACACACACAGTATAGTATGTTGGGGGTAGCAGTAGTATGGCTGACACACACAGTATAGTATGTTGGGGGTAGCTGTAGTATAGCTGACACACACACAGTATAGTATTATGGGGGTAGTACTTGTAGTTGTATGGCTGACACATAGCACTAGCATTGTATATTGAGGATAGTAGTTGTATTGCTGACACATAGCTATACAACTACTATCCCCAATATGCTATACTAGTGCAATGTCAGCCATACAACTACTATCCCCAATATACTATACTAGTGCAATGTCAGCCATACAACTACTATCCCCAATATACTATACTAGTGCAATGTCAGCCATACAACTACTATGCACAATATGCTATACTAGTCCTATGTCAGCCATACAACTACTATTCCCAATATACTATACTAGTGCTATGTCAGCCATACAACTACTATCCCCAATATACTATACTAGTGCTGACACAGCTATACAACTACATGCTGACACATAGCACTAGTATAGTATATTGAAGGTAGTAGTTGTATTGCTGACACATAGCACTAGTATAGTATATTGAGGGTAGTAGTTGTATTGCTGACACATAGCACTAGTATAGTATATTGAGGGTAGTAGTTGTATTGCTGACACATAGCACTAGTATAGTATATTGAGGGTAGTAGTTGTATTGCTGACACATAGCACTAGTATAGTATATTGAGGGTAGTAGTTGTATTGCTGACACATAGCACTAGTATAGTATATTGAGGGTAGTAGTTGTATTGCTGACACATAGCACTAGTATAGTATATTGGGAAAAGTATTAGCTGTAGTGGAGAGAACCTTCACCTCCCAGTTCAGCCCTTACACATTTACACACCATCCTACATAATGTTGACATAACACACATATTTGCACACACATAAGCACACTCACCCTTCATGAAGAGCAGGACAGGTGTGCAGGAGATGTATGTGGAGGGATCAGAGAGCTGCATGGTGTGTGCAGACAATCCCTACTGCCCTCCCCTTCTGTCCCGACCGGAGAGCTGGATACTGGAGGCCTGTCTGCTCTGGGGGAGCTCCACATGCAGAGACATCACCCAGCAGGAGGCCTTCTGTTACAGGCCACCTGTCATAGCTGCTGCAGGGGGCCCTCTCCCCTCCAGCTGTGTCCCCACTGAGCAGCCAGAGAGGAGGAGGTGGGGGAGGGGCCGGGAGAGGAGAGAGACACCGCGCTCCACATTACACTGCTGCCTGTCACCATGGTCACTGCCCGGCCCATACACCTCACTATACAGAGGCAGTGACCAGGTGACAGGACTCTGCAGCTGCAGGGAGAAATGTATGGCATATGGGGCCTTGAGCAAATAAACGGGAAGCCTCCTGTTAAGGGGCCCACCAATAGGGAGGAAGGGGGAGGGGCCCACCGGGGGTTTCCCCGGCTCCCCGGTGGCCCAGTCCGAGGCTGGTCCTAATGGAGGTATAGCTGGAAATGAATTGTTCATTGTACAGTGTGTCTATAAAATCCTAAGCTTACAAACGCGTTTCCGAACCTCGCATGGGTTCCCTCTTCAGTGGCTTTTGCATAAATCTGAGTATAGATGGTACGGTTGGGTCGTTACTGCTAAATATAGTTCACCAAATCAGGGAAAAAATGTGGTTTAGAGTCCAGAACTGATAGCAGCAGTCCAGTCTGTGTATTATGTGTATTATGTGGACAAATACAGTCTCCTATTCCAATGCCAATGTGTTCTAAAATGCATTCCAGCGAGACAGAAATATCAATGATTCGTATCTTAATAACAATAATTCATATCGTAAATAGATAATAAAAAAAAAATAAATATAAATAATATTAAAAATCATAAAACGATGGTAAATTAATTATAATCAATAATAAATTGAAGTTATATCCACAGTTCAAGTAAAGGCTAAATCCTGTATTGATTGGATCATGTGGGAAATAATATGTCTGCAATTGAATAGCCGCTGCAATAGTTGTGGCCTGTCTAATGGTTACTTGCTATACTTGTATGCCATAACTTCATGTGTCTGTATTTTTCTATATTTAGTAATATAGTTGTGGTGTTAGTGTATAGTTATAGTTGTGGTTATATTTATAGCGTTAATCAGTAGTTAATAATTGCGAGCTGCTCGCTCCATTTTGTGAACTGACATGTCAGCCTGCAGCACTACGTAAGTACCACAGAAATCACGGCCGTTGTTACAACGGACGTGATTTCTGCTGAACTTGACGTAGTGTGAACATAGCCTTCATCCACAAACTTCAAAAAAATATTCTGTATTTTATCAGTAATTCTTTGCAAATCAGCAAAGAGGGAAAGGTGGGAACGGATTAAAATGATAATTCATCCGTATTTTTTTTACAGATTTGTGGAAGTTTTATCCGGAAAAATGATAGATGCGCAAAAAATTGCCAATGTTCCTATAGACCTTTATGGGACAATCTGTGCCGCAATTATGGTCCAAACTAGGGCTTCTCAGTAATTTTTGCGGATTCGTAAAGCACGGATTATGGATCCATAAATATACCGACAGTGTGAACAGCCCAATAGAAGTCAACGGGGTCTAAATTTGTCCGTAATTGTGGATCCGCAACTTACTGAACGTCTCAATGTAACCCTAGGCCCATAGAACTTTGTATACACTGTTTGTACATAGTCTCATGCAATGTTCTCACTAGGTAAAAATGATGGCTGTCATTTCAAAAAGTTCATTAAAAAAACAGCCGCTATTTGCCGTGAAAGAACATCCGTACAAGAAAAACGTCCGTCATCTTTACTAGTGGGAAGTATGCGCAACATTTTATTCTTTAGTGATCCAAATATACCAGACTCTTGGAATCTGGCAGTGTCTGTTGTGTGTGCACTGGGACTCACTCTATTTATTCATATAATGCGGAACGATTATCGTTCGAATTTGCACGATAACGCTCGAATTGAAACGATAATCGTACGTGTAAACGCAGCGAACGATCAAACGACGAGCGAGGAATCGTTCATTTTGATCTTACAACATGTTCTTAAATCTTCGTTCACAAAAAATTAGTTTACCGATTAAACCTATGTGCGAGATAGGCTTAAGCGATCGCAAAATGATCGCAAAACGATTTTTCCGTACGATATATTGTTCCGTCTAAACGCTGATCATTATAAAAAAGAATTGTTACTTCGAAATCGTTCATCGTACGATCGGGCGAATTATCGCTACGTGTAAACACAGCATAAGACTAACAATGAGTAGACTGAATGAGTAAAGTTTTGATATACTGTATCGGAAACTTTTATCCATACGACACCATATTTTTAGCCAGGAGATCTTTGTTAGAGTTACTTTAGATGTATACTTTATGTATCACTTAAATACAGACATTCATAATACACTAACCTCTTTCTCCATCTACTAAGGCTACTGTGGATGTATGATGATTGAAGATGAAGATACACCAATAGGATTCACGCTGGATGACACTAAACCCGATGGTTCTGTACCGGCTATAATAGGGTATGGATAAATGAGTAGTCATTATGATAGGACACAGAAGTATAGGTTAAAGTGACAGAACCCACATACGCCAAGACTATTGCATTATTATTATTATTATTATTATTATTATTATTATTATTATTATTATTATTATTATTATCATAACAGAGCAGTTTACAGGTTGTATACACTGATCACTCATAACATTAAAGCGTCACTGTCATATAAATGTCATCTTTAAGAAATCAATAAATATCAATAGTACAAGCAATTTTAGGAAACTCTGTAATAGGTTTTATTAGTGATGAGCGAATAGTGAAATATTCGAACATCTCCCGAATATTCGAATATTCGATCCCATTACAGTCTATGGGAACAAGTATTCGATTATTGAAAAACATCTATTCGACCACTTGGAGGTAAAAACCGGAAGCTGGGGGATTTGAACGCTTATCGAATATTTATCGAATATTCTGCGAACTATTCGATAATATTCGATAGATCAAATACCTTACTATTCGATCGAATAGATATTCCATCGAATAGTATTCGCTCATCACTAGTTTTTATTAGGCAAAAGAGTTCCCTTCTGTACCCAAAAAGCTGTTTTGCACCTCGCTTGCAGATGGCTTTTTATTACAATTTTTCTGGATTTGATGCAACCAAAAATGCACAATTTTGCACTTTGGCGGGTTTTTGCACTAACACCGTTTACCCTGTGAAATCAGGAATGGGATAATTGAATAGTTCGGGTGATTACGCACGCAGCAATACAAAACTTGTTTGTAAATGGAAGGGGGTTAATTCAGACTTTTATTAGGGGAGGGTTGTTTTTTTTTTAATTAATAAAGACACTTTTAAAAAAAAACTTATACAGGAATTAAAAGTCCCCCTGGGGGACTTCTAATATGACTACACTGATCTCTCATAGTCATGATCGCGCCTGAAAAGGCATCAGTACCACCCTCTGCTGCGAAGATTCGACCTCTGCACCAAAGACTGCGCTTTTGGCCATGATCCGTTCCTGGTTTTACTGTGTTTTCTGCTTATGTCATCTGTGTTCCGGTCCATGTTTTTCTTAGTTCCCCCTGCACTTTCCTTGCTGTGGTCTGTTTACTGATTGTGTCTGCTGTGTTGTGATTGACAGGTCTCTTCTCCTCTGGCTTTTGGTGTTTCTCTTGTGTGTTTCTCCTGCTCAGCCTATCTGCTTGGAGTCTGGGACTTCTGCTCCCTTATAAGCTTCTCCCTTCCTTCAGTCTGGGCTCTTGACAGCTTTGTTCAGCTAGTCTGTGCTGCTAGATCTTGCCTTTTGCCCTATTGTCTATTTTCCTGATCCCTTTGCTTGTTTCTTGCCTTTGTCTTTTGGTTCAGTGTTCCTTGCCTTGTCCTCTAGTTACCTGGTTATTGTCTCTAGCTTCTGTTTCACCGTGTACCTTGTTTACTCTCTGTTATTGCGTATAGTTCCTTGTACCTTTTCCTTGTATCTCCATTCTGTGTTTATTAGTGTTTCTGACCTGGATTTCATGACCTTGACTTTGCTTGTGGATTCTGACTCTGTACTTCTGCTGCCCGTTTGTTGCCAACCTTGCCCGCTGGCTATTCTTTATTGTTAGTTTGTCTCGTCTTGTTTTGTGTTTGCACTTACTGCAGCGTAGGGAACGCCGCCCAGTTGTGGATGGTCATTTAGGACCTGCACTGCAAGTAGGTAGGGACAGTGTAGGGGGCTGTTAGCCATAGGGCCCACTTGTCCTGTGTCTTTATTCCCTGGGGCCCTGACACATAGAGATCAGTGTAGTATACTTAATACAGCACCGATCCATTAGATCGGTGCTCTATTAGTCTGGTCTGCTGCAGACCAGATCAATAGAAAACAGAGCCGGGATCAGCATCATTGTGACCCTGAGTACCGGGCCGGTAAGATGAAGGGATCCCTCCTCCGCGATCGCATTGCTGGCGGGAGGGGGGGGGGGAAATATCCACTAGACACCATGGCAAGGCCCACAAAAGACTTTTAAATGCAGCTGTCATGTTTGACAGCTGCATTTAATGGTCTTAATTAGCGTGAGTCCCGGGCTGCAGATAGCAGTCAGGATCGCGGCAGTTCAGAGCGGGGTCGCGGCGTGGCCCCCCTCTGACTCGCCTGGTGTTCAGATGGCGTAAATGTACGCCATCCGTCATTAAGGGGTTAAAATCGCTTGTTTCTGCAAACATATTTAATATGACAGTTACACTTTCTTAATACTAATATTGCATAGGTTGTCCGGCTCTGAACAGTCAAAGAGTTGGCTCAATAATACCCTTGAAGTCCTATAATAGCTAGCACCTAGCAGCAGTTCCTTATAGTCGTGAGTTTTTAGGGGCACAATGTAATTTAACTTTTGACTGGCTGTTTAATTAGATTCATATATGAAAAATTTGGAGGCCAAGTAAACCCTTAAACTTGTCATATTCTTTAAGCCGTCCCTGAATAATATTCTCATAGTGGAATGGAGCATTATCCAGCCAGAAGAAAGTACTGCTGTCAGTAAATAACATTGCCATGAAAACCTGTGCTAGGTCTGCAACAAGGTTTAAGAGGTGATATGTGTTTTTTGCCTGTTTGACTGACTTTTTTTGACAGCCATCATTTAGTGCCCAAATAACAGGCATTTTTTCAAAACAATGTCCGTTATTTGTGTAATAACAACCGTTATTTGGGCACGAAATGACGGCCGTCAAATAGCTCAAAACAAAAGTTTTGTGTCTGTAGAAAGAAAAGGGGTGGGGGATCCAAAAATTCCTTTGTACATTCATTTTTTATTTAGTTTATTTTTTTTCTTACAGGTTTATTTTGTCAAGGAAAGCGTCATTATTTGCAAACCTGAGCAAGGAAGAGAGGTATTGTGAGTTTATATTAGTAGAACAATAGATTTGACGTAACAATTCTTTTGGCGGAATCAGCCGTCCCATAGAACGGTGTCTATGGAGCCGGCGGAAAGGCGCGCGGCCGTGTGCGCGTACAGGCGACGGAATTCCGCGGAATTTATCCGCGAGAATTCCTCAGTGTGAACCCATCCGAAGAATTGATATCTCAATTCTTTGGGCGGATTCCGCTAGAGGAATCCTATAGAAGTCAATAGGGCTTGAATTCTGCTTGAATTTCTGCTTGAATTCCGCTCGAATTCTGCTCCTATTCTGCCAGAGATGAATAGGTGAGGAATTTCAAGCAGAAAACTTTCGTCTCGAATTCCTCACTGAATACTCGTCTATTCCTCATTGTGAACATACCCTAAATGTTTAAGGACTGAGATTACAGGTAACCCCTAGATGTGTTTTCTAGCTATAATCCTGGTAGGATTCTAAATACTACAACAGCATCTTAAAGTGACTCTGTACCCAAAATCTGACCCCCCCCCCCAAACCGCTTGTACCTTCGGATAGCAGCTTTTAATCTTATATCTGTCCTGGGGTCCGCTCGGCAGGTGATGCAGTTATTGTCCTAAAAAACAACTTTTAAACTTGCAGCCCCGTGCCCAACAGGAGTATCTGTGCCCTAACTTTGCACCACCCCCTCCGTCCCTTCTCCCCACCCTCTCCATCATTAGGAATGCCACTGGAACATTTTCTCTTTGAACATTGCACAGGTGCCTTAACGATTCAGCCCTTGTTAAGCATTCACACAGGTGATGAATAGGAAGCAATCTGCCTGGAGCATTCCTAATGATGAGGAGGGCGGGAAGGAGGGACAGAGAGGGTGTGCCAGCCTAATGCATACACATTCTAAGCCCCGGCCGAGGACAAACACTGCATCACCTGCCGAACGGACCGCAGGACAGATCTTGGATTAAAAGCAGCTATCCAACAGTACAAGCGATTTGGGGGGGGGGATTGTGGGTACAGAGTCGCTTTAAGAGACTCAGGAATCACTGTTATTTCTAACCTGTCAACTTTTTACTTAATAGGAAAAGGAAAATATGTGAATACTATGCCAAAGTCATGGGAACCCAGGAGGCTTTGCATGTAAGTAATTGATGCCATTTTGAAACTGAAGTTCTGGTGAAAATAACAAATCTCTGTGTTTATCACAAAAAATTAAGTTTAACTCCTTCCCCATCAGAGATTTTTGGAAAATTTGTAACTCTAAAAGCCGTAATATATACAAAGCCATGTAAGGGTTTTTATTCTTTTTGTGTTTAGTAATAAAAAAATACCTACAGTTCTGAAACTTTTAAAGGGGTACTCCAGGGATTTTTTTTTCTTTTTTTTTTTTTACTTCCATTAAAAAATTCTTCCAGCTGCTGTATGTCCTGCAGGAAGGAGTGTCTGACACAGTGCTCTCTGCTGCCACCTCTGTTCATGTCAGGAACTGTCCAGAGCAGGAGAGGTTTTCTATGGGGATCTGCTACTGCTCTGGACAGTTCGTGCAAAAGGATGCTGGCTGACCTCAGGGAAATCAACCAAAACACCGCAGAGACACCATCACGTGTCTCAACGTCAGTGTATTCTAGAACATTGCCCTCTGGGAAATCAAATATGCAAAAGATCACTGCAGAGACACCATCACATGTCTCGAGGTCAGTGAACTAGCCAGACCTTCCCTCCGGGAAGGAACTACCAAGCCAAAGCGTTCTCCAGTCAAGGAAACCACCTCAGCAAGGTATCCATCCACAGACAGCTGTTTCGGGGTTTTTGCCCCTCATCAGTGTGGAGGAGGTTTCTGGCTAGTGTGAGCAATGACTATTAAGTGCATGCAAAAGGATGCTGGAAGACCTCAGGGAGATCAACCAAAACACTGCAGAGACAACAATGTTCTAGAATACACTGGGGCAATGTTCTAGAATACACTGACACGTTGAGACACGTGATGATGTCTCTGCAGTGTTTTGGTTGATCTCCCTGAGGTCAACCAGCGTCCTTTTGCATGCACTTACTAGTCATTGCTCCCACTAGCCAGAAACCTACTCCACACTAATGAGGGACAAAAACCCCGAAACAGCTGTCTGTGGATGGATACCTTGCTGATGTGGTTTCCTTGACTGGAGAACATCTTTGGCTTGGTTGTTCCTTTCCAGAGGGAAGGTCTGGCTAGTTCACTGACGTCGAGACATGTGATGGTGTCTCTGCAGTGTTCTTTTGCTCTGGACAGTTCCTGACATGGAAAGAGGTGGTAGCAGAGAGCATAGTTTTAGACTGGAAAGAATACACCACTTCTTGCAGGACATGCAGCAGCTGATAAGTACTGGAAGACTGGAGATTTTTTGAATAGAAGTAAATTATAAATCTATCTAACTTTCTCACACCAGTTTATATGAAACAAAAAATGTTTTTGCTGGAGTACCCCTTTAATTCTGCATTTAACAACACTGAAGTAACTTATTTTAAGGTTGTGATTGGGCTCACAAAGGGCCATCAGGTGATTTTCCCCCCCGTGGGTAACATGAAACATAAAAAGAAAGCCCCTATGCCATACAGGGAAGTTCAAATTCTTAAAGAGAACCTGTCACCCCCCCATGCCGGGGTGAAGGCCGCCTGACCCCCCACTAGAGACCCTTATACTTACTCCTTCTCTCCAAGTCCCGGAGCCGGTCCCGGGACAGAGATATCCCTGTCGGAGGCCCGGCGCATGTGCTCCAGAGATGAGTCAGACACTCATAGAGAATGAATGGAGTCATTCATTCTCTGAGTGTCGGACTCATCTCTGCAGTGTGGGCGCCGGGCTTCCAAAGGGGATATCTCTGTCCCGGGACCGGCTCCGGGACTTGGAGAGAAGGAGTAAGTATAAGGGTCTTTAGTGGGGGGTCAGGCGGCCTTCACCCCGGCATGGGGGGTGACAGGTTCTCTTTAAACCTAGGATACAGTTAGGCTGGGTTCACACTACGTTTTTGCAATCTGTTTTTTTCATCCGTTTTTTTTTTTTTAAACGAATGCATTTGTGTGCATCCGTTTTCCCATTCACTTGCATTGTAAAAAAAAATGGATCAAAACGGATCCGTTTTTTTTTAACGTGCACAAAAACATAGCTGTCCCTACTTTTGTGTTCGTAAAAAAAAAACTGATCTTTTTTTTTTTTTTTTTTACAAAGTCAATGGAAAAACGGATCAAAACAGATGCACACAAATGCATTCGTTTTTTTTCATCCATTTTTTTTTTGCAAAAACGGTTTGCCAAAACGTAGCTTTAGCTGTAATGTACTGTGAGTTTTGTTGTTTGGACCAATTGTATCTTTGATTATTCTTTAACAGCCAGTGCACTATGAAGAGAAGGACTGGTGTAAGGAGCAATACTCCGGTGGATGTTACACGGCGTATTTCCCTCCAGGGATTATGACTCAGTTTGGCAGGTATGGATGTATAGAAGCAGCTATAATATATCCTGTATGTACAATGATTACTCATGCTGTCTTCTATCCTCATTCGCAGCCTACATATATCTTTTCTATATAATGAATGTTATGCTAACCACTTAAGCTCTGCTAATCTATTTGAATGTATGAGAGTTTACGCCATCTGTTCCAATGGATGGACTTACCATTTCAAAGTTTCCGCCAGACATTAATACACCCCCTGTTATCTTACATGTCCTACTTATACACGCTGGATGTAATTACAGGGATATGTATACATCAGCTATATCATTTAAACCACTAACAGGTGAAATTAATACAATCCCATTAGATAAAATATAGGTAAAATATATGCTAAATCATCCCCCCACCTAGAGACCAACAATGGATTCCATACATGTCATTACCTTTTCTGTCTCCTTCTCCCAGACACAATAAAATGTATGTGAGCTTTTCTCTCAGTCCCCCTCCTCCCTACCGAAAAAGCTAATGTAGACAAGTCCCTGGCAGGCTGTATCTGCAACTTTGTAGCTTCTTTGTAAAGCTGGGAGGGTTAAGTTGCTGATGAACTCATTGTGATGAATCTTCCTGCCATTATAAAGTTGCAGATAGGGACTTGTTTACATCAGCCATCTCAGAATGAAGGAGGGAGGAGGGGGAGACGAGGAGAACAGCTCACACACAATTTTTTGTTTCTTTAGCAAAAAGCAGCAGCTTAAAACTAAGGGAAGGTGGCAGAAAAGGTAAAGACATGAATAGAATCATTGTTAATCTCTGGGAGGGGGGAACATTAAACGTGTATTTTACCTAACCTTTACGTTATTATTAGGTAAAGTATTGTAATGTTTTGGGCAATGTTTTTTTTTTCATTTCAGCATTCTGGCATTTAAGTGGATATGATTTTGATATGATAGGGAAACTATCAGCAGGTTAGACAAATCTAACTTGCTGACAGACCCCTACTGTGTGTGGGCCACCAAGGAGGACAGTATGTCTCTTACCTTTCTCCTCTGAACCATTCCCTTGTTGTTAGCTGTGTAATCCTCAGTCCAGAGCACAGTTAGGAGCACTGCCCCGCCCCCAAGCCAGGAAGGAGCTCTGGAGGCGGGGCAGTGCTCCTAGCAGTGCTCCAGACAAAGGATTACACAGCTAACAGCACGGGAATGGCTCTAAGGAGGAAGGTAACAGACTTACTGTCCTCCTTTGTGCCCTGTGCGCAATAGGGGGCCGTTTAAATATCCTTCTATCATGGCAGGGATGGGGAACCTTTGGCCCTCCAGCTGCCCAGGCATGATGGAAAATGTAGTTTTGCAACAGCTGTAGTTTTGCAACAGTGTTCTTTAATAGAAGTGGCCTCTTTGAGTAGGATGAAGTGCTATACATTGTTCAACAATGGCTGGTGGAACATGACAAAGCAAGAGGAACGGAAGATAAAGTGATAAAAAGACAGTCCGCACCACCTAGATATAACAGCGTCCTTTGTATGGGAAAAGGAACCTTAGACACGTGCTATATGTTCCCACAGTGTGATTCGTAAACCAGTTGGAAAGCTTTACTTTGCTGGTACAGAGACAGCGACTGTATGGAGTGGATACATGGAAGGAGCCATAGAAGCTGGAGAGAGGGCGGCCAGAGAGGTGAAGTAAAAATGATAAAGTGTATTGTATGTGTGAACAGTAAGAAGGATATTTTAGCCCCGGTTTACATCCATCCGGCAATCCTGCTGTGTTTCACTCTGAAGTAGAAAAGTGCCGGAGCATCTTTGAACTGACCCCATGTGTCTCAATGGGACAGTTTGAAGCATCTGGCATGTTAATAGTACCGCCGGATCACCGGACAGGGCGTACATCAGAATGTATCTTGCAGCGTTCTTATGTATGGTGGGTCCAGTGATCTGGTGTTGCATTAAAGTTTATGGAGAGCTGTGAGTTGTACTCCTATACTAGCTGCCCCCCTGTGTGTTGTACCCCTATACTAGCTGCCCCCCTGTGTGTTGTACCCCTATACTAGCTGCCCCCTGTGTGTTGTACCCCTATAGTAGCTGCCCCTGTGTGGTGTACCCTTATAGTAGCTGGCCCCCTCTGTGTTATACCCCTATACTAGCTGCCCCCCTGTGTGTTGTACCCCTGTAATAGCTGCCCCCTGTGTGTTGTACCCCTATAGTAACTGCTCCCTGTGTGTTGTACCCCTATAGTAGCTGCCCCCTGTGTGTTGAACCCCTGTAATAGCTGCCCCCCTGTGTTGTACCCCTGTAATAGCTGCCCCCTGTGTGTTGTACCCCTATAGTAACTGCTCCCTGTGTGTTGTACCCCTATAGTAGCTGCCCCCTGTGTGTTGTTCCCCTATAGTAGCCGCCCCCCTGTGTGTTGTACCCCTATAATAGATGGCCCCCTGTGTGTAGTCCTAATAGTAATGTCCCTTTGCCCCTTTTTGCTTTATGTATAGAAGATGATTCAAATTAATACAGAAAAGAGGAAAAACCTGATGGAATAAACCTATGACAACTTTTTTTTTTTTTTTTTCATTTGTGGTCAGTTTCTGATAAAAAAAAAAAAACTGATGTAAACCCGGCCTTATTTGCAGGAGCACAACATCCCCTTTAATGCACTAATAGCTGCTATGGTAAAAAAAAATAAAGTAATTGCTATAAGCCTCTTTTTTTTTTAGATTTTTGACAGCCAGTGTTTTCTTTCTTGCAACCTGGCATTTCACTTTACACAATTTTTATTAAACTTACAACACCTACATGCCAAGAATATGCAATTTTATATGTGGAAAACCAGCAGGTTTTGTAGTAGCAGCAGCATAGATGACATTTTAAGACGTTTCATCTGTATCCTGTGAAAAGTCCTCGAAATTGCATGAAATTTGACTAGTTTTATATATCACTTCCCTGCAGGTCATGTGTGAGATGGGACTTATTGGCGAGGACCAGATATGGGTGCCAGAGCCAGAATCTGTGGTAAGTTAGTTAAAAAAAATGGATAGCTCCATAGATAGGTGCAGTCAATTCTTCTCATAATATGCAATTTTCCGGCCCACAAAGAGCTCCTATGAATATTTACCGTCACTAGATATGGCATAAATCTGCTCTGCTATTGTGCAGAGACCAATTCACTAATTTACCAATACCATGTATTATGAAATCAATTTACCAAGTTTGAACTTTGCTTTATGTTAATTAATAAAAAATAGTAGGTGAAATCAGGTTAGGGTTGCAGGCGTTGTGTACAGGAGAAACCACACCCGAACACCATGCCCAATAGATTGCTGATGTCACTCTGACTAGGCAGCTATTTATCATCGCCCACAACATGCCCCCCCCCCCCCTGTCTAGGAGGTTATCTTCCAAGGCAGCCAATGGGAGGAAATGCAGTGCTAGTTAGCAACAGGGCTGTGGAGTCGGTAAGCCGCAGCTCCGACTCCAACTCCGAACTAGACTAGATGGAGCAGGTGATCTTTTCCTGCTGACAGTCTTCTATGTTTCTAACTAAATATTCACCATACTTAAAGAAACACTGCTAACAATTCCAGATACCTGTGATACAGATGGGTCAGCCATAGTGATATACAGGGGGTCACACATAGTGATGAGGGTCACTGTGGGGGCACACAACAGCACACACACACAGCCTGCTACAGCCATAGTACATACACACACACACACACACTCATATACACACACACACACACACACAGCCTGCTGCAGCCATAGCACACACACACACACACACTCATACACACACACACAGCCTGCTGCAGCCATAGCACACACACACAGCCTGCAGCAGCCATAGTGCACACACACAGCTGCAGCCATAGAACACTGAAGAAAAACACACAGGGTGGCATTTATTAAGTCCGGCGTTTTTTACGCCGGACTTATAAATGCCCCCGCAGCTCCGGCGCTACGGAGATTTATGTAGAGGCGGACTGCTTCTACATAAATCCCGTGCGCGCCGGTGCGCACCGCCGAAAACCTATGCCAGCTGAGGACTGGAGTAGGTTTTCGGCGTACATTTGGGCGGAACGGATGGTAAATCGCGCGGACTCAGAGTCCGCGCCCTCCGTTCCGCCCACTACACGCCCCCTTTCCGCCCCCCTGGTGTACTCGGCGGAAAGTGCCAATTTGCGAATATTTTATTTGCAAATCGGCCATTTGCGAATAAAAAAATACGCAAATCGGCACTTTCCGCCGAAAATCATCCGTTCGCCGGATGATACATGTGGCCCACAATCCTCTCCCAGCGAGAAAACACCACACTGAGGACATAGGTTACTGCCGCACTACTTATATCTTCTCCTCCTCCTCTATATTACACAGGATATCTCCATATTACACTGCTGCTCATATACAATCATCCAGCATCCAGGAAGACAACAGCACAGATCTCCCCCCACACAATGGACTCTTCCAGCTCAGAAACAAACTGCCAAATAGTGACCGACAACATTTCCCCGACCCCCTTATCTAATAGGGCCAGTGACCTATTAGAATATTGCTCATAAAATATACTGATGAGCAAAACTTATAACATTTATGTCAAAACTCAATTCTAAATTTTTTAAAGATTATTTTAAAGCTGGAGTCGGTACATTTTTTCCAACTCCGACTCCAGCCAAAACTAGCTCTGACTCCGACTCCGAGACTCCGACTCCACAGCCCTGTTTAGAAAAAGACACAGGACATTTTATGCTCTCCATATAACCCCTTGAGGGTGTCTTTGCACATACTGGATCTGCAGCAGATTTGGTGGCGCAGATATCAATTTCACTAAATACCCGAACACAGCATCAAATCTGCTGCGGATCCTGTACGTGTAAACGCAACCTTGAAGTGTATCCATCCCGGCGGGCCTATCCGGAATCAGCGGCAAGATTCACTGTTAATCTGAAAGTTCAGGTCTCCATGGATATGGAGGCACAATGAGACAGTAATGTAATGGGGGGGATCCAATGGGGGCCATGCACATTACAGTACCGTATCAATGGAGACCCGAGCAGTGGATTTTACGGCAGATCTGGAAGCGGCCAATCATGACGGGTACATTTCAACGTTGGGCCATTGTGGTATTCACATTATTTGTTCTTAAGCATTCTATACAACAGTAACAATAGATTGATAAAATACAGATCATGATGGTTAATAATAATAATATATTTTTGTCATCTTTTTTATCTAAACCCTATTTCATACCACATTTTATTTTAGCAATAAATGTTATTTGATAAATCAGAATTTTTCAAACATATCTTACAAGGCCCATGGAATCCTTTGCAATTGACAACCATCTAATTGTGTTCCTCTTAGGATGTGCCGGCTCTGCCAATCACAACAACATTTTTGGAAAGACATTTGCCCTCTACGCAAGGCCTCCTGAGATTCATTGGCTTCTCGGCTTTCTTTGCGACAGCAGCGGCTGGAATTATAGCCATCAAGAAGGGTCACCTGAGTCTTAAATGCAATTTTAATTTTCATCAAAAATCTTGACTCCTACAGTGAATGTGAATCTGGTCTAAAGCTAGCAGAAAAGGAGCACGTGGTATTAGTGATTGTAGCTCCGAATATTGTAATGATCTCACGATTAAATATTGTAATTAACAAGTCTTCACTATGATAATTTTATTTTATTTTTTTAGATTTTAATTGTTTCTATAGAAAAATAACACCACTCCTGCTCACAAAGTGTTTAATGCAATCAAAAACTGCACAATTTTCTGCTAGATTGTATGAATAGGTTTTTAAAAAGTGCTGGAAATAAAGTGTAAACTCTTTATAGAAAAAAATGGATACTGCAACGTGTGATATTATTATGGCATTTGGAAATTTCAACTCAAAAGGATAAGGCTGGGTTCACACTATGTTTTTGCAATCAGCAGGCTCAGCGGGGATGATTGACAGAGGGAAAGGCCAGTAACAGGCAGATGACGGTGACTACACACAGGCGGGGAGCCACCCAGATGACTGCCTGCCCGCCTCACTGCCATGCACCAGCAAATTAAGGTTCACACAACATAAATTTTCAATTAATCACGGCCATTGTTGCAAATTGCAACACCGGCTGTGATTAATTGAAAATTTACATTGCACTGAAGTCAATGAAATCCCAGCCAGTGTGTTTAAACACTGTATACACTCCGGTGGGGATTTCAAGCAGCCGCAGCAAAGCCTGGCAAGTCAGTTTTGTGCGGCTGCTATTCATCGAATAGCAGCCACACAACACTGACAGTTCACACAATGTAGTGTGGCTCCGGTCACACTTTCCATTGTATGCTATGGGTAATCTATGGGTACTCTAAAAGAAATTCACTGCAGTACCGGCCGGGATGAACTTCACTGACACTGGTCATTCTTTGACACGGCCGTATCACAGAACACTGTGTGATACCTGAACGCTGTGTGAACCTGGCCTAAAACCTCATTTTCTCTGGTATAAGGATTCTGCTGCAGCCACCGCCAGTACGTGCCGCAAGCTGCATAGGAGCTTTATACAGTGCTGCAGGAAAACAAATCAGGCCAATTGGGCTAATTGGTTCCCTTTATGCTGCGTTTACACGGAACGATAACTCGCCTGATCGTACGATTAACAATTTTGAAGTAACAATTTTTTTTTTATAACAATCAGCGTTTAGACGGTATCGTTATATATAAAAAGGAGATAATAGATACTGATACCCAGTGCCATAATACAATGTAAGGCCATGTTCAGACTGTGTAAGAGACCGGCCGTTCCGTGACCCGTCCGGGTCATGAAACGGCCAGTCTCTGAAAAGACTATCTCATTGCAGCCGCAGAGTTCTGATGCAGGCGAATCCTGCGGGCGCAATTCACATGTCAGTTTTCTATGGCGCCCCGAGAGATCCCGGACAGAGCGTATACTATGTGTATACGCTCTATCCAGGATTCCATAGAAGACAAGGAAACGTATCTTTTTGTAAAAAGTACGGTCATTGTTGCCGATTGTGTGAACATAGCCTAAAAGTTTGTGGTTTTAAATGTATAAGCGGGAGTAAAGAGAAATGCTGAAAGCTTACAGTATCTTCACAAAACAACTCTCTCACTAAGGGCCAGTTCAGAATTCTCCGCCGCGGAATCTCACCTGCTTCCTGTTTCTCTATGAAAAGGCTTGCGCGCTCCTGCTCTCCGCAGCTTAAAGAATTGACATGAATTTACTCTGTGTGAACTGACCCTAATACAGTCCTTAAACATTTTAACACATGACCCTACATTTCTGGATTCCCTAGAATATATATAAGAATAATCAATAGCCAAACATGAATAGATTCACACAAGTTCTATCGCTTTATTTTATTGTAGAATTTATTTTTTATTTTTAAAGCACATTAGTAGTCAGGACTTTGTCGAGGTCATCTCATATAAATTAATACTAACTTTGACTATCAGCATCTTTGACTTCCAACAACTTGTATAAGCCACAATTACAAATGTTCTTGTATAGATATCCACTATTGAAATGATATAGTTTATATATATTCATGAACAACACCGGGCAATACAAACAATAAATGTAACGCCCTAGATATGTGCACTAATTAGTTTATTTCACTCATTTTATTTTTTCTGATGAGAAATTCAAGCTCGCCTCTTTAATGCAGATGTACCACCTTAAAGTGTTGCTGCTGGTATAACTTTCAAAATTTTAATCAACTGTAGATGTGATATAAAGCAAGTTTGCAATTTACATTCCTTTTTTTTATCATGGCAAACATGGCACTTCCTGTTTTCTGATTTTTTTTTTTGTTCTCAGAGTCAGAAAACAGGAAGTCCAGTGTTTTCCAGGTCATGTGAGTGCTTACAGAGAGAAGGCAGTCATGTGATTAATGGCCACATTGAGTCGAATTCCTGTGTTTAGTCTGCTTTGTTCAACAAGCACAAGTCAAACAATCTGCCTTCTGGAGACTGGACCTGGATTTCTGGTAAGTACAGCTTTGTATTACAGCATGATAACATTGCATATTGGTATATTGCAAACTTGATGTATATCACATCTACTGTGGATTTAAATTTTGAAAGTTATAACGACAGCGACAATTTAAGGTAAAAAATAAGATTTACCTACCACTTTATTGGCACCACTATAGTGAATCAGCTGGTGTTGATCTTTTTGAATTGGTCGCTTGGTTCGGGTTATATTTGCCTGTACTTCAAAATGCTAATGAGTAGGGATGGTCCGAACCCACCGAGGTTCGGATGAACTCGAACGCTCGGCATCGGACTCCCGATGACTGCCCGCTCTGTGCATAGCCTATGGCTATGGCTGTATCCCATTTTTCCAGGCGGTCCTCCCGCTGGATCCGCCCGCTGCACGGAGCGGGCAGACAGTGGGAATCATTACCGAGGGTTCGGGTTCGTACGAACCCGATCCGAACTCTGTTCGGACCATCCCTTCTAATGAGCAAGAGTTTGGGAACCAAAGCAAACTTTTTTTTTAAAATAGTTTGAATTCTGAGCAGTTTGAGAACCGAGGTACCACTGTATAGGCAACTATACCACAAACCAGGCGACCAATCAACAAAAAGAGCCACACCAGCTGATTCACCATTGCGGTGCTGATAGGGTTGTATGTAAATCTTAATTTTGGCCTTGGGGCTGATACATTCGCATTAAGAATGTTCTGGACAGTTAAGTTACAAAAGTACTACGCACCACCAAGACTTACAATTTAAACACACAGTGATGTCATCAGCAGTACCAAGGCTGATAGGTTGGTTTAACTGTAAACTAAGAAGTCTGGTAAAGGGAATCTGTCAGCTGTAATCCAGGATCCAAACTGCTGGCACTGTAAGATAGCTGAGGAGACACGTGGTACCTTTCATATAGCCAGCTGTGCTTCCACAATGTAGAGACATCAAAGAGGATCAAAGAGGCTGTGAAAATCTGTAATGCTTCTTCTCTCCCCTCCCTGCTTGATTGACTCCTGGAAAATCAGGTTCAGATATGGAAGGGGGGGGGGGGGTAAAGAATTGTTATAGGAGACCCTTTTACTCTGTACTATAGAATAATAGCATTTTCTATCTCCTGGAATGACAGACAGATATATATATATAAAAGGTACAATGTGTCTCCTTGTCCTTACACCTATCTAACAGTGTCAGCAGTTTGGAAAATGAATTGCAGCTGACAGATTCCCTTTAAGGTCATTAGTTGAGGTCATAGAAATATATAAGAGCCATTATAAGTTGTTGACAAATTGCAGATGTAACGATCAGCTCAGACTTTACAATAGGCAATGATGGAATGACTAACAAAAAGAGTTGTATGTAAAATGAATAAATCCAACATACGGTTTATGTACAGAATAGCATAGCATTTGGTATACATGTAAAGACAGACTTCATGGTAAATAATTGGAGACTAGGGGTTAATGGTGATATGGGGTCCCCGGCAAGTCTTGCTGAAGATGTGGGATCACTGCAACCATGCTGCAAGTTCAATGTTTCTCTGTCGACAAAATAAGTTGCAAGCAACTTTTTTTTGAAGAGCTGGGAAGGAGGTGGCTGAACAGAACAACATGTACTTACCTCTCCGGCTCCAGCACAGGGGTCCGCGGTCGGCCCCTCTGGCTCCTGGTCCCCCGGTCCCTTTCTGATTGTGATGTGTCAGCCCCGCTCTGCCAGTCAACAGCTACTGACTAGTTTAGCGGGACTGACACGTTACAACCCGAGTCCCCACCCATACCTAGAAGTGGTTATCATGGGAACTGAATCGGGGGACAGCGGAGCCAGGGAGGTAGGTGCATGTTGTTATTTTCAGCCACCAACTTTTTTGAAAAAAAAAGCCAGACCCAGATGCCGGACTTCTCCTTTAAATTCAGAGAGATAGAAAGGGGGGGGGGGAGAATTGAATATGATTGTTGGAATGTTGCTTGTAACTTTTTTCCTATAGGTAAACATGACTAATGTTACATAAACCTGTTTTGTTGCTTAAGGCTATGTTCACACACTGTCAAAATCCCAGCTGTTTGTATTGGACGGCCGTCATTTACCATGACATAAAGGCCATTATTTGTTGTTAAATGACGACATCCAATAAAAACATTCCTTATTTTGATGGTGTGTGAACATAGCCTAAAGCAGCCCATCAATAGGACTGTTTTATTTCCACTTCTTCTTGAAGAAAAATTCAAGTGTACCGCTCTTAGAGATTTCTACTTTGTATAGGGCAATGAATTATAAAAGTACTACACACCATTATATTTAATAGTCATCATTATTAACAGTCAAATCTAAAATTAAAAAAAACACAGTGAGGTCCTGTTTAGTTTCAAGGTTGATGTGTTGAGAAAACCTCCTCGAGGCTGTTTAGGGATTAGTTAAACTGAAATAAGTATACACTATGTTCACACACCGTTGAAATGACGGATGTTTTTCTTAGACGACCATCATTTCAAAGCAAATAACATGTGGGATTTTGTAATACCGGCCGTTGTTACAAAATAATGGCCGTTACTTGCTGTGAAATGATGGCCGTTTAAGAAAAACTTCCATCATTTCAACGATGTGTGAACATAGCCTTGTGATGAGCAGAATTACCAAAACAGCTCAGACTTCCATAGATGAAGTTGACTGTGAATATTGACATTTAAACCAATTCAATTCAACGTAGCTGAATCTGAAAAAATCAGCCATGGGTAGAACGGACAAATAGAAACTATTGTTCATTATACACAGACTATTACATATAATTCAGGAGACATGTAGGCACCTTATGACAAATGAAATGTTCTGAGGTAATTATATCCTTTTAGGCTAGCGCTACCTGAGCCACCTGAAAGTTAGGCTAGAGACATGGGATTATGATCTACAATGTTTCCATGTAGAAAAAAAGTTGCAAACAACTACCACAAAAATGTCCATTTATGTAGGCTATAAAGTAATGGTTTCCATATTGCTTGGGACTTTTTGTCTGTTTTATGATTAAGCGCTCCCCTGGCCCTTTGTGGCCTGTAGGTGATCGGAAAGCTGAAAGCTGAAAGCAGCCCAGCAGGCTGTTATACATAACATCATTACAGGGGAAATATCAGCAGGTTAGATGAATCCAACCCGCTGGTATGATAGGCCCCTATAGTGCCTGGGAAGCTGAGGAGGAAGGTATGCGTCTTACCTTCCTCCTCTGCACCATTCCCGAACTGTTAGTCGGGGTAAACTCCAATCCAGAGCACCCTTAGGAGCACTCCCTTCATCATCCGACCCTCCATCTCCATTGATTATCATTAGAAAGGGCGGGCCATGTGGCAGTGCTACAAAGGGTGCTCCGGAGCCGTGTTTACCCCAACTAACAGAGCAGGACCTGCACCAAGGACGAAGGAAACATGTACATGTACCTTCCTCCTCAGAATCCCAGGCGTTTTAGATTTGTCTAACCTGCTAATAGTTCCCCTTTAAAGTGAATAAGAGTTGACTGAAAACTGCATAAAAAAACTTTTTATGGCTTCAAAAACAGTGCCCCCGCTTCACGCAGACCATTAGAGACTGGGGGCATACATCTATCAGACACTTATGGCAAAATGTCCCAGATTGGAAAACTCCTTTGATGTGGTTCGTTGTTCAACCTCACCAAATATACCAATTTTTCCTAAAATTGTTACATTATAACTTTTTTTTTTAAATTAAGAAAAAAGAAACAATCTGAGTCATTTTAATCTTTTACGGAGGAAATGCACAAGTGAGGTTCTGCCATCTGCAACTACTGAAATGAAAAGGATTAAACCTTAAGTGTAACCCTTCCTTTATGAGATGAGATGTTCTGCTGAGATCTTTCACACTTTGGAATCTTAGACTAGAATGAAATATTTGGAATGAAGCAGCTTCTAATTGTGAATGAGCAGTCCTTTCTTGTAAACGGTTAGACCTAAAGCCACTGTTGATGTTACAACCGCTGAAAACCCAACAAGAGTCAGTAAACCACCCACAGATGGCAAGTTTCTTTCCCAGAAGGTAGTTGTAATTGGAATGGCTGGAATATCCTAGAATACAGAAAAAAAATAAAACTTATTCACAGATTCTATGTACAATTAGAGCCAATATATCAACATTGAAGTCATATTACATCCACCCTGAAGATCAGTGACTGCTGACCAATCATGTGCATAGTTCAGCCTATTTTGCTTGGAAAACCCTATTAAATAATTTTATAGAGAAAATATTTAGACCAACTGTCTAAAACTGGACAAAACTCAATTCTCTCAGGATATACTTTCTTTATTTTAAAGTATTTACTAAACAGAATTTAAAAGGAATCTGTCACTAGGTTTATTCAACCTTAAAGGAAGGCACCATAAAATAGTAACAGAAATACTGAACAGATCGGTGTATTACTTCCATCATTCTGTCCAGCCGTTCTCCTAATATGCAGGAGAATAGGATTCTTGCCACGCCCCTCCCCTCGCCCTCCAGCTGCTTATTGACAGTTGACTGATTGACACAGCATGGATAGATAACTGCCAATCAGCAGCTGGTGGGCGGAGTTTTTTGCTTCATTTGGGTAGAATACATAGAATACTGAGGATTACTGGGCTCATAGGCGTGTCAAGGCGGGGAGGAGGCGTGGCCTCATTATCATGATTTACATGTTATTCCTGCTTAAGATTCCTGCTGCCAAATACACACTAGGCAACACATATTCTGTGTATGCACATAGCTAAATATAGTGCAGGAAGAAAAAAAAAAAAAAAAAAAACACAATTCCAAAGCTGAGGACTCTCTTACCATTGACTGAGGTTCTGTTATCCAAATATCACTTTCTGAAATTTTTCCCAAATCAAATAAGATCTGAAACACAGTTAATTGGAGAGGTTACATAGTTTACAATGAAGTCTCTCTAGAAAATAATTACATACATGCAGTGAATTCTCTCATCTCTAAGGGCCCTATTCCACCGGACGATTATCGTTCAGATTATCGTTAAATCGTTCAAATCTAAACGATAATCGTTCGGTTAAAATGCAGTTAACGATTAACGACTGAACGAGAAATCGTTGATCGCTTTATAAGACCTGGACCTATTTTTATCATTGCTCGTTCGCAAAACGTTCGCAAATCGTTCGCATTGAATAAGACGTTGTTCGGTCGTTTGCGAAGAAAAACGATCGCAATTACGATCATAAGTAACGATTATCGTTTCATGGAAATGAGTTAACGTTTTCAGGTCTTTCGCAATAGCGGTCGTTTGAGATCGTTAATCGTTAACGATTATGCAAACGATAATCGTCCAGTGGAATAGGGCCCTAAGGCTGGATGAATGTACAGGAAAAACTAAGTGAATCATTTCAATAGCTCGGCAGTTAACTTATCAGCCTGCTGCCTTTGAAGTCAGTGCCGCTCCATGCTGCTCCACCCCGGATGCCTGGAAAAACTAGATCCAATCCGGGAAAACTAGGAGAAGTTTCCTAGGACTGGATGCAGCTTTTCCAGGCACCTGAAGCTGAGTGGCATTGACTTCAAAGGCAGCAGGCTGATAAGTCTACTGAAATTCTCTCATCCCTATTCAGCCTGTTATAATATACAGTATACTGATATAACAGTATATATAATATATACTGACATACATATATGTGTAATAACAATAATTTAATAACAATTGTGTAAGAAAAAAAATTATTTTTTTTTAAGGACAGCTAGTCGGCAATGAAATTATTCATTATTGCATCCACGTTGCATTTTCATTCTGTTTCTGCATATGTGAACACAGCCTAAAGGTAGGTTCAAACTATATAAAAATGACGGCCGTCTTTCATAACAACGGCCAACATTTGCACAATAACGTTATTTGCGCAATGACAGCCGTTGTTATGAAAGACGCCTGTGCATTTTTACATGGGGTGAACCTATGTAAAAATGGACAACACTACGTTTTTTAATGCGTTTTGCACTTCCACTATGAATAAGAGGATCATAGCGCATCCTTTTTTTTTTTTAACGTACACAAAAATAAGGTCAGCTACATTTTTTGTGTAAGTTAAAAAAAAATGGAGGCATTTTGATGCAATTTATTTATAATGGAAGTCAATGGAAAAATGGATCCAAACGGATGCACAAAATGCATCCGTTTTTATGATAGGCGAACGTCATTTTTACATAGTGTGAACCCAGCCTAAGGAGTGTGTTCACATAGTCAGGCCATGTTCACACAACGTATGTGTTGTATAAATCACAACCGTTGGTACAATTTGCACTGACAGCCGTAATTTATACAACACATATGTTGCATGTGAATGGAATCCCGGCCGGAGTGTATACACACAGGGCCGTATTTGCCACTAGGCACCCGTGGTCCGGTGCCTAGGGCGGCGCCCTGCGGGGGGCGGCACCCGCAGGGAACACCTTTTTTTATTACTTTAAAAAAAAAAAAAAAACTCCGTAGGCACCGGCCCACGGGTGCCTAGTCCGCGCCGGGGGGGGGGGGGGGGGGAGGAGGGGAGGGGGGGTGACGGAGCGGCCGGGAGAAGGATGGGCAGGCAGGCTGGTTCCCTCCCCCCATGCAGCGCCGGGGTCCGGGGCAGGTGTTGAGCTTCCGGCACACACAGTGTGACAGAGGCCGGAAGCTCCCAGCTGCAGCCCCGCGGTCCCGGATCTTGTCTCCTGCTCGGCGGCGCTCACGTGATGTGACGTCATCGCCGAGCAGGAGAGAAGATCCGGGACCGCGGGGCTGCCCCCCCCCGCCTCTCCCCTGCCCCCCCCAGCCTCTCCCCTGCCCCCCCCCAGCCTCTCCCCTGCCCCCCCCCAGCCTCTCCCCTGCCCCCCCCAGCCTCTCCCCTGCCCCCCCCAGCCTCTCCCCTGCCCCCCAGCCTCTCCCCTGCCTCTCCCCCTAACCCTCAGCCTCTCCCCTGCCCCCCAGCGTCTCCCCTGCCCCTCAGCCTCTCCCCCTGCCCCCAGCCTCTCCCCTGCCCCCCACCCAGCCTCTCCCCTGCCCCCCCCCAGCCTCTCCCCTGCCCCCCCCCAGCCTCTCCCCTGCCCCCCCCAGCCTCTCCCCTGCCCCCCAGCCTCCCCCCCGCCCCCCCAGCGTCTCCCCTGACCCCTCAGCCTCTCCACCTAACCCTCAGCCTCTCCCCCTGACCCCCAGCGTCTCCCCCGGTCCCCAGCCTCTCCCCCCTGCATTCTCAGCCTCTCCCCCTAACCCCCAGCCTCTCCCCCTAACCCCCAGCCTCTCCCCTGCCCCCCCAGCCTCTCCCCTGCCCCCCAGCGTCTCACCTGACCCCAGCGTCTCCCCTGACCCCTCAGCCTCTCCCCCGGTCCCCAGCCTCTCCCCCCTGCATTCTCAGCCTCTCCCCTGACCCCCCAGCCTCTCCCCTGACCCCCCAGCCTCTCCCCTAACCCCCCAGCCTCTCCCCTAACCCTCAGCCTCTCCCCTGCCCCCCCCAGCCTCTCCCCTGCCCCCCCCCCAGGCTCTCCCCCTAACCCCCAGCCTCTCCCCCTAACCCCCAGCCTCTCCCCTAACCCTAAGCCTCTCCCCCTAACCCTCAGCCTCTCCCCTGCCCCCCAGCATCTCCACTGATCCCAGACTCTCCCCCTGTCCCCCAGACTCTCCCCCTGCCCCCCAGACTCTCCCCCTGCCCCCCCAGCCTCTCCCCTGCCCCCCAGCGTCTCCCCTGATCCCTCAGCCTCTCCACCTAACCCTCAGCCTCTCTCCCTGCCCCCCAGCCTCTCCTCCCTGCATTCTCAGCCTCTCCCCTGCCCCCCCAGCCTCTCCCCCTAACCCTCAGCCTCTCCCCTGCCCCCCCAGCCTCTCCCCCCTGCATTCTCAGCCTCTCCCCTGCCCCCCCAGCCTCTCCCTTGCCCCCCCCCAGCCTCTCCCTTGCCCCCCCAGCCTCTCCCTTGCCCCCAAGCCTTTCCCCTGCCCCCAGCCTCTCCCCTGCCCCCCCAGCCTCTCCCCTGCCCCCCAGCCTCTCCCCCTAACCCTCAGCCTCTCCCCCTAACCTTCAGCCTCTCCCCTGCCCCACAGCCTCTCCACCTAACCCTCAGCCTCTCCCCTGCCCCCCAGCATCTCCCCTGACCCCAGACTCTCCCCCTGCCCCCCAGACTCTCCCCCTGCCCCCCCGCAACTCCCCTGACCCCAGCGTCTCCCCTGCCCCCCCCAACTTCTCCACCTAACCCTCAGCCTCTCCCCTGCCCCCAGCGTCTCCCCTGACCCCAGCCTCTCCCCCTGCATTCTCAGCCTCTCCCCTGACCCCCCAGCCTCTCCCCTGACCCCCAGACCCCCTGCATTCTCAGCCTCTCCCCTGCCCCCCCAGCCTCTCCCCCTAACCCTCAGCCTCTCCCCTGCCCCCCCCAGCCTCTCCCCCCTGCATTCTCAGCCTCTCCCCTGCCCCCCCAGCCTCTCCCTTGCCCCCCCCAGCCTCTCCCTTGCCCCCCCAGCCTCTCCCTTGCCCCCCAGCCTTTCCCCTGCCCCCAGCCTCTCCCCTGCCCCCCCAGCCTCTCCCCTGCCCCCCAGCCTCTCCCCCTAACCCTCAGCCTCTCCCCCTAACCTTCAGCCTCTCCCCTGCCCCACAGCCTCTCCACCTAACCCTCAGCCTCTCCCCTGCCCCCCAGCATCTCCCCTGACCCCAGACTCTCCCCCTGCCCCCCAGACTCTCCCCCTGCCCCCCCGCAACTCCCCTGACCCCAGCGTCTCCCCTGCCCCCCCAACTTCTCCACCTAACCCTCAGCCTCTCCCCTGCCCCCAGCGTCTCCCCTGACCCCAGCCTCTCCCCCTGCATTCTCAGCCTCTCCCCTGACCCCCCAGCCTCTCCCCTGCCCCCCCAGCCTCTCCCCTGCCCCCCCAGCCTCTTCCCCTTCCCCCCCAGCCTCTTCCCCTTCCCCCCCCAGCCTCTTCCCCTTCCCCCCCAGCCTCTCCCCTGTCCCCCCAGCCTCTCCCCTGCCCCCAGCCTCTCCCCCCTGCATTCTCAGCTGCTCCCCTGCCTCCCAGCCCCTCCCTCTGACCCCCAGCCTCTCCCCCTGCCCCCAGCCTCTCCCCCTGAATCCCAGCTTCTCCACTGCCTCCCTACCGCTCCCCCTGAACCCCAACCTCTCCCCCTGAACCCCAGCTTCTCCCCTGCCACCCTAGCTGCCCCTCCCTGCTGCTCCCCTGCCCCCCAGCTGCTCTCCCTGGCTCCCCCAGCTGCTCCCCCTGTCACCCCCAGCTGCCTCCCTTCCCCAGTCACCCCCAGCTGCCTCCCTTCCTCAGTCCCCCCCCCAGCTGCCTCCCTTCCTCAGTCCCCCCCCCAGCTGCCTCCCTTCCTCAGTCCCCCCCCCCAGCTGCCTCCCTTCCTCAGTCCCCCCCCCAGCTGCCTCCCTTCCCCAGTCACCCCCAGCTGCCTCCCTTCCCCAGTCACCCCCAGCTGCCTCCCTTCCCCAGTCACCCCCAGCTGCCTCCCCTCCCCAGTCACCCCCAGCTGCCTCCCTTCCTCAGTCTCCCCCCAGCTGCCTCCCTTCCCCAGTCACCCCCAGCTGCCTCCCTTCCCCAGTCACCCCCAGCTGCCTCCCTTTCCCAGTCACCCCCAGCTGCCTCCCTTTCCCAGTCTCCCCCCAGCTGCCTCCCTTACCCAGTCACCCCCAGCTGCCTCCCTTCCCCAGTCACCCCCAGCTGCCTCCCTTTCCCAGTCACCCCCAGCTGCCTCCCTTCCCCAGTCACCCCCAGCTGCCCTCCTGCCCCAGTCACCCCCAGCTGCCCGCCTGCAGACGAGTTATGGTCAGAGAAGTCTTCATGATGCTGCGCCAGATGGAGAAGAAAGCAAAAAGTTAGCGACAGCAATTCGAGAAGACGTCACCTGTGAGTCATTAGTAACTGCACTGTAATCACTTCTATAGTGTGCAGAGCCTGTGTACCATTGGGGTCTCAATGGGTCAGTGTATTGTTTGCGGTAGTGTACTGACACAGCCCTGCGGTCACTACAGTACACTAACCCAAACTTTTAAACTAGGACCCAACTACAAGAGCTGCAGGCACTACAACTCCCAGCATATCCTGAGGGCTGTAGACTGTCAGTAAATGCTGGGAGTTGTAGTGCCTGCAGCTGTTGTAGTTGGGTCCTAGGTGCATTATACACTGGAGGCTTTGTGGGAGATCAGAATACAGAGATCTGTGGGGGCTCAGTGTGTGGAAGTGACCCCAGAACATCACTAATAGGGGATAGAACAAAAACATCTCCCCCTATCCCTATTAGTGCTGTTCTGGGGTCACGTCCCTGCACTGAGCCCCCACAGATCTATGTATTCTGATTTCCCACAACGCCTCCAGGACCCAACTACAACAGCTGCAGGCACTACAACTCCCAGAACAGTCTGCAGCCTTCAGGATATTCTGGGAGTTGTAGTGCCTGCAGCTGCTGTAGTTGGGTCCTACGTGCATCATACACTGGATGCTTTGTGGCATATCAGAATACATAGATCTGTGGGGGCTCAGTGCAGGGAAGTGACCCCAGAACATCACTAATAAGATATAGGGGGAGATGTTTTTGTTCTATCCCCTATTAGTGATGTTCTGGGGTCACTTCCCTGCACTGAGCCCCAACAGATCTATGTTTTCTTATGTGCCACAAAGCATCCAGTGTATGATGCACCTAGGATCCAACTACAACAGCTGCAGGCACTACAACTCCCAGCATGTACTGACAGTCTGCAGCCCTCAGGATATGCTGGGAGTTGTAGTAAAGTAGTACAATCCTATGATAACTGCGGCTGTAGACAGATGTATTGCTGGACCTTCAGGGCTGATGGTTGTCACCCACAGATTGCAGCCACCAGGAGACTCTGCACACAGTGATTTATTAAAGGGTTGTCCTCTCAGAGACTACAACTCCCAGCATACCCTGAGAGCTGTATAAATGGAGGGTGTTCTGAGATTTGTCACAGATACAGATGAATTCAGGAAAGAAGCGGGTCAGCATGTCGTGTCTCACTGGTTGTATATTGGTGAGCCCCAGGTACCCCAGTCCAACACTGGACAGAACCAGTCCCCAAACTAAGACGTCCCCGGCCTCCTTCCTTCCTCCATCACGTCTGTTTGATGAGAACAGCGGGCATCAAGCAGAGCGGCACCCAAGTGCCAGGGTATATACCATGCATGTACAGCAACGTGGGGGGGGGGGGCGCCTCTGCGTGCAAAGTGCCTAGGGCAGCATGAACTCTAAATACAGGCCTGTATACACATAGTATGCGCTCCAGTCAGGCTTCCATCCGGCCACACGAAAAACTGACATGTCAGTTTTGTGTGACCGCTATTCATTGAATAGCAGCTGTAGAAGACATGTCAGTTCACACAATGGAGCGCGCGGCTCCAGCCGCACTCTCCATTGTGTGCAATGGGGAATTGGGATGCGGATTAAAATCATCCGGCCGGGATGATCTTTAGTAACACCTGCCGTTCTGTGTGTTATACTTAGTGTGAACATAGCCTCAGGTTGTAAATTGCAGTTATTAAAGTAAAAGCCAGGAACAGATTTTAAATGTAGGATGAGTCATAAAGAAAAGACTGAGATTTCTCCTATTTGCAAAAACATTCTAGGCTTTGTTTTCATTTATTACAATAAAAAATGATCTATTACTACATATCATAATCCCATAGGAAAAAGAAAATGTACCTCTCTGGCGGCCCTTTCTCCAGCTTGGATTGCTCCTTCAAGATATCCACTCCACTCAGTGGCTGTCTCTGTGCCAGCGAAGAAGATGCGACCGAACGGTTGCCGAATAACCCTTAACATTTGGTAGGAAGAAAAATAATATTTCTGAAGAATATCTAGTAATGTGGACACTTCTATCTGCATCCATAAAGGGGTTATCCAGCGTTCGTAAAACATGGCCACTTTCTCCCAGAGACAGCACCGCTCTTGTCTCCAGGTCAGGTGTGATTTGCAATTAAGCTCCATTCACTTTAATGGAACTGAGTTGCGAAACCTGCACCCAAACTGCAGACAAGAGTGGTGCTGTCTCTGGAAGAAAGTGACCATGTTTTTCTAATGCTGAATAACCCCTTTAATTTTACCCTTGTTGTACCAAACACAGTTGTAGGTAACCTGACTTTTTAAAAATTAAATAACACACTTATCAACTAGATTTAAATGTGAAAACAGTGATATTTGATAATTTTACATATAGACAGCAAAATACCAGTTCCTGAAAACTATATATATATATATATATATATATATATATATATATATTATATATATATAAAAATATATATTTTTTAAGTTTCTTTAAAGCATACCTTCCAAACTGAGTCAGGACTCCTGGTGGAAAGTAAGCGGTATAGCAGCCCCCAGAGTACTGCTCCTCACACCAGTTCTTCTCTTCATAATGCACAGGCTGTTGGGACATTCACAGTTACCGACCTGATGATGCCGACTATATTCCCTGCCTTAGTCCCTGCTATATCCCCTGCTATAGTCCCTGCTATATCCCCTGCTATATTCCCTGCTCTAGTCCCTGCTATATTCCCTGCTATATTCCCTGCTATAGTCCCTGCTATACTCCCTGCCTTATTCCCTGCTATAGTCCCTGCTATAGTCCCTGCTATAGTCCCTGCTATAGTCCCTGCTATATTCCCTGCTATTTTCCCTGCTATTTTCCCTGCTATAGTCCCTGCTATAGTCCCTGCTATATTCCCTGCTATTTTCCCTGCTATAGTCCCTGCTATATTCCCTGCTATAGTCCCTGCTATATTCCCTGCTATAGTCCCTGCTATATTCCCTGCTATATTCCCTGCTATAGTCCCTGCTATACTCCCTGCCTTATTCCCTGCTATAGTCCCTGCTATAGTCCCTGCTATATTCCCTGCTATTTTCCCTGCTATAGTCCCTGCTATAGTCCCTGCTATAGTCCCTGCTATATTCCCTGCTATAGTCCCTGCTATAGTCCCTGCCTTATTCCCTGCTATATTCCCTGCTATATTCTCTGCCTTAGTCCCTGCTATAGTCCCTGCCTTAGCAAGAACTGATGTCCTGTATTCTGCTAAGCGCGTGAGGACTCTTTTTACAAGGCCAATTTTCAGCAGCAAGTGTTACTGGAAAGGCTAAATCACCCTGTGTAAAAGTGCCAGCGATAAGCCAATGGGATAGGATTACATTGGATCTTTTATGCAGTGCTAAAATTTACCGCTATTTGGCTCACGTCTCTCTGTGTTAATAGAAGTGCAGCCAATAACAATGAATGTTAATGGCTGCACGAACAACACCTTAAAGGGGAACTATTGGCAGGTTAGATGAATCTAACCTGCTGATAGCCCCCTGTAGTGCCCCAGGACGCTGAGGAGTGTCTTAACTTCCTCCTCGCCGCCGGTCCCGTGCTGTTAGTTGGAATAAACTCCGCTCCGGAGCACCCTTAGGAGCACTACAGCATCATCTGGCTTGCCCCCTTTATTCACTAATATTAGAAGGGGAGGGCCGGATGATGCAGCAGTGCTCCTAAGGGTGCTCCAGAGCAGAGTTTACCCTGACTAACAGCACAAGACCGGCACAGAGGAGGAAGGTAAGACACATACCTTCCTACTCAGCGTCCGCGGCACTACAGGCACTAGACTTGTCTAACCTGCTGATAGTTCCCATGTAATCATTCATGGGCCCCAACCACAATTTATTGAGCCTTATAACGAGTGCTGATCTTGATGATGGCTGGAGTTACGGTAATGGAAAAGGACCCTAAGGGAAGACAGTAGTCTGCATAGGACAGATTTAATGTCATACAAGAAGGCATTCGTCCTCCATAGACATTAAGTGTACAGATGAGCAAACTGAATCCTACAAACCAAAATCCGCCAATCACTGACTGAGATGGGACAGCACTGTCCAGTGATTGGCTAATTGGGCTGTCACTCTCGTCTACAGGAGTAACAGCCAATCACTGGACACAGCGCTGTCCCATCTCAGTCAGTGATTGGCTGAGCGGGCTGGAGGCAGCTGCGAGGGACACCGAAGGAGAAGAAGGATATAGAGAGAGAGCAGACAGGTAAGTAGAGATGAGCGAACTTGATGAACCGTACTAAAATACCTAAACGCTTCCAATGTTTTAATGCGGTTTGTTCGAGGTTTAGTTTGGACAAACTCAAACTTTGCCTCAAAATTCGGTGAACCTGCCGAATCAAACTTTTGAAAAGTTTGCTCATCTCTATTTGGGTGCATATTATATATGTCAAACTGTTCCAGTAGTTCCTTGAAGGAGACATTTTTCATACAATAACTTTCTTGAAATAATTTGGAGTGTTCATAGATTGTGAAGACCCAATATTTTTGGTTTATTTTGCTGGGTTATACTCTCCTTTGTGGATCACAGAAGAATTCCTCTGGGCACATGTGTAATAGAATACTTATCAGGACGTTCTTGCTGCAATGTCTCTACACTTGTTACACACCAATATAAAAAAACATGTACATGAAGTATTAAAGGGATCTTACATGGAGGGCTTCCTCTGACTCCAACACTCTTGCATAAAGTTCACAGATCTTCCTTTTTCTAAGTATAGAAGACAGAAGATTGAAACAATTCTGACAATTGCCTTAACAAAATACAATGCAAACATGTACAACGGCCTATGTTATCTAACAGAGGTAAAACACTATAAACCTGGGCACTACCAGGGATATCCAGAAAGCATGAAGGGTCCTACCTTTTCTGCTCTACGGCGCTCCTCCTCCACATAAAAGAGAGGGCCGAGAGCATGTTGCCCACACAATATCCGATAGCCGCCAGATGTAGCTGCACATTGTTAATATTAGGCAGCTATTTATCATGGCCCAAAAAATGTCCTGCCCCCTGTTGTCTGTGGATATTTTAGCACAGATGGGCAGAAGGAGGAGCGCCGAGAGCAGAAGAGGTAGGACCTTTCCTGCTCTCCGCATCTCCCCTTTAAACTGATTAAATATTTAAGAACAGAATTATGTTTCTGACTTCTTCTCTTTTTTATATAGTTGTAAAACAAAAAGAAACAACATAGGCCTTATTATTAAATGATCGAGCTAGTAATCTCTTTAAAGTGATACTGTCACCGCCTTTCCATATAAATAGTTATCAGCACCATTTTTAAGTTTATATTGTAGACATTTCATATCTTACCTTATAAAGGATTTCTTGGTGTTCTCTCTCCTCAAAAATCTTATTGTTGGTGGACAGTGCCATATGGGCTGGGCTTCAGGTGCGCTGTGCCCCATATCCCCACCTACATCAGTGCCGTAAACGCCCCACCCCCTCAGCAGCATCATCAGAATGGGCCAACCTACATGCCTAGCTCCGCCCCTCTGGTCCAGCCAATACAGAGGAGGTGGGGCCTATGACTCTATGTCACGATGCAGGGGCGGTACCTAAGCACCAGTGATGGCATGGAGGGGGCGGAGCCTACTAAGCCGATGTAGGTGGGGATATGGGGCACAATGGCCATAATAAATATATCTAAAAGAGTTAACTATTTAACTTGAAACCTATACTCAATCCTAAGAGAAAAATACAACTTCCCTTACCGTTCATCTTTTGTAAGATTGGCCAACTTCCTTGACTTCCGGGCCAGTATGAATCTACAATTACATGAAACATTGTAAAAATATAAATTGAATTTATTACTCTTCTCAAATTATTCTTGGCTATTTTACCTATATTACTGCGTGTATTATATTTGCGTTGTGACTTCACTCTATTTATTATCGCTTTGGAGGATTATAACTGTACAGATAATTATCAGGGTATGGGATATTATGTATATATGTTTTTAAGTCAATTGGCGTCAGTATGTTATTCAGATATGTAATACTGCATTTACACGGAACGATTATCGTTCGAATTTTCGCATAAACAATCGCATTTGAGCGATAATCGTACTGTGTAAACACAGCGAACGATCAAACAACAAGCGAGAAATCGTTCATTTTGATCTTTCAACATGTTCTTAAATCGTTGTTCGTTGTTCGCTGAAAATTCGCAGATCGCTACGTGTAAACAGTCTTTCACCGATTTACCCTATGTAAAAGATGGGATTAAGCGATCTTAAAAACGATCGCAATAACGATTTTTCTTACGAATTTTCAAAAGATTTTTCTAACGATTTTTTCGTCTAAACGCTAATTGTTATAAAAACCAAATTGTTGCTTCAAAATCGATCAATTTGGGCAAATTATTGCTCCGTGTAAACGAAGCATTAATCACTTCTATTCAAAAATCTCAAGTTTTCCAGTCTTTATCAGCTGCTGTATGTCCTGTAGGAAGTGCTCTCTGCTGCCACCTCTGTCCATGTCAGGAACTGTGCAGAGCAGTAGCAGCTACCCATAGAAAACCTTTCCTGCTCTGGACAGTTCCTGACATGGACAGAGGTGGCAGCAGACTGGAAAGAATACACCACTTCCTGCGGGACATACAGCAGCTGATAAGTACTGGAAGGCTTGAGATTTTTTTAATAGAAGTAATATACAAATCTGCATAACTTTTTGAAATCACTTTATTTAAAAACACATTTTGCCTCCGGAGTACCCCTTTAACAATGGGATTTTGCAACTTTATTTTATTTCAAACTTCACTAATACATAGACATTTGTGATATGAATTACATGACAACTAAATTCTGGTCAAAGTTCTCTGTACTAAAGGATGAAATGGACACATTTCTCATAACACAGAAGACATTTTACCCCATGATAGCAGGCACAGTGCCATCGGGTTTTGTATCATCAAGTGTTAGACCGATTGGTGCTTCTTCGTCTTCAATAATCATGCTCCCACAATAATCTAGTGAGCACAAAAAAAAAACAGAATAGAATATTTATGACGGCCGTTCATGATCATTATTGATGCACGTTATTTTGCATAAAAAAGAAGTTGGGTGAACATAGCCTAAGGATACATTCATACGTTCCATACTTTTGTATGTAATTGCGGGCCTGCAGTTACGGACAAATTTACTGCCCATTGATTTCAATCGGGCTGCTCACACTGTCCGTAGTTTTACTGATCAGTAATGCTGAATATTCAAAAAAGAGAACCCGTGGAGCCTCATTTAAGAGTCTCGAAACATAGGACTAGCCAGATATCCCTCCGGGAAGGACCCAGTCAAGGGATATCGGCTTAGTCCTGTGTTTTGAGACTCTTAAATGAGGCTCCACGGGCTCTTTTTTGCATATTCATGTTTCCCTGGGAACAGTGCACCTAGGATTTCACTGCATTGAGCGCGAGCTGAGCTTGGCAGTACATGGGGATGGCGGTAAGTGTGGGCGGCGGGATGTGGACATAGAGGTGAGCGGCTGCCCGGGGTCCGAGAGGGACCATAGCTGTTGCCATTTTTGTTGTTAAACTTACCTAAATTGACAATGGCGAGGAAGATTACGCCACCCCCTACGGGACCACAGAACATGCCACCTGAAGCGCAGTGTCGGACTAGCCCACCAGAGGATCGGAGAATCCTCTGGTGGGCCCCCAGCTTTAGAACCAGCACTAACACTGACTGACATGTCATTTGTCACTGGTTCTTCATGGGTGGACCCCCAGGATCATTTCCTCTGGTGGGCCCCAGATACCCCAGTCCGGCACTGCTGAGGCGGAATACTCATTATGCCTTATGGCAGAAGCAGCCCTGACCCAGAGTCTTCCGATATAAAATCTATGGTGATAATCGATGTTCTGGCCTTAAAATTACAATAAAATGTAACTATCTGCAGCTTTTAGCTAGATGGAGTAGGAGCTGAAATTACATATATTCTAAAACCATATAAAATACACCAGTGCAATATGTCATACAGCAACACCTACGTACCAGAACTATGAGCTAAGATTATGATTTAACTACGTATGGCCATGTGCTCTAGCCATTTGGGTATTTAAATCCTTATTGGTTAATAAAACTGAACTTTAAATAAGAATAATGCAATAACATATATGAAACATACTACAATATATAAAATAAAATATGCGCACAACATATAAAACATAAGGCGTAACATGATGACTGATGACTGGGAGTAGCGTACCTTTCTTCCTCCAGAAGGCTTCTCTATAATAAACCATACACTTTATTACTGAGCCCATAGGAACACGATTAATAAGCTGATTCCTTAGTGGAGGCAAACCAGGATTGAAGTGAATTTTAAGACATAGAGTGGGTGGAATGGCACTGACGACGTATTTTGCCTGTAACAGAATAAACCTGGTTTAGACACAAGAAGAAGAACATTATTTGAGTGCCCTCTAAAAATCTGTAAATCTTGGTATATTAGCCAGGAAATTTGGGGGATGACCAATTTATTAAAAGCTACAGTAACTGTTTACCGGCATGACTGAAACTAAATCTCTAAAAAATAAATCCCTCAAGATGTTACCTCCTCTAGCCACTCTAATAATATCACTCTATAGAGTCAAATTACAGCCCCTCCTTATTATTGAGCTTAAAGGAGAACTCCGGGAAAATGTAAAAATCCAGGGCAAGCAGGAGGTGGTGGTAGCATAGTAGCATAATAAAGAAGTTATACTTACCTGTTCCTGTCCTGCCGCCATGCCACCAGCTCACTGACAGACTCCGGTCTCCAGTTTTTTTCCAGTTCCTATATCATGACCCATCAAGAACTACCCACTCATGAACTCAGCGACTCCAGATGTGTCCCGCCTCAATCACTGACTGAGTGGGCAGCTGGGTTGTGACATCACAGAACTACAGGAGACTGACGGGGGACTGTGGGCACTGGTGCTGCACTGAGGAGGCATGGAGACAGGTAAGTATCTTCTTTATTATGCTCCCATCAGTGGAGAACGTGTAGTGTTCCATTACGTATTTTCTTTTCTTCTCTTACACTTCGGTAATACCGTATTACTCTAGTGTCACAGGTCAGGAGGCCGTTGTTCCTTACTCCAACCACTAGATGTCACCCTCACATAGCACAGCTGCAGCTAACACTAGGTCTATATACACACACACTTCTTTTCTCTCTAGTAACTACTTCCTTTAGTTAGTTAGTTAGTTAGTTAGTTAGTTAGTTGTTCCTGCTACTAGCCTCCCAACCTCCATGGGTTGCCATCTGTCATAGCTGGGAGGAGAGGTAGTCAGGGGACAGGAGAGTTCTGGGCAGTTATACATGGACTCATCACCCCAACCTTTCTATAGATTTGCCAGTAGTTTAGAAATCTCAAAATTGCTGACACCTCCACGTTAAACCTTTAAAAACTGAACGGACCCTCTCCTACCTCATATATCTCATGATTGAGGGTCTCTACTGTAATGTTCTCTGCAGATTGATCGACGCGTACCACCGGCCTCTGCAGTTTTACTCGACCGTGTAAGCGTTCAGCCATCTTCTCGCTGATTTGTCCTGCTCCGCCAACAAATTTTCTCTCCTGTGGAAATAAAATTTAGAAAGATACTTTATATAATGGCTAAAATGATGACGAAAGAGTCAATAAAATTAAAAATAGATAAATAAAAATGATGGTCATCTCAAAATGTTCATTCTTTATGGCCGCCATTCCCAATAGACATCTGTCTTTTTTCACTTGTGGGAACATAGGAGCAGACTTATCAAAGGATGTAGAATATAGATTGGTGTAAACTGCTCACAGCAACCAATCACAGCTCCTCTATCATTTTACAGGAGCTGAAAGCTGCGCTGTGATTGGTTGCTGGGGGCAGTTTACACCAGTGTATATTTTACACCCTACAGCAGATCTGCAGCAGACTTTATGACCCAGATTGGATTTCCTTTGAATCTGCAACTTCAAATCTGCGCCATTAAATCTGCTGCAGATCCTGTACGTGAGAACGCACCCTTAGGCCATGTTCACATAATGTAAAAATATGGGAAAATACGGCTGTATTTGGATAAATGCGACCTAAAATAATGATCATGCTCTTTATTTCAAGCCGTATTTATAAAAATACAGCTGTATTTTGCCCCTATTTTTACGTTGTGTGAATATGGCCTTAAGGAGTATTTTCATCTCAGCTGATACAGTTATACTTGTAGAGCTTGATGAGTTAAATAATTATGCAGATACAATCTTTTAGCAAACTTGCCTCCTTCTCCTGATGTGCTGATCTTTTCCTACCCTTGTTGACAGCTCATTGTCTAGTGTACCGACCACCACTCTGCTCTAAAAGAAGTGGTCTGGCTGGAATATTTATACATATAGGGGTGCAAAACACCTGTTTTGCGAATATTTCATTGGCATCTGGCCCTTTGCTGCCGCTTGAACCAGAGGGGTGAAATGGGGCATTGCGGCTGCACACAGTTTTCTGCTACAGCTGGTTTGGTTTTTACATTGTTATGGGGGTAGCCATCTTGCCTGGCCTGTTTTTACAGCATTTGGTGACATGCTTTACAGCAAGCCTCATGGACATAGATGACAATAGACATACTCTGTCCCCTTGAGATGAATGGAAACATCACTGAGCGTGCTCTGTGACCTGTGAAGAGGTCATTCCACAGGGAGCTGCTAGTGTCTTCTCTATCTACTAGGGTCATATGACGCTGCAATACTGTACAGATCACTTTACAGCAGCCTCCTCTTACCACAGACACAACAGGAAGTCTCAGCTTCATTTTAGCCCCAGTGGTGAGAATCACCATCTATATTATTTTATAATATAGATGGAAAGATGGAAAATTAGAAAGAAAAAAAAAGTTACTAAAAAATTATTAAAAAATGCTTAACATAAAATCACTACTTACAATAGGTCATTTTATGATGATTTTATTCAGTTTAAAGCAAATAAAATATAATGAAATTATTGTGAAAGCACTTCTATCATCTAAATACTAATATTTTTTAATAGTATTATAATTACCTGTCCACCATTAGATGTCGAAAAAATTCTTGTAGTTCCTCCACATTGTTTTACATACCACAAAAACCAAAGCGCCGAAACTTCATGAGGTTCCGATGTTACATTGACATTAACAAAAAGCGTTGCAAACTTCTTGGCTGTCCTGCAATATCACAAAAATGTCAGAAATTAAGCCGGAACTAAGCTGGTTTGTCTTGTGCTTCTTCAGAGCTGAAATCTCATCACATCCCTGCTTGTTCAGTGTCTACACAAAAATTATTATTAAGAGTTGAACTAATAAAAGTGTTATTATCAAGCTCCCATTTTTTTTGCCGATCTGCAAAAAATTCAGATTATGGGAGGGATTTATCAAACATGGTGTAAAGTGAAACTGGCTCAGTTGCCCCTAGCAACCAATCAGATTCCACCTTTCATTTTCCAAAGAGCCTGTGAGGAATGAAAGGTGGAATCTGATTGGTTGCTAGGGGCAACTGGGCCAGTTTCACTTTATTTTTGACATCACACCATTCATTTCACATATACACACAAAAAAAAAATTTATTTATCTATTCATTTATTTATTTTTCTCCCACTTTTACCCATTTTTTTCCTAGGTTATAACTCTAATCTATGCCCTGCATTTCTCTCACAGTCTGCTTTCGATCAATTTGGGATAACTGTTCTAGTGCGATTGGCACAGAGTCTCTATGGAAGTCCCTCATGTCGATGTAGATGTTTCCTTTCCTCATCACGGCTCAAGCATGATTTTGTCCTTCGCTGACTCCAGTCCCAGTCTCTACAAATACAACCCTGGTTTTCTCCTCCATCATGTCTCCCAAGTTCAGCAGATGTGACATTCCAGCAATCGGCGTTAGAACAACATTGGAATAACTCCTTAGTACCGATCACTTGAGATAAAGGATCGAACTCATTACACAGATATTTGGGACTTGGTTGCATGCACCATCATGGTGCTTCCTATTTATGAATGTCGGGTACATGAATTATGAATTATGCCTACAGGCTTACAGTTATATGGCCATTTTTTCTGTGTTTACCTAGTGGGCGGTTATATTTATGTATTTATTACTTTTGACTAATATATTTATATAGGCTTTTATTGATATAGCACTTTATATTTATTAGGCAGAGGTCCTATTCATGACATGGTCATGTTTCAATCTGGGTGGCGCCGAGAATTTCTTTGGCAGCGGCTTTGTGATAAGTAGGGGTATTTAGCAACTGTAGTTATTGGTGAATTTTATTGTTTGATTTATTGTTTTTCAGCTGCAGTTTTTTCTGCACAGTGTACATTATTTTTTGGCATACAAATTGGCCGGGATTCTTGTGTCCATATATGTCATTTTTTCATACCTTTACATTTTAGATATGATATTAGTGTTTGTTCACACGTCTCACTTCACTGTTTTGTATTCACATGGGGTCACTTCTCACATGGGACATGTTTTTTCTATACTGCATGGTCCTATGCATGTGGCATTTGGCACTTTATTTTTATTAACTTTTCACTTGCACTTATTTATTCACTCAGAACTCACTTGTGTTTCAGTCACCTCAGCCATTGCATTAAGCTCCTTGTAATTCAGAGTAATTATGGGCCATTTGTTCTTACCAGGGCCATTGCTTGGCTCTTGTTATTCATTTATCTATACAATCTTTTTTCTGATACAGGACATTCCTACATCAGGTATATATACTGGCTTACTCACACTATATACCCACTCCTGACGAAGCCGCCGGGTAGCGGCGATACGCGTGGGGCATTTGGTTCTCTGTTACACTGGGACTATTTACACTCAGGTGGTCTTGGAGCTATTGTATGCCATTGTGTATTATGCCTATTTTATGCACTGAGCATCTTGTGGGATGCATTGCTTTAGTCCCTCTCTAGCTCATTTTGCATAGTGGTGTAACAGTGAGCATCCTCCTGTATTTTAGGAGGATGCCGTTGTTTGGATTTTAGATGTTTTTAACCTGTTTGCAGCCGGTTTAATAAAGTCATTTCTGTACCATATTCCAGGTGTGTGCCTCATCTATATACCCTAGGTTTCTTTCCTTTTTCCTGTACATGTGTATTTTTCCCTAGGGTAGTAGACGGCACCCTATAGACTATCTTTTAAACGTTGGTGGTGCCCACCTCTTTGTTACAAATTCAGTTTCACTTTACATCATGTTTGATAAATCTCCCTGCCCCTATGTTCCCACAATGTCCTTTTTTTGGCTGTAATTTTTATGGTTGTAATTTACATAAAAAAACTGCCATGAAACGGACAAAAAAAACATACTGTAGCCTAGTGATGCCTTCCAGACAAACCTTTTTGCAGATTGCAGACATTCAGAAATACAGTTCTGAAAAAAAAATTGCTGAGCATGGGAATAAGGGCTCGTTCACACAGAGCAAAAGCAGCTGAATTTCTGCGCTGAATCAGCGCTGAAATTTCAGCCGTTAAAATAGGTGCAGAGCTAATTTCCATTGTGTTGAATGGAAATTCTGCTCTGCAGTTCACACAGTGGAATTTCCGCACTGAACTAATCCGCTTTCCGCCAGAAGAAAGAACATGTTCATTCTTCCGCTAGCGGAAGCCTATACAAACCAATGGGGCTCTGATTTTCTGTTTCAGCGCGGAATACGCGCGTATTCAGCGCAGAATACAAGCGTAATACAAGCGGAAATTACGTGCTGAACCAGCGCGTAAATGGGGAAAAAAGGGGGGAGGAGGATTCTAGTATATATTCTGGTATAGTCTAGTTTACTCGCCAAATACTTGCTAATTTCAGCGCTGAATGCATGCAGATTCAGAGCGGATTCCTCGAGTATTCCGCGCTGAATTTGTCAAGAGCTGATTACGAGCTGAACACTTTCCTAGCGGAATACGCAGGGATTCTGCTTACATTCTGCTTATATTCTGCTCGGAATTCAGCGTCAGTTGATTTCAGGCGGAAATATTTTCTCGCGTAATCCGCCCCTTTTGTTCTGTGTGAATGTAGCCTAAGGCCTAAACCAATGTAAAATAAGTAACATTATGTGGTTTGTTTAGACTTTCTTAGACAGTGTTTAGCAGCATACATAGCCTTCAGTTTAGGTTATAACACACTGTAAAATACGTCCATAATTTTAAGTTTTCAAAATACATCTGTATTTTCATTATAATAATGCTTTTCATTGAAGTCAATAGTAAACTGGACCCCAGTACACACAATATAGAATAACAGCCATAGTTGATCACGACCTTCTAAATAATGAACACACACTTATTATTTACCACCTGTGTTTGCCAAATACGACCATTTTTTCTCATATGTTCACACATTTTTTTATTTTCACTCGAAATTACAGTCCGTATTGACCGTATTTTCCGGCGTATAAGACGACTGGGCATATAAGATGACCCCCAACTTTCCTTGTTAAAATATAGAGTTTGGGATACACTTGCCATGTGAGACTACCCCTCTTCCAACGCACACCAAATAAAAATTAATTAAAAAAATCTGACAGCAACGAAGGCAGAGAAGGAGGTACGGTAATACGGTAGGATACAAGGGCGGGCTAGATGGGTGATAGAGGTGTGTTTTTCTGGGCACAGCGCCACTCTACCGTATCTCTTTTTTCCATACCCCGGACCCTGCAGCTTGCCCCGCCTTTCATACGGTTGCGGCATACGGCGGGCATCCAGCTGTTTTTGTGCTCCCCCACCGTATGCGCCGACTAAAGCTTCTCCAGTCCAGTTTAGAAGTTTTTCAGCACCCTCCCTATAAGACGACACCCGATGAATAAGACGACCCTTGACTTGTAAGAAGATTTTCCTGAGTTAAAAAGTAGTCTTATACGCAGGAAAATACTGTACCTTTTATTATACTGTGTGTGAACTCAGCCTTAATGGAAATCTCAAGACAAAGATGAAAAATCTGCTGTGTTAATTAGGGATCAGAGAAACGAATCTGGCGAAACCAGATTAGCTGTGAAGTTTGCAAATATTCGCTTTGTCAATGATATGCTGCTTACCCGTCCACACTCCCCAGAGGACAGCTCTGCAACCAGTGATTGGCCCAGCAGGCTGTCACTCTTCTCTAGAGCAGACTGGAGGCACAGGGATACGGAAGAGAATGGGGAAGCGCGGACTGTCCAAATTGTCGATCCATAATGACGATGAAACATTCTATAATTACCCTGGTTATTTTGTATCCCCCCCCCATGGCTTCTATTTATACTGTCAGAAAATAAATGTAGTTTTTTTAGACTTACTTGGTCCAACATAACTTGTCAATCAGTTCTTTCATTGTTATTTTGTCCCATTCCTCAGCATGTGGTGCGTTCCATGGAGCATCATTAGGGATCTGGAATAAACATATTACATGACGTAAATCCCTATTCACATCATGTCTGGGCTATCCGAGGCATACGGATACTGGCAATAAGGTTTGCCTGTGTATGGTTTTTCTACATGGGTGGACTGAAAGCAGTCTACATGTACTTTAGTTTGAAGAACTCAAAAAATGCAGTAGACTACTCCTTTAAGACCCACAAAATGAAAGTACATATGTAACATATACTCGTATCACTGGTGGACTATATATGGGCTATTAAAGGGAACCAATCAGCCCAATCAGATTGGGCTGATTTGGTTCCTTGGAGCGCTGTATAAAGCTCCTGTGCAGCTTGCGGCATGTACTGGCGGCAGCTGCAGCGGCTACTTTAATCCGGAGAAAATTAAGTTTAATCCCCCGGCACGCGGCAATGGGGATAAGTGACAGGCAGAGAAGCCCGTTACTGGCCTCTTTTCCTGTCAATCATCCTCGCAGAGCGCGCTGACAGGGAGAGAGCGGAGACTAGACACGGGCGGGGAGCAGCCCAGATGACTACTTGCCCGCCTCTCCCTGCCACGTGCTGGGGGATTAAACTTTATTTTCTCTGGTGTGAAGTTTCTGCTGCAGCCGCAGCCGGTACATGCTGCAAGCTGCACAGGAGCTTTATACAGAGCTCCCACATAGGCTGATTGGTTCCCTTTAAGGTGAATAGCCATGAAATAGGTACACCTCGATACATGCTGGCAGTATGCCTCAGATCTACAAATATGAGAAGGGGGCAAAAAATAATTTATGAGAATTTGTTTTCTTCACCCAGTATTTAGGATCGGTGATTATACATAAAAAAGTTATATTCCCTATATTTTTTGCACCCGTACAGCGATATGTCCCACTTCTGGACCCCAGCCAGCTGTCTTCTTAGCTCCCCTCCAGCAATGTCATGACCTGGTTGACGGATGCCCCACTCAGCCAGTCAGTGACTGGGGCAGGACACTGCTGCAGTCACTTATTGGCTGTGTGGGCTAAATCCCACCCACTTGTGACTTTCAACCCAGGTCATGATGTACCCAGAAATCGGGAGGTCACCTGGAGGAGTATGGGAGCCTGGTGATGCGGCACAGAGCAGACAGGTGAGCATGTTTTTTTTTAATTTCCCCCTACCTATTGCCCCTGCCAGACTTCTTCTTTAATAAAAAAAAAAATCAGAATTTAAATAATCATAGGTAAGAATTTCTGTACCACTAAACAAGAATTTAAAAGTATCCATGGGGTTCTGTAGCAAAGTTGAGGCACCAACTTTGTTCTATCTGTGGGAGGCTGAACATACAGGCCCCGACTGATCAAACTTTTTGACATGTTTTGTGACATGTAAAAAGTTTTTTCAAACTACAGGGACACTTTAAATATCAAAAATATATTTACAACATATTTACAACTAACTGTACAACATCCGCATCTATCTACTGAGTGTGCATTGGATGCTTGGATACCAAGATCTTACATCATTGGCAAAGTTTATTCAAAGTTACCTCTGTTCCCATTTCATCCATAGTTCTCCATAGATTATTATAATCTAAGTATACAATTGGGTTCCACATTGGAGGGAAGGGACCTTTAAAGGTATATGATTTGCCCTAAAAGAAAAAAAAAAAAAGATAAATAAATAAAATCAGATTTTAATGGCTTTGTTCATGTTTAGTTTAAGATTGCACATCATGACAAAGGACAATGCAGTTTAATATGTGATACATTTGAATACTGACATCACAATCTTTCATTCCCTGTAGCCGGTGATACATTGCTTATTTTCAGGAGGCAGCAATCAATAGATCTTAACATTTGTCAATCATATATTATCTCTCTTGCCATTTGATTTATATTGACTTGGACCTGACTTATTTTGACCTTGGCCTTATTATGTATGTACAATTGTGTTATAACTAAGAAATTCAAAGCAGAGCACACAATATGAATGATATCATAGTTCATAGAAAGAAGACACAATATGAATGATACGATAGAAAGAACACACAATATGACGGGATTGGTTCAGAGAACAGTTCAGAGAAGTACTAGCAATTAAGTCAATATACAGAACATCATAGGTTATACCCGATAGGGTCACCGTTATGAGCACTGCCCTCCCCGATCGGCACTCTGAGGACGGGGCAGTGCTCCGGACTGCAGATTACTCTGCTAACAGCATGGGAGTGGCGCAGAGGAGGAGGGTCAGTGGTGGTTTATAAGGCCCATGACCACCCAAATAGACCTATACTTTTACTGGTGTATTGTCTCCTGGCTATATTTCATGACATGATGAGCACCATGCTAGTGCTGCCAGAGAGTGGGGTGGGGCTCAAGCTTGGTGAACAGCCCGAGGCCTATGTTAAAGTATCTTCCCCTGAGGAAGGTAAGAGACATACCTTCCTCCTCGGCGCTCCGTGTGCTATAGGGAGCGATCAGCAGGTTAGATTCGTCTAACCTATTGATAGTTCCCCTATAATCAATCAGTCACACAATAAGAATGTTCTCTGTGGTCCATAACAACCAATCAAAGATTTCATTTGACTGGAGCTCATTAATATTTTAAAATTGATTTCTGATTGGTTGTTATGGGCCATCTCCTCCATCATATCTTACCCATAGATTGTCTCTGACTGGACCAGTAAGAATAGACCCTGTTGGCTATCTGATATTATAATGGGAAATAAGTGGACTTTCCATATTGTGGAGCATGCACAGGAGATGGATGGGATGCATACCGATCCACAGACAGTAACACAGCACTAAGGAGGATGAGTCAGGTGAGCATATCACCTCCAAACGTGTGTATTAAGCCAGGTACACACACATTAACCCATTATATAGAGAGGGGTTGTCCAATGATGAGACCTATTTTCAACTGTCTAGTAAATAATAAAGGGTATTTAACTGGTTGATGACACAGGACAAGTATGTCCATACAAATCCTCTGGGAGAACTACAAATGGGTTGACAAAAAAATGTTTGAAAAAAAAATATATAAATATAAAAAAAAGTTCCAAAATTGCTTATTTATGGTGACATTACATCCCAGAGAAAAAAAAAAAAAAGAATAAAAAGTGATCAAAATGTCATACACCAATGTGTGTACCAATAGAAACAAGAGATCATGGTGCTAAAAAAAGAGCCCTCACACAGCCCTACAGGCTGAAAAAAAAGTGTCATGATAGGGCAATTTTGTAATTAAAAGATAAAATTGGTTCTGTAAAAAAAAAATAACAGGTAACAAAGAGGAAACAAAAATTTAAAAAAATGGCTGTCACCTTTAGGGTGACACCTTAAACTAGTTTTAGACTGTTGGCTACAGTGTCGTGTAGACAGGAACAGGAAGTCTGTAAAAGGTTTGAAGACAAAAAAGCAAACACTCTGCAAACAAAGCAGAAGGAAAGCATAAAACACCCCATATAGGTAGTGGAAGGCAGTGAAACCTTGGATTATGATTATAATTCATTCCTGGTAATGCAAATCACTTAAATATCAAAGCAAATATAGAAACAATTGAAACTTCGTTCCACAACCCAAAAATAAGGTAGGTAAGGTGTTCTGTATAAGTAAAGAAGGGGTTAACCAATTAACTCTCCCACCACACACATCTCCCCGGATGGCTGCAAACTTGCCGGTGCTGGTATTAGTGCTGGCTGCCTGGAGCTATTGGTGAGGGGGTTGATTCAGGGGTCAGAGGGAAGCCATGGTCACACACCATCCAGCGCCACATGTAGACAAGATGGCAGCAATGTGTGTGCTACAATGGCGCAAGATGTCCGGACAAGGCCCTGGGGAGTAAAACACTAACCAATTGGGTTACATTAGTATCACAGTATCTAGGCTGCCTAAACACCGGAGTAGGGGGGCACCACAGCCTTACTCACACTGAGTCTCCGGCAGCAGGGAGAGGAGATAAGGCGGAGCTGCCCGCTTCCACAGGAGGGTCTCTGCAGTTCTACAGGGTCACGGAAAGGCACTGGAGGAGTTACAGAAGGTGTCCGATCACTGGTAGAGTTGATCACTGGGTTAAATCAGGGGGCTTTCTACCCAGTACAGTATCAGGATGGGGACATAGAGGGGCTCGTATTGCCAAATCTTGCTTATTAGACCAAGTTACTTGTAATCCAAGGTTTCACTGTACTCTTGCTTACCAATATATGTTCATTTATTAGACAGCAGAAATTAGGTTTCCTCATCGGCAATCCCTTTAAGATCTGTGTGAACGTTGTATTAAATGTGTCGGTCTCTATAGAAATATTTTAATTCTATTATTTAAACTAGTGATATGAATAGTAATTAATGAAAGAAAGTGAAGAAGTGTCTGCTATCTATCCAAAACAGCACCGCACCTGTGCACAGCTCGTATCCTAAATTGCAGATTAGCCCCGGGTATAAAAAAAAAAAGCAAAAGCCAAGTTTAATCTTGAACAATCAATTTAGTTTAATTAAAAAAAAAAAATAAATAATAATATATATATATATATATATATATATATATATATATATATTATAGCTGGTGATTCAAATGAACTGTTGGGAAAAAAATATATCTTGCCCACTAGATGGCGCTGTGAATTCTTGTAAACGTTTACACTCTGTCCTTGTCAGCTAAAAAAGTTCACAAGTTTTTATTTTACTTTGATGGCTGTCTTTCCCTTGATCAGTTATCTTCTCTATTACAGCTTTGATCTTCTCCTCACCTGCTTTGCTATTCTTGGTATCTTATTTGTCATATTTACTCATTTTAGATCTTTTCTTTGCTATGTCATCAAGCTGTTCATTATCAAGAGCAAACTGAAAGGTAGGTTGCTGTGTGTGGAGAACAGAGATGATGAAGTAGTAGGTATGGGATCATCCACCCCAGAGAAACAAAAAAAAAAAAAAAATCAGACCATTAAAGGGATACTTAGGCGAATGTTTTTTTCTTTCCAATCAAGTGGTGTAAGAAAGTTATATAGACTTGTAATTTACTTCTATTTAAAAATCTGAAGTCTTCCAGTATGTATCAGCTGCTGTATGTCCTGCAGGAAGTGGCGTATTCTCTCCAGTCTGACACAGTGCTCTCTGCTGCCACCTCTGTCCATGTCAGGAACTGTCCAGAGCAGCAGCAAATCCCTATAGAACACCTCTCCTGCTCTGGACAGTTCCTGACATGGACAGAGGTGTCAGCAGAGAGCACTGTGTCAGACTGGAAAGAATACACCACTTCCTGCAGGACATACAGCAGCTGATAAGTACTCAAAGACTTGATATTGTTCAAATATAAGTAAATTACAAATCTATATAACTTTCTTTTCTTTTTTTTTTTAGCTGGTGTTCCCCTTTAATAAAACTATAAACGTGTAATGCCATTATTAAAAATCCATTCCGGTCATAGTCACATTGATTTGTGGCGGGTACAATTGCCTTGCACGCTGTAAACATTTAACTTACCTTAACATAATGGATGAGACGTTGCTCTTCATTTACTTTGTACGTCTCTACTCCCAGTTCTTTAGCAACTCTTAGGATTCGGTTCTGAGTCGGTCCCACGTAGGCACCACCCAGATCGACATATTTTGCTTTGTTGTTCTAATAAAAGAGAAAAAAAGCCAATTACTAGAATTTTAATCTGGGACATCTATAAAACTTGCTTAGATGTAAAGGGTTAAGGTATACTCAGGTAAGTGGTATTCTAGTATCATGGTCTTTTCATGTAGTACTATATTAATGGGACTCTTACTGGTTTAGTGTCATTAATCAGAATTAAAGGGGTACTCTGGGTGGGAAGCCTTTTTTTCATTATGGCCAGGGAGGGGATGTGTGAAAGCAACAATGTTCACTTACCTCCCCAGTTCCAGCACTGGGGCTCACATCACACTACTCCAGTCCCTTGGCCGCTTCCCGGTCTGAAATGGGCTTGAGACGTGATGTGATTCAGCTCACTCAGCCCACTCATTCATTCAGCCGCCGAATACCTGAGCGGGCTTGAAACATCACGTTTAAGCCCCAACTCAGACTGTGAAGTGGCCGGTTACAGGGGGACTGGAGCAGCATGATGCGTGCCCCATTGCTGGAACCGGGGAGGTAAGTTGAGGTTATTGCTTTCATTCTTGCCCTCCTCAGTCATAGTAAAAAAAAAGGCCTCTCACCCAGAGTACCTGTCATGTATTTACCTGGTTGCTCTGCAGTGCTGCAGAGGCAGAGGCCGGCTGACATTCCCATACACGCCCAGCCGGCTGATGCTGCAGATAAGCAGCCTATCAGAGGTAGGGGGCAGGAGCGAAGCTGTGCAGGAGCACAGAGCCAATCGCGAGCTGCCAGGCGCTTCATGCAAATCAGGGGCGGTGTATTTAAACAAGCAGCTGAGGCTCAATAGCTGCCAGTGATAGTTTTGCCTTGCTTACTACACCAGCATTACTCTGTGTTCTGACTCCCTGTATTCCTGACCTCTGCATTTGTTACCTGACTTTGGCTTGTTATCTGATTTTGTACCTCGCTCCTGACAGTGTTTCTGACCTTGGCCTGTTTATACGGTATTCCCTTTGTATTGTGATTTTGTACTGTTTTGCTATCTTGGATTTGACCTCTGGCTTGTTTTCTGACTGTGATTTTGGTTCTGATTTGTGGTTTATACGTACCTGGCTGGTTTGACTCGGACTGCTGACTTTTCTCCTTGTCTGGCCCTGCACTTAGTAGCGTAGGGACTGCCGTCCAGTTGGGGTCTGCTACCTAGGGCAGTACGTCCAAGTAGGTAGAGACAGTGGGCTGGGTTCAGTTAGGGCTCACTGTTCCCCTACGGACGTGACATTATCACTGGCCAACATTTACTGAGTTGCTCACTACCTTCCCAATGGATGCAATGACTGCAGTAGCTGAGCAAATGCAACGTCTCACTTATACAGTGCAGGATCTTGCACAAAGAGTGCAGCAGCAAGAGGTTTCCCAGACACATTATGTTGCTGTAACTCACGCTATCCCCGAAGAACCCCCAGTTCAGCTGCCTGGTAGGTTTAGTGGGGATAGAAAAAGTTTTTTGACCTTTCAGGAGGGCTGTAGATTGTATTTCCGTCTCCGTCCCCAGTCATCTGGTGATGAGGTCCAGAGAGTCGGTATTGTTGTTTCACTCCTGCACGGGCCACCTCAAGAGTGGGCCTTTTCGTTGTCTCCAGGTGCTCCTGAGTTGGTCTCGGTTGATGCCTTTTTTGCAGCTTTGGGCCTTTTGTATGATGACCCTGACAGGGCAGCTGTAGCGGAGACACACTTGACTACTCTGAGACAGGGTAAAAGGCCGGTTGAGGAGTATTGTTCTGAGTTTCGCCGGTGGTGTGTTCCGTCTGGGTGGAATGACCCGGCACTTAGATGCCAGTTTAGGTTGGGTTTAGCTGATCACCTGAAAGACTTGCTGGTTGCTTACCCTACCCCTGACACCCTTGATGAAGCTATGACTTTGGCTGTTAGATTGGACCGACGTTTTAGGGAGAGACATTGTGAGATGTCTGAGACTCCACTCCCATGCACCACTGCTACTCCAGTTCCTGTTACTCCTGGTTTTACAGCTGAGCAGGTCGTGCAACTGGGGGCTTCTGCTACAGATCCTTCACGTGAACGCAGAACCTCCCGTCGTATCCAAGGTCGCTGTTACTACTGCGGAGGGGCTGACCATCTCATTGCTGAATGCACAAAGAAAAAGGTCAAGCCAGAGGGACTCCAGGGTCTAGGTGACTTGCAGGAAGGTCACCTAGGCCGTCAGGTATTTTCTGTTGTGTCAAAAAAGTTTTTGCTCCCTGTAAAGATTTCTTATTTATCTAAGTCTGTATCAGGGACAGCATTTGTTGATTCAGGGTCAGCATGCAATTTTGTGGATGCATCCTTTGCCAGGCGTGTGGGTCTTCCTTGTTTGCTTCTCCCTGATCCATTACGTGTAGTTGCTGTAGACTCCACGCCATTGGTTAAAGGAGCAATCCAGTACTGCACCCCTGAGATTGAGATGTTGGTGGGCTGTGTGCATTCAGAAAGATGTACCCTGTTGGTTATGGAGGGCTTATCTTCTGATGTGTTGTTGGGGTTACCATGGCTACAATGTCATAATCCTATGCTTGATTGGGACTCAGGGGAATTAACAAAATGGAGTCAGAAATGTTTTGGTAAATGTATTCCAGTAACTCTAGGTTGTCAGGAGGTGGAACAAATCCCTGCCTTCATTTGTGACTTCTCTGATGTTTTTTCTAAATCTCAGTCAGAGGTCTTGCCCCCCCATAGGTCATATGACTGTGCCATTGACCTGTTGCCTGGGGTCAGATACCCTAAGGGGAGGATTTATAATTTGTCTGGTCCTGAGAGGACAGCTATGAAAGAGTATATAGCAGAAAGTCTTCAGAAAGGACATATCCAACCCTCTGTTTCTCCTATGGGAGCAGGCTTTTTCTTTGTAGGGAAAAAAGATGGTGGTCTCCGACCCTGTATTGATTACAGAGAGTTAAACAAAATTACTATAAAAAACCAATATCCATTGCCTTTGATACCAGATCTGTTTAATCAAATTCAGGGAGCAAAATGGTTTTCTAAACTGGATCTCAGGGGGGCATATAATCTCATTCGGATTCGTAAAGGTGATGAGTGGAAAACTGCATTTAACACCCCGGAAGGACATTTCGAATATCTAGTTATGCCTTTCGGGTTGTGTAATGCTCCTGCGGTTTTCCAGAGCATGGTAAATGATATTTTCCGTAACTATATAGGTAGATTCATGGTAGTTTATCTTGACGATATCTTGATTTATTCTGAAAATTGGTCCGTTCATGTCCAGCATGTCCGTCAAATTTTACAAGTGTTACGGGAAAATCATCTGTTTGTAAAATTGGAGAAGTGTGTTTTTGGGGGGCAAGAGGTGTCATTCTTGGGGTACATCTTGACGCCACAGTCATTTCATATGGATCCAGCTAAAGTCCAGGCCATTGTTGATTGGGTCCGCCCCACCTCCTTGAAAGCCTTGCAACGCTTTCTAGGATTTGCGAACTACTATCGCAAATTTATCAGGAACTTCTCAGTCATTGTTCGGCCATTAACTGACATGACTAAGAAAGGAGCGGACCTCAACAATTGGCAGCCGGAGGCACTTGAGGCCTTTGAAAAACTAAAGAAGTGTTTTGTTAGCGCACCTGTGCTGGTGCAACCCGACCATTCTAAGCCTTTTGTAGTGGAGGTTGATGCTTCCGAATACGGGGCAGGAGCTGTACTATCACAAGGTTCTGCCACTTTGACCAATCTTCGCCCTTGTGCCTATTTTTCTAGAAAATTCTCCTCTGCTGAAAGGAACTATGACGTGGGGAACCGTGAACTATTGGCAATCAAGTGGGCTTTCGAGGAATGGCGCCACTTTCTCGAGGGTGCACGGGATTGTGTCACGGTCCTTACGGATCATAAAAACCTTACCTTCCTTGAAAATGCTAAAAGGTTAAACCCACGGCAGGCACGTTGGGCATTGTTCTTTACACGGTTTAACTTCATTGTCACATATAGACCAGGATCAAAAAATGTTAAAGCTGATGCCTTGTCCAGGAGTTTTTGTGCCAGTCACCCCCAACAGGATAATCCAGAGCCCATCTTACCCAAGGAGACGGTTGTCTCAGTAATTACTCCTGATCTTGCTACCCAAATTAAAGCACATCAAGATCTGGCCCCAGTAAAGACCCCTGTATCCAAGCTGTTTGTGCCTCCCCAGTTACGGTTACTTTTATTGAAAGAACTGCATGATTCAGTATTGTCTGGGCATCCTGGAGTCACTGGCACAAAGAGATTGGTGGCTCGAAACTATTGGTGGCCAGCCCTGTCCAGAGATGTGGGTTCCTATGTTGCAGCCTCTGCGACTTGTGCACGTGCCAAAGCTCCCAGAACTCGTCCTGTAGGAGAACTTTGTCCGTTACCAATACCTAAACATCCTTGGACCCACATTTCAATGGACTTCATGACTGATCTTCCTGTCTCGCATGGCAACACAGTCCTTTGGGTGGTGGTGGATCGTTTTAGTAAAATGTGCCATTTAATACCTCTGAAAAAGCTGCCTTCGTCAAAGTTGCTAGCTGAGTTGTTTATCAGACATATTGTCAGACTGCATGGTATCCCAGAGAATATAGTGTCCGATAGAGGGGTACAGTTTGTGTCACGTTTCTGGAGGGCTCTCTGTAAGGCCTTGGACATCACTCTGTCATTTTCTTCTGCCTTCCATCCAGAGACTAATGGACAGACTGAGAGAATGAACCAGGCCGTAATTCAAAGGTTACGATGTTATGTTTCTGATCAACAAACCAACTGGGTGAACTATCTGTCCCTCATAGAATTTGCACTCAACAACCATGATAGTAGCTCTTCAGGTACTTCGCCTTTTTTTTGCAATTATGGTTTTCACCCGCGTCATGCGTCGTTTTCTGGTATGCAGTCTGGGCTGCCTGATGTGGATGCTGTCATAAAAGACCTGTGCACAGTCTGGGCCCAAGTTCAGAAGAACTTGGTTAAAGCCCAGAGCATTCAAAAAGGTAAAAGTGACAAGAAACGTCTTTGTGTTGGTGGATTTGCTATTGGTGATAGGGTGTGGCTATCCACCAGAAACCTTCGTCTAAAAGTTCCCTCTGGGAAGTTGGCACCACGGTTCATTGGTCCTTATGCTGTGTCTGAAATAATAAATCCTGTGGCTTACCGGTTAAAACTTCCCAGATGTCTCCGGGTCCACAATGTATTTCATAGGTCCTTGCTGAAAAAGTACATACCAGCCCTCACATCTTCTGTAAAACCCCCTCCTCCTGTAGTTGTCAAGGGTGAAGTGGAATACGAAGTGGCCCGGATTGTTGATAGTCGCAGAGTCCAAAGATCTGTTCAGTATTTGGTCCATTGGAAAGGTTATGGTCCGGAGGAGAGATCATGGGTTCCTGCTCGTTTCATCCATGCTGACTTGTTAGTCAAGGAATTCCATGATTCCCATCCGGACAAGCCGAGACCAGGTAAGGGTCCAGTGGCCCCTCATAAAAGGGGGGGTAGTGTCATGTATTTACCTGGTTGCTCTGCAGTGCTGCAGAGGCAGAGGCCGGCTGACATTCCCATACACGCCCAGCCGGCTGATGCTGCAGATAAGCAGCCTATCAGAGGTAGGGGGCAGGAGCGAAGCTGTGCAGGAGCACAGAGCCAATCGCGAGCTGCCAGGCGCTTCATGCAAATCAGGGGCGGTGTATTTAAACAAGCAGCTGAGGCTCAATAGCTGCCAGTGATAGTTTTGCCTTGCTTACTACACCAGCATTACTCTGTGTTCTGACTCCCTGTATTCCTGACCTCTGCATTTGTTACCTGACTTTGGCTTGTTATCTGATTTTGTACCTCGCTCCTGACAGTGTTTCTGACCTTGGCCTGTTTATACGGTATTCCCTTTGTATTGTGATTTTGTACTGTTTTGCTATCTTGGATTTGACCTCTGGCTTGTTTTCTGACTGTGATTTTGGTTCTGATTTGTGGTTTATACGTACCTGGCTGGTTTGACTCGGACTGCTGACTTTTCTCCTTGTCTGGCCCTGCACTTAGTAGCGTAGGGACTGCCGTCCAGTTGGGGTCTGCTACCTAGGGCAGTACGTCCAAGTAGGTAGAGACAGTGGGCTGGGTTCAGTTAGGGCTCACTGTTCCCCTACGGACGTGACAGTACCCCTTTAAGGCTATGTTCACACATTGTATGACACCGGCCGTTTCATGACCCGGCCGGGTCACGTAACGGCCGGTGTCAGATAAGGTCATCATGATCTTTAGCGCCGCTGAGTTCATCAGAAATTGAGAGCATCAGAAATCCCCACTGCACACAATGGAGCGTGGGGAGGTCTGTAATTTGTATCGCAGATACACTTATAACTGTGAGACACAATTCTTTAAAAAAAATTCAGAAAATAACAATGTATAATTTTTTAAAATATAACTGGCATTTTATTGCATGATCACTGACCAACCAGCACAAATTCTGGCTCTAACAGATCTGATAATTGTTTTTAAAGAAGTTCCTCTTACCCTGCACCCATTACCTGTATTAATTGCATTTGTCACCGGTATAAAAAAAACACCTGTCCACACAATCAATCGCACTTCAACCTCTCCACCATCACCAAGACCAAAGACCATGTCTAAGGACACCAGGGACAAAAATGTAGACCTGCATAAAGCTGGGATGGGCTAGAGGACTGTAGGCAAGCAGATTGGTGAGAAGGAAACAACTGATGGCGCAATTAGAAAATGAAAGCAACACAAGATGATTGTCAATCTTCCTCAGTTTGGGGCTCCTTGCAAGATGTTGCCTCATGGGGTAAGGATGATTCTGAAAGGAATCATCCCAGAATTACCCTGGAGGACCTGGTCAATAAGAGCTGGGACCATAGCCTCAAAAACTAACATTAGTAACACACTATGATGTCGTGGATTAATACTCTGCAGGGCACACAAGGTCCCCCTGTTCACACCAACACATGTCCAAGCCTGTTAGAAGAGGCATGGGAGAAAGTCATGCGGTCAGATGAGTCCAAAATAGAACTTTTTGGTATCAACCCCACCCACCGTGTTTGGAGGAAGAAGAAGGATGAGTACAACTCCATGAACACAGTCCCAACTGTGAAGCACGGGGGGGGGAATCACACTTTGGGGGTGTTTTTCTGCAAATGGGAAACAAAGACTGCACAGGTATTGAAGGGATGACGGATGGGGCCACCTAGTGCGAGATTTTTGCTAACAACCTCCTCTCTCTGTAAGAGCACTGAAGATGAGTCGTGGCTGGGGCTTCCACCATGACAATGACCCAAAACCCACAACTAAGGAGGAAACCCACAGCTGAGACAACTAAGGAGGAAACACACAGCCGGGACAACTAAGGGGGAAACACACAGCCAGGACAACTAAGGAAGAGACACACAGCCGGGACAACTAAGGAGGAAACCCACAATCGGGACAACTAAGGAGGAAACACACAGCTGGGACAACTAAGGAGGAAACACACAGCCGAGAAAACTTTGAAGGAAACCCACAGCCGGGACATCTAAGGAGGAAACACACAGCCGGGACAACTAAGGAGGAAACACACAGTCGGGACAACTAAGGAGGAAACCCACAGCTGGGACAACTAAGGAGTAAACACACAGCCGGGACAACTAAGGAGGAAACCCACAGCCGGGACAACTAAGGAGGAAACCCACAGCCGGGACAACTAAGGAGGAAACACACAGCCGGGACAACTAAGGAGGAAACCCACAGCTGAGACAACTAAGGAGGAAACCCACAGCCGGGACAACTAAGGAGGAAACCCAAAGCCGGGACAACTAAGGAGGAAACCCACAGCTGAGACAACTAAGGAGGAAACACACAGCCGGGACAACTAAGGAGGAAACCCAAAGCCGGGACAACTAAGGAGGAAACCCACAGCTGAGACAACTAAGGAGGAAACACACAGCCGGGACAACTAAGGAGGAAACCCACAGCTGAGACAACTAAGGAGGAAACACACAGCCGGGACAACTAAGGAGGAAACCCAAAGCCGGGACAACTAAGGAGGAAACCCAAAGCCGGGACAACTAAGGAGGAAACCCACAGCCGGGACAACTAAGGAGGAAACCCACAGCCGGGACAACTAAGGAGGAAACACACAGCCGAGACAACTAAGGAGGAAACACACAGCTGGGACAACTAAGGAGGAAACACACAGCTGGGACAACTAAGGAGGAAACACACAGCTGGGACAACTAAGGAGGAAACCAACAGCTGGGACAACTAAGGAGGAAACACACAGCTGGGACAACTAAGGAGGAAACACACAGCCGAGAAAACTTTGAAGGAAACCCACAGCCAGGACAACTAAGGAGGAAACCCACAGCTGGGACAACTAAGGAGGAAACACACATCCGGGACAACTAAGGAGGAAACACACAGCCGGGACAACTAAGGAGGAAACCCACAGCTGGGACAACTAAGGAGGAAACCCACAGCCGGGACAACTAAGGAGGAAACCAACAGCTGGGACAACTAAGGAGGAAACCAACAGCTGGGACAACTAAGGAGGAAACCAACAGCTGGGACAACTAAGGAGGAAACCCCCAGCCGGGACAACTAAGGAGGAAACCCACAGCCGGGACAACTGAGGAGGAAGCCGTCTGACCTCTTTAACAGCAAAGGTTTCTCGACCAAATGATTCAATATCAAATAATTTTTCTAGCAATAAAATGCTTAATAATTATTTAAAAACCAAGTAATGTGATTTTCTGGATTTTCTTTTAGCTACTGGCTCCGACAGGTGAAGTGTCCAAAATTGAACAATATTGTCTGATTTAGCCCATGGACAAATCCTTTGGTTATTTTTGGTTATAACATTTAAACTTGTAGGAGCAATGTCCATTACAAGGTTAATGGGGAGATAATCCCTTCATACAAAAACCTCCTTATTTGTCTAATTGTCAGAGAAATATCAATAAACCGTTACAGACACCAGGAAATTATAAAGTACATCCTCTTCTTCCGGAGACCTCCAGGGGATTCATACAGAGTCTTATTTGTCTTATCAAGGTCTCCAGCAGTACCACAGAATTGCTATTAGATCCTCCATCCTCTGCTGACTCTGTCAGGATCTACACAACAAAGCTGGTTTTGTCTTTTAAAAATATATTTTTATATGGATAACTATAAAGACACAAGCAACAAAAAACAAGGGAACAAGTATAAAAAAAATATTTTTTCAAGGAATATAGACAACGATCAGCCGATGTCGTGCAGGAAAGGGAGAATTCATTCCAGTCTGACACAGTGCTCTCTGCTGCCACCTCTGTCCATGTCAGGAACTGTCCAGAGTTTTCTATGGGGATTTGTTACTGCTCTGTGCAGTTCCTGATATGGACAGAGGTGGCTGTATAGAGCACTGTTTCAGACTGGAAAGAATACACCACTTCCTGCAGGACATACATCAGCTGATAAGTACTGGACGACTGGAGATTTTTAAATAGAAATAAAATGCAAATCTATGTAACTTTTTAATACCAGTTGATTTAAAAGAAACGAAAATCGTCAGAGTTCCTCTTTAATAATGCTATCCAAATAGTCACCTAGGCCAGTTAACTTACTTTTACAGTGAAAGTTCGTCCTCCAACTCGATCTCGAGCTTCTAGCACAACTACACTCAGTCCTGAGTCTACTAGCAATTTAGCTGCCGAGAGACCTAGGAGACAAAAAACCCACTATTATTCATGGTCATAGTCATGTGCGCTATAGATTCATGAAATATGTGCACACTTATTACTATATTCTGTAGTGTAATGTAACCTTAGTGGTATTCACAGAGGGACATGTAATGTAATGAAATTCTTCCACCTTAAAGGGGTTATCCAAAACAAGGGCTACAAAAACATGGCTACTTTCTTCCAGAGACAGCACCACTCTTGTCTCCAGTTTGGGTGCAGGTTTTGCAACTTAGTTCCATTGAAGTGAATGGAGCTTAATTGCAAACCGCACCTGAACTGGAGACAAGAGCGGTGCTGTCTCTGGAAGAAAGTGGCCATGTTTTTGTACCACTGGATAACCCCTTTAAGGGTAGCTCCCATTGCAGGAGGCTGAGCTGAACTAAGCTCATGTTCCCCTCCAAACTGATAAACAGATAGTCAACTTATTGATAGGTTTGTCGACACCGTTGGCATAAACACTACAACGCCTGCCGAATGCCACCGTTATGAGAAACCTATTTTATTTACCATTTCCTGCTTTATCACAACTGATATTAGATACAATATACCAGTATTATAGGGTATACTGATACAGATAGTGGTACAGTATACTGGTACTGGTATATAACTAGAATGCGCAGTTGTATACTGTGCTACAGTCTGTGTTATTGAAGTACACAGTAGGAGAACTAGCAGTAATCCACTACTACCCCAAAGTGCTTTTTAGAACTAATAATATCAAAGGGGTTGTCCAGCGAAACTCTTTTCCTTTCAAATCAACTGGTGTCAGAAAGTTATATAGATTTGTAATTTACTTCTATTAAAAAATCTCAAGTCTTCCCATACTTATCAGCTGCTGTATGTCCTGCAGGAAATATTGTTTTATTTCCAGTGTGACACAGTGCTCTCTGCTGACATCTCTGGCCGAGACAGGAACTGTCCAGAGCAGGAGGGGTTTTCTATGGGGATTCATAAAGACAGACTCTGGGGGAGATTTATCAAAGGGTGTAAAATTTAGACTGGTGCAAACTTGCCACAGCAACCAATCACAGCTCCTCTTTTCTTTCACCAGAGCTGGAAGCTGAGCTGTGATTGGTTGCTGTGGGCAGTTTGCACCAGTCTAAATATTACACCCTTTGATAAATCTCCCCCAGAGTTCCTGTCTCGGCCAGAGATGTCAGCAGAGAGCAGTGTGTCAGACTGAAAATAAAACAACATTTCCTGAAGGACATACAGCAGCTGATAAGTATGGGAAGACTTGTGATTTCTTAGAAGTAAATTACAAATCTATATAACTTTCTCACAACAGTGGATTGGAAAGAAAATGATTTTCAATGGACAACCCCTTTAGTGGGGTCCGTTACTTAATCGAGCATTCGATTATTTTAGTGCTGGCTCATTTTATGACACCATATTTGAAAGTTATACGTCATGGGTCTCCAAACTGTGGCCCTCCAGCTGTTGCAAAATTACATTTCCCATCATGCCTGGACAGCCAAATCCAAAGCTTTAGCTGTCCAGGCATGATGGGAGTTGTGGTTTTGCAACAGCTGGAGGGCCGCAGTTTGGAGACCCATGTTATATGTCTTAGGGTGATAGTTTTTTTATAATGGGGTTATCCAGTGAAAATCTTTCTGAAAATCAACTGGTTTCAGAAAGTATGATGGAATTGTAATTTACTTCTATTCAAAAATCTCAAGTCTTCCCATACTTATCAGCTGCTGTATGTCCGGCAAAAAGTGGTGTATTCTTCCCAGTCTGACACAGTGCCCTCTGCTGCCACCTCTGTCCATGTCAGGAACTGTCCAGAGCAGAAGAGGTTTTCTATAGGGATTTGCTACTGCTCTGGACAGTTCCTGTAATGGACAGAGGTGGCAGCAGAGAGCACTGTGTCAGACTGGAAAGAATACACCACTTCCTGCAGGACATACAGCAGCTGATTAGTACTGGAAGACTGGAGATTTTTAAATAGAAGTAAATTACAAATATGTATATACCTTTCTGAAACCAGTTGATTTGAAGGAAAAAGATTTTGGCTGGACAACCCCTTTCATAGCCGATACACAGTACCCTATAAATACAAGCTTGCTCGGTCATCTTTTATTGTCATCTACCCAGCAGGAAATTACTATATTTTGTGAAGGGTTAATCCCAATCACTGCCTAAATGTACAACCTGATTGTGTTCATAGTATAATAACTATAAGAACATATCCATGTGCATGACTTCTGTGGGTGATGTCGCTGAATAACTGGGACCATTATCTATAAATTAGCGCCAATTCTTTGGACAAAGCGAATAGGTGGAATGAATGCAGATCAGGCGTCTGCTCCAGGGATACAGCGTTATATGACTTCACCCAAATCAAATATTGTCCTTATCTGAAGGAGTGAGGTTTAATGCCGTCCAGATCAATTTCCTGCTTCTCTCTACCACTGACCTTTACTGCAACCATCGTCTAATAAGACTGTGTACACAAAATACAAGGTGCAACTTCTCTCTAGTTACATGATAGCAGTGATTACATTTTCTGATTTGCAAAGGTAAATGGTATTTTTACAGTAAGAGAAAATGTTGAAGGGTGGTTCGCAAAAAAAAAATTGCCAGAAAGTGCAAAAAGCTCTTTCATTTACTTCTATAAAAAGAAAAAAAATTCCAGTCTTTCAGTACTTATCATATGCACAAGCCAAAAAGACAGAAATGACTGCACATCGCACCCATGGTTGACACGAAAGCTTGTTCAGCTACATTTAAAAACCAACATCAGAAGTTAGTATATAATTTGAATTTGAAGTTAGTATATAATTTCAAACCATATTGCCTCATGTACCAACGTGCAGGTCTCAGTACTTATCAGCTGCTGTATCTCCTGCAGGAAGTGGTGTATTCTTTCCAGTCTGACAAAGTGCTCTCTGCTGCCACCTCTGTCCATGTCAGGAACTGTCCAGAGCAGTAGCAAATTCCCATAGAAAACCTGTCCTGCTCTGGACAGTTCCTGACATTGACAGAGGTGGCAGCAGAGAGCACTGTGTAAGATTGGAAAGAATATATCACTTCCTGCAGAACACATATCAGCTGAGAAGTACTGGAAGAACTTGACATTTATTTTATAGAAGCAAATTACAAATCACTGTCACTTTCTGGCACAAAAATTTAAAAGGAGTTTTCTTTAAAGGCGTTTTCTAGCAGCTCCATAGAGAATGAATGGATCTGCTGGTTATGTGCTGACCCACAGATCCATTCATAACTAAGGAGCCAGGGTAAACATCCCTGGAAGCACGGAGGTCGGGCCCCTATGATCTCATACTTTTCCCCTATCCTGTTGATAGGGATCAAGAAAAATGTATTTAAAAAAAATATATATTTTTTTTTAAATTTGCACCTACATGACATGCAAACTGTCTTCTCCTCCTTCCCTGCCATTAGCCTGGACCTATTATACACACACAGCAGTGTACTCCCTATATACAGTATCACCAGTGCAGTGGGTTTAAACACTAGCCCTCCCATTGTTCATGTCCCCCTCTGTTACTTATTGTGAGGGATTGTTATGTAACATTAAGTATATGACCACAGCGCCATCATTAATTGGATAACTGCTGGATTATTTGATTAGATATCTATTACATTACATTTATTAGCACTTGGGGAGATGCTTTATTCTTCATGTCTAATGGCCGCACAGCAGTCAGTGCCGGGGGCGACTTGTGGCTTTCCGATAATGAAATAATGCTTTAAGAAAACCTTATTACATCTGGCCTTCGGTATCATCAAATACTATTACACTGATGAAGAAAAACCACCAGGGCTAAATAGGAAATCAGAAACCAAAAAATTAAAAGTCTGACATTGAGTGCCCGGTTACCAGTAAAGACAAAGGGACCAGTAACATGATAAATACTTAGAACGTTCTGTAAGGTTTGTATGAAGAAACAGAACAGACATATAATCACATACATATTTCATTCTGTTTCATTCTTTTATTATCCCACTCAAACATAACCTTTTATATGTTGCTGTCCATGATGAGACTAATAATTCCTTCCATACTTCTTAGTATCTATTTAGTCTCCTTCTCCCAGTGTTGAGCTGCTGCTTTCTGCTAAAGACACAAAAATCTGTATGTGAGCCTTTCTCTCTGTCTCCCCCCCCCCCTCCTTCTGAGACGGCTGATGTAAACAAGTCCCTGGCAGGCTTTATCTGCAACATTTTAGCTTCTGGGAGGGTTATTCTGAGGTCAAGTTGCTAATGAACTCACTTTGATTATCCCTCCCAGCATTACAAAGAAGCTAAAGTGTTGCAGATAAAGCCTGCCAGGGACTAGTTTAAATTAGCTGTCTCAGAAGGGAGGGGAGACAGAGATAAAAGCTCAAACAGATGTTTGTGTTTTCAGCAGAAAGCTACAGCTGAGAACTGAGGGAAGGAGACTAAATGCATACATTTCCAAAGACTATCGGTCATATGTTTATCGTTCCATTATGGTGAGGAGAGGAATAAGTAATAGCCAGACAGCTCTAGCCCCAGCTTATCCCACCCAGAACAATAGGGTCAGGTAGTAAAAATCCAACATGTACGACTTTTCTATCAACCTCCATCACAATACAACTTTAGTCGGCTGAATGGGCCAAAGTCAGCGGGTTCAACCAACTTGAAAGTAAAGTGTATGCACACATTAGTTCTGAAGGTGGAAGATACCCATGGGCAGGAGGTACAGGTGTGAAACATAATGGAAATGGACTCCTTATTAACCCTTTCATGTCACAGTCAATTTTTGTTTTTGCAGTTTCGTTTTTCCATGTTTAAAAGGCCATAGTGTTATTTTTTTTTTTTTACAACATCCCTAAAATGCTTTTATTTCTTGTTTTATGGGGCTATTTGAGGGATCTTTTTTTGTGCCATGATCTGTAGTTTTTTTTATTGGTATCACACTTTTGCACGTGATACATTTTTGATTAATTTTTATTCAACTTTTTCTGGAATGTGTTGTGATAAAAAATCAGCAATTTTGCAGTTTGGCATTTTTTTTTTACACTTACGCTGATTACTGTACAAGATCAGGGATGCAATAGTTTAATAGCTTGTGCGATTCTTTATGCGGTGATACTAAATATGTTTATTCATTATTTTTTTTAAATAGGAAGAGGGGGTGATTTAAACTTTTATTATAGGATGGATTTTTTTTTTTTCATTTTAAAAAAAACTTTTTTTTAGATTTTTTTTTACACTTTTAGCCCCACTAGGTGATGTCTATGAGCAATACTGTGGTTGCTCATAGGGAATAATGCAGTACCAATGTACTGTATTGATTCATGAAATACCACTTGATTGCTTTGTGCTGATGAAGGCAGCCTGAAGCAATTGCCAATCCAAGGCCCACCCAGAGACACAGAAGAGACCCCGGCAGTAAATATATTAGATTGTCTAGCTACAATCCCATCGCGACAAGCCTATTCACCCACTGGGCCACCAATGAAGGCATTTAAATAGTTAAGTAGCCGGCACAGAGGATCACTCCATGCCGGCTACTAGCAGTGGCCCTCAGCTATTGACAGCAGCTGGGGCCACCTAGTACAGAAAGAGGACCCCCCCTCTATACACTCATACCAGAACCATGATGCAACTGTACATCATGATGGGAATGGTCTTAAGGTTGTTCTCCAATAATTATTTTTTGGTAACGTACATATATACATGTCTATACGAGAGATGCAATATAAATGAAGTTATTGTTTCTTCTCAGGAGTCACACGCCCAATATGTATTTGATGGGAACGGTCCCCTATTTGCCTCCACACTGGGGTCAGGAGCCTCCAGCTCATCCAGAGCACCCACCACTGTGGCCTCCACAGCCTCAGGCACTACAATCACTCTACATAATGCATTCCCTATGACAAAGCCGTACATGATATTTTTTGAAAATACTTCTGAGAAACAGGGACCTTTTATTCTTATGAGTTCCCATTATTCTTTATTGTCCTCATACATTAGATTAGACTTTTGTAGACTTGCAAAGCAGCAGATTTATTTGATCATAGCAGCAATTTGTTATAAGTGCATGCTGTGATGTAAGTGAAATTATTGTAAATGTATATGGATGGCTGCATTACACGACTGTCATCTTCAGAGGAAAGTAGTAGATATCTTTTGTTAGAAGCCCGAGGCTGATGGCTGGCATATGCTTAGATCATCTTACCAATGCTATTGTCGCTTCGGGTTCTCATAAGTTTCCATGGAAACATTATACCAGGATGTAGATACAGTGACCGGAGGCTGTCTGCATCTGTATCCTTCACTAGGCTTCACATGCAAAAATTTAGAGACCAATATTTTGTATACCATGAACCGGGCTCACATCATTAAGGGATCAAGGTTTAGGCCCCATTATTTTTGGAGTGTACAGTTCACTTTATAAAAAAAACTCTTACTTCTTAAAGTGAATGTACCAGTAGGTACATCGCTCTTTTTTTTAATTATTTTTACATGCCGCCTTTTTTTTTAACCGCCACTTAGTTTCCGTACATGGCACCGATCTTATTCCCGAGCATGAAGCAATGGAGCCGCGTCAGAGAGGGGAGGGGATTTTGTCACACTGAGGGCGGGCCCGTCTCCAGCGCTTCATGCCCAGCCTAGGCTCGGAATTAACAGGACTGCGGTTCAAAAAAGGACAGCGGCACCGGTCTGTAAAAAAAAAAAAAAAAAAAAAACGATATACCTAGTGGTACATTCACCTTTTTTATTCAATCTGTGTAGCATTGGCTTATTCTGTTATAATAATAGGGTTTATATGTTTGTTGATTGTTTAGTAACATGATAAATCAAGCTTATGTTTGCATTTTTAAAGGGGTTCTCCAGCGAAAATCTTTTTCTTTCAAAACAACTGATATCCGAAAGTTATATAGATTTGTAATTTACTTCTATTAAAAAATCTCAAGTCTTCCCATACTCATTAGCTGCTGTATGTCCAGCAGGAAATGGTGTTTTATATTCAGTCTGACACAATGCTCTCTGCTGACATCTCTGGCCGAGACAGGAACTCTGTCTCGGTTTTCTATGAATCCCCATAGAAAACCTCCCCTGATCTGGACAGTTCCTGTCTCGACCAGAGATGGCAGCACAGAGCAATGTGTCAGGCTGAAAATAAAACACCATTTCCTGCAGGACATACAGCAGTAAATAAGTATGAAAAGACTAGAGATTTATTAATAGAAGTAAATTGCAAAGCTATATAACTTTTATTGCCATGTAACATCTGCGACCCCACCCACCACTGACATCACACTGTCATCACTTGGCCAATAGCAGGGAAATAACAGGCTCTCCTGAGCAGTATAGGGGAATGGACACACTGTTGTTTCATCTCTCTCTTTCTCTATTCTATCTATGTAAATGAATCGCTAGATGGAAATAAAGATAGATAGATAGATAGATAGATAGATAGATAGATAGATAGATACGTGTTTGAATGTGTATGAAAAGACTGGAGATTTTTTAATAGAAGTAAATTACAAATCTATATAACTTTCTGAAACCAGTTGATTTGAAAAAAAAAATTAAAAAAAAAGATTTTCACTGGACAACCCCTTTAACCTTTTGCCTATTTCTTTACTCTTATTGGTGGAGCAAAAGGGCAAACAAAGAAAATTATTGTGTTTTTAAAAGGTTAACGAGGAACTCTGGTTAAGAGAGATTAACCCTGTTCAATCCTCACCCATAATCTAAGTTTGTTTTTATTTAGTTTCTATTACATAATTTGTCTTTATCATATCCTGACTGACAACCTAAAGCTGCTGAAAATCCTCACTTCCTGGTCCACCCTGTCTCCAGGTCACATGATTTCTGTCTCTTTTACTGCCATGCAAGCTGTAACATCTGCGACCCCGCCCACCACTGACATCACACTGTCATCACTTGGCCAATGGCAGGGAAACAACAGCAGTATAGGGGAAAGGAGACACTGTTGTTTCCTCTCTCTCTTTCTCTATTCTATCTATGTAAATGAATCGATAGATGGAAATAAAGATAGATCGATACTGTGTTTACTGTGCAAAGGAGATCAAGCCAGTGTTGGGCAGACACTACAAGACAGGGGTGAGTACCTGGTAGTTGGCTGAAATTATTTGTAAATGTTTGAATCTGGGGTTAAAACAGCTTAGACAACAGGGAAAGGTGTCAAACAATCAGTGGGGGATTGAGTGCTCCTATATTCTTTTTGTGCATTTTATTTTGTTTTTCATAGGATTGCTGGAGTTTCCCTTTAATTTTTGGGTTGTGGAATAACCCTTTAAGGCTACTTGCACATGGGACAATTAAGCTGTGAGCTTTCCTACAGATAATTTTTTGGTCATTTTCACGCCAATTTCATTGGTCATATTATGGATACATTTTAGCATCCTTATTTAAGCCCCAAGTCCCAGCCCAAACAGGGATCTAGTGAATTGCACTGAAATCAGTATAATGGCCCTGGGATTGTGGGTATAATGGGTGCAGAAATATACTGGTATTATGCTAGTGTGAAGCTGGCCTTTTTCATAAACTGATGGAAATCTTTGCTTTCCAAATATTTTCTTCAAGTATTTCATTTGTAACAGAAGGAACGACCGGTCAGTGCACAAAACCGTCTCTTAGCAGGATTGAACAGAAGGCAGGATTTAGGAAGCTACATTTAGCTCATTTAATAAAGGGAATCAATGTTTTTTTGACTTCTGAGATTCCCAGTCTTGTCATTGTAAAGAAGGGCTTAGACATCACTGCAGAAAAAATAACATCAAATCTACAGTACAGTAGCTTTAACCCTTTAAGGACCAGGCCCAAAATGACCCAGTGGACCGCGCAAATTTTGATCTTAGTGTTTTCGTTTTTCCCTCCTCCTCTTCTAAGAGCTCCAGCACTTTCAGTTTTCTATCTACAGGGCCATGTAATAGCTTGTTTGTTACAGGAATAGTTGTACTGTGTAATGGCGTCTTTCATTTTACCATAACATGTATGATGGAATCCCAAATATATTATTTATGAAGATATAAATAGGTGAAAACGTAAAAAAGAATGCAATATGGTAACGTTTGGGGGGTTCCTGTGTCTACGTAATGCACTATATGGTAACAGCGACATGATACCACTATTCTATAGGTCAGTCCGAACACAACCATATGCAGGTTACACAGATTCTCTAATGTTATATATATTTTTTTTAATGAAATCCTTTTTTTTGGCAATTAATTATTAGTAAAATTGGCCTATTGTGACGCTTATAACGGTTTTATTTTTTCGCCTACGGGGTTGTATAATATGTCATTTTTTCCGCCATGATCTCTAGTTTTTATTAATACCATATTTGTCAAGATTGGATGTTTTGATCACTTTTATTGGGGGAGGGGCTTTGGATTAGTGTGTTAGTGATTTTTACTTTTTTTTTTTTTACACATTTGAAGTCCCTTTGGGGGACTTTTACATTCATTTATTAGATAATCTACACTGATCATTGCCATGCCATAGGCATAGCATTGATCAGTGTTATCGGCGATCTGCTCATTGAGCCTGCCTGTGCAGGCTTAGTGAACAGATCGCCGATCAGACCGCGCGGAGGCAGGTAAGAGACCTCCGGCGGTCCGTTTGAACGATCAGGACCCCGCAGTCACACTGCGGGGGTCCTGATTGGTAACTGACAGGGGACTCTCCCTGTCACTTACGCTTAAACTCCATGGTGTTTAAGGAGTTAATGACATGCTGCAGCGCGATCGCTGCAGCCTGACATTAACAGTGAGGTGCCGGCTGCTCACTGCAGCCGGCCCCCACCTCCTATGAAGCGCACTCAATTGGATGTCAATTGCAGACTACAACCATCCACTGGTCACAGACTAAATGAGTAGAGATAAAATAATAAAATAAAATGCAAGTTATACTTAAAGTGTACCAGTCATTTAAATGTCACATTTTAGAAATCAGTAAATATCAATAGTACGGTTACCTTTATGCATACCGGATTCGCAGAGAACTTCACGCTGCGAGTTTACAGCTAAATCCGCTGCGAATCAATGTAGTGTGAAGGTCTATGGTGGTTACATATGTGGATATGTAACCCGGCCCCTTAAACTCCCCGCTGCCCGCAGCCCCAGGCTCGGAGTATACATTACCTCCTCGCGACTGCATGTTAGGCTCCCTGCTCCCGTCAGTCGCCATCAGCCAATCAGTGCTGCCATGCAAGCGATTTTAAGAGACTCTGTAATTAAGCAAAAGAGTTTCCTTCTATACTCAAAAAGCTGTTTTCCTACCTCCCCCCTCATTTCAGAAGAAGCAGGATTTCTGTGTCCATTAAGATCTATGGAAAGGGGAGGGGTCAAGAAGGGGAGTGAGTACAGAGAAGAGGAAAAAGCAGCCCTGCAACACACTACATCCTGAATTCTTCTCTCACTAAGTTCCCAGATAAGCAGCGACCATTCTGACCTGTGAATTCAGCGTTTTATGTGCCAAGGCAGTCTTCAAAAGGCAGGGCTGTTTCTCTCCTCTTCCTGCTCACTCATCCCCCTTAACCTCTCCTCCTCCTCCATAGGTTATAATAGACTCAGCAAACCCGTCTTCAATTTGCTCCTCTGTATTGAAGATAGCTTTGCCTGATAATGCACAGATAGGAAGCAGGAAGCAGGAAGGGGGAAAGGGAGGTAGTAAACTACATTCAGAGTTGTTTTTTTTTTGCTAATAAAACCTATTACAGAGTTTCCTAAAATCACTTGTACTATTGATTATTATTATTATAATTTTTGTTTTTTGAATGAAGTAACAGTTACACTTAAATCTTTCTCACAAACGCACACACACATCATATTTATAAGACACACTATCATGAAAATACCGTCCTGACTGCTTCCCTAATGTTCAGGCAAAGTTACTTACAAAGTTCACAAAGTGATTCACAAAGTTATTAGCACATAAAACAAGCCAGGTCAGATTTAAAAATAAAAATAAAATAGGCCTTTGAGTTAAGGGGTTAAGCCTGAACTGATTACATTTTCTTCTATGGAAAGACTAAGATGAAAGGGCATCTGTGACTACAATAGACTATTGTATTATGTATGCTATTCGGGTTATTGGGTCCTATTCAGGGAATCGCTATATGCAAAGCTGTGTTTTTCAATTGTTATCTAGTATTTTGTTATCAGTTGCCCCTAGCAACCAATCCGATTCCACTTCTACATTTCTCACAGACTCTTTGGAAAATGAAAGGTGGAATCTGATTGGTTGCTAGGGGCAACTGAGCCTGTCTCACTTTACACCATGTTTGATAAATCTCCCCCTCTGTGTATTTGCCTAAGGCCAGATTCACACTGACTCAAAATCTTGGAAAACCGCCAGCGGCCAGATGTTAGCTGGAGGTCGATGGAAATTTATGATTTGCCTTACAAACATGGGGGGAGATTTATCAAACATGGTGTAAAGTGAAACTGGCTCAGTTCCCCCGAACAACCAATCAGATTCCACCTTTCATTTTCCAAAGAGTCTGTGAGGAATGAAAGGTGGAATCTGATGGGTTGCTAGGGGCAACTGAGCCAGTTTCACTTTACACCATGTGTAATAAATCTCCCCCTACGTGTAAAGTGAAACTGGCACAGTTGCCCCTAGCAACCAATCAGATTCCCCTTTTAATTCCTCACAGACATTTTGGAAAATGAAAGGTGGAATCTGATTGGTTGCTAGGGGCAACTAAGCCAGTTTCACTTTACACCATGTTTGATAAATCTCCCACATGGTGGTTTTTTTTTTGTTTTTTTTTTAGGGGGGGTTCTCCCCTCTCTGGTGTTTTTGAGGCTCTCTGGCAGTTTTTGCAGCATGCGGAGGGGGTGGCTTTTTTGGCAAACGGTAGCGTTTTTTCTACTATAGACTTTAATGGGATTTTTCTGGTCATCTCAAAAACACCGTTGCTGTGTTTATAACATTTTATTTCTGGTGATTTTGTCCCCTTTTGTGGTCCAACAGCTAGGTCATGTGGTGGCAGGGAGGAAAAAAATTTCAGCACACAAAAACGCCTAAACCACAAAAAAGATCATTCACCCATGACTTCAAAAACACCAGAAAAAATGCCAGAATAAAAAGGAATTCATGGAGAAAAAAAAAATTGTGTTAGGAACCCAGTGTAGTATATGCATTGAGACTTGTCGGAGAGGCTGTTGCCGTCTACTTGTTGTCATTAGCATCAATGGATGAAAAAGGTCCCAGCATCTACAATGACAATAAAGTCTTCCCTTGCCAAAAGCTTCCTTTTGCTCTGCTCTATGAAACCAGCTTTTAATGGGACCTATCACTGGTTATTGGGCAATGTATACAGGATATTGGGGAATTGTAATTGCCTTTTCTGTAGTTATAGAGCGATCTGGATAATGAATCTGCTTGTGCCAATAGTCAGATACAATTATGGAGCTGAAGAATACAGACACTTGCTGCTTATTACTAGGAGTAATCCCTCAAGAACACGAAAAATGGGAAAAAAATATCTAACAATATTAAAGGGGTTATCCAGCACTACAAAAACATGGCCACTTTCCTCCAGAGACAGCCCCTCTCTTGTCTCCAGCTTGGCCGGGGTTTTGCTGCTCAGTTCCATTAAAGTGAACGGAGCTTAATTGCAAACCGCACCTGAACTGGAGACAAGAGTCGTGTTGTCTCTGAAAGAAAGTGGCCGTGTTTTTGTAGCACTGGATAACCCCTTTAACAATACATAACAATATAAAAATATTAACTGTTTAAAAAAAATAGCAATTTCAAAAAATTACAACCGGTCTTTACTGTTCGTCGCTTTTCGCTCTCGTCACTTGCACAGACTGACACAATTGTATGGATACAAAGCAAACAACACAGCCTGTGCAGGAGAAGGTAAACATACTAGATATATAATTTATATATAGAGCATATACTGTATATATAGAGTATATATAGATCAATAGAATTCACAGCAACCTAGACGCACAGGCACTGAGAATCGTCTGGGTTACTATGCTTTGCTTCCTGGAGTCACGCAATTGCTTGCGTTGCTCCGGGGGGGGGCAGTAAAGAGGGAGAGGGAGCACGGGGAAGGAGAGGAGCACGGGGTCGGCTCCGGAAGGGAAGGGTTGCCGCAGCCTCCTCCCAGCAGATCTACACATAGACACTGAGGTCGCACCAGATCTCAGCTAGGGACAGTGGGGGGGAGGCAGGGAAAGCAGGGACGTCATGATGCAAAATGGCACTCCTTTTGATGTCCCTCGACGTCATTTTGGGGGAAGGGGTTAATAAAAATAATCATAATTTATACAATATAATAAAGCAGGTTTGCACACATGGCGAAACACCTTGAAAAATGAGAACACATCCCACTTTTCCTACAATTAACATGAAAGTTATTCCCATGTGATGGATTCCATACTAATATAGTACAAATGCCTTAGAGTTAAAGCACTAATAATAACTGTTGAGCTCTGAAACTCACTGGTTCCTGTTAGGGATGGTCCGAACCGAGTTCTGTTCGGGTTCGTACGAACCCGAACCCTCGGTAATGATTCCCGCTGTCTGCCCGTTCCGTGGAGTGGGCGGATCCAGCGGGAGGACCGCCTGGAAAACTGGGATACAGCCATAGCCATAGGCTGTATCCCAGTTTTCCAGGCGGTCCCCCTGCTGTATCCGCTCGCTCCACGGAGCGGGCAGACAGCGGGAATCTGATGCCAAGCGTTCGGGTTCATACGAACCCCAACCTTGGAGGGTTCGGACAATCCCTGGTTCCTGTTAATATGACGGCAGTTACTTCCACATAAAAGCAAAAGAGCTAGAACACCTTTGTCTGGGGGGGGGGGGGGGGGGAGCAGCTGTGAAAATTCGAGTCCTGATTTTTATGTGATTTTCCAGCATGGCTTTTATTAAAGCTCCCATTGATTTCATTGGACACCCAAAGTGGAACCACTTCTTCCACTATATGAAAATCAATGGGAGATGTTTTGTCCACATCAAAAACCATGCACGTGAACTAGTCCTTACTCAGTACTGTCTCCTGGATGTAATCCCACCTGCCCTCAGCTTGTCAGCGTGTCATGGTCATTATCCCCTCATGTCACTTACATTAGAATTACAGTGTTATCTGGTCTCCCTAAGAACAGTCATCTGTTTCTCTTATGGCTTTACTAGGCATTGCTCCCACCTAGCTAGAATCCTGCTCCACACTGATGAGGGGCAACACCCCAAAACAGCTGTCAGTGGATAGATCCCTGACCTTGGTTTTTCCCTTGTCATTACATTGACTTATAGGGTTGTGGTGATTGCTATTGTGAGATCGACTGGTGATGCTATTTGTTGTTATTCCAGTGCTAGGTCAGCACACAGGTGTGATGTTGGTACCTGTTTAGTATTTGGCCGGTTTGTGTCCCCAAATGGTCGGTAATCTCCGGGTTTGTTGTTGGTCGCTAAGGCTCTTGTCATGGCAACCTGGTAACTGACCCACCCGGGATGTCAGTACTGCCACCCACAGAGAAGGGGGAAAATTGCCCAAGGAGTGTATAGGTGCACCCACATTGCCGAAGTACAACTCCCATCATGGCCTGCCAACAGGGGCATGATGAGAGTAGTAGTTCTGCAACCTGTATGGGAACAGGCTGCCGAAGTACAACTCCCATCATGGCCTGCCAACAGGGGCATGATGAGAGTAGTAGTTCTGCAACCTGTATGGCCGCAGGCAGCAGAACTACAACTCCCATCATGGCCTGCCAACAGGGGCATGATGAGAGTAGTAGTTCTGCAACCTGGATGGCCACAGGCAGCAGAACTACAACTCCCATCATGGCCTGCCAACAGGGGCATGATGAGAGTAGTAGTTCTGCAAGCTGGATGGCCACAGGCTGCAGAACTACAACTCCCATCATGGCCTGCCAACAGAGCATAATGAGAGTTGTACTTCTGCAACCTGGATGGCCACAGGCTGCAGAAGTACAACTCCCAACATTGCCTGCCAACAGGGGCATGATGAGAATAGTAGTTCTGCAACCTGGATGGCCACAGGCAGCAGAACTACAACTCCCATCATGGTCTGTCAGCAGGGGCATGATGAGAGTTGTACTTCTGCAACCTGGATGGCCACAGGCAGCAGAACTACAACTCCCATCATGGCCTGCCAACAGAGCATAATGAGAGTTGTACTTCTGCAACCTGGATGGCCACAGGCTGCAGAAGTACAACTCCCATCATTGCCTGCCAACAGGGGCATGATGAGAATAGTAGTTCTGCAACCTGGATGGCCACAGGCAGCAGAACTACAACTCCCATCATGGCTTGCCAACAGGGGCATGATGAGAGTTGTACTTCTACAACCTGGATGGCCACAGGCTGCAGAAGTACAACTCCCATCATGGCCTGTTAGCAGGACATGGTGGGACTTTTAGTATTGGGGGGGAGGGGGGGGAGGGGGGGAGAAGGCTGTGTATCTCACCTGTTGGTGGCGGAAGAACAGCGGCGGCAGCTGGTGGGAGGGGGACAGGGTACCGGGGGCCACAGAGGTCGGGGGTGGCGGCGGGGTGATGTAATGCGGCGTGGCGAGGTCATCGGGCGGCTGCGGTGGGGTGATGCGATGAAGGGGTGAAGCCGGTGGGCTCTCAATCATCCGGAGTCACGGGCACTTTCCTGATGTACATCAGGAAAGTGCCCGTGATTCCGGCGCTCCCATAGACTTCTATGGGGGCGTCCGGGCCGGAATTCCGGACAAAAATAGGACATGTCCTATTTTTTCCGGATATATTTTCCGGAACAGACACCCTTCCAAAAAAATCCGGAAGGGTGTCCGTGACCAATTAAAGTCTATGGGTCCGGAAACCCGTCCGGATTTCCTGATAGGAAATCCGGATGGTTTTTCCGGACGTGTGAAGGGGTCCTTAAAGTTAAAGGGGTTGGGCAATATTTTTTTTTAATCCTTTTATAAACTAGCCCTGCTTAATCTGGTATCTATTGTATCTGTTGTCAATTGTATCTATTGTCAATTCTGTCCAGTTTTGGGGTCTCCCGGGTTCATCACACGACACAGTGACATCACCAACTCGGCGCCCGACTTGTATACTAGTGTAAAAGCCCCACCCTGGGCGCAGAACATAACACCAATAGCGTTCTGTGTACGGGGCCCATGCGCCCATCTAATCCTTAGGTACCCATCGTGGGGGGGGGAGCAACTCGCCTGTCCTGCTACCCTTGTGGCTGGTGAGCCTGTGGAATGGTTTGGACTGTTGTGCAACAATCAAGTAATTAGCGCCCACCAGTGGAGAGATTCTGTAATGCAATATTTATTTTGGATGTTTAGTAAAAGATTTAATTGGGGTTTCAAAATTAAAAGAATAGCTAAGCTGGACGTGGCATTACAGGATACCCTATACATGAGATATCATGATCTGTAGGAATGCAGTATGTCTTCATTTTATGAGGCTGGAATTAGAGATGAGCGAACTGTTCAGACTTTTGGTCCGAAAGCAGTTCGCTCTCTCGTCATGCCTGTGATCCCGGCAACTATGCGGCCGGGGTCACAGGCATGACGAGAGAGCACTGATGCCGTCGGACCAAAAGTCCGATGGTCCTCTCATCTCTAGCTGGAATACCCCTTTAGGCTATGTTCACACTACGTAAAAGTAGGGCCGTTGTTGCCAATGACAACAACGGTCGTACTTTTGGCGCTGTGGAACAATGTGATGATCCGGGCACAGACCAGCCGTTCCGTGACCCGGCCGGGGTCACAGAACGGCCGGTCTGATACGTAGTGTGAACATAGCCTTAAAGTCCTGTTTACACACTGTTTTTGGTTGTAAAACAACGGCTGCTGTTTATAAGCACTACTTAAGTACATGGCAGTGAATAAAAAACAACGGCTGTTCATTCACACAATGTATAAAACAACGTCCGTTGTTTAATACACCCGGAAAAAAATTTAACTTGCCAATTATTTTCGGCTGTTGTTTCTGCAATCACCCCTATTACTGGTAAAACAACGGCGGTTGTTTTGTGTCGCCAATAATGGCCGCGGAAACATCAGCCATTGTTTTTCCATAGTGTGAACATATCCTGATATAGTATGTAAAGATTATAGACTCGAAGGTTATCTGCTCTTTACCAACAAACACTCACAGTGACGTATAACAAACATCAAATACTTCTGGGGAATTCTGGGGGAAAACTTGTAACTTCAGTTCTATTATAGTTATTGCACTCAGAGTACTCGGCCTGTTTTCAGTATTTAGGTCAGTGTATACTAAAATTGCAGCGACTCAATCATCCAATATCTGCACATAGATGTCTACTCAGCATTTGCAAGTTCTGTTACTTCACACATTAAACAAATAATAGACGACATGAAAGAAATGTAACTTCTTAAGAGTCAGAGCAGTGGGGAGTAGTCAGGAATTATTCTGATTAAATAACACATTTCTCTGGGCTCCTGTCACTGTCCAATCGGGACCTCTGCAATGTAACTGCAGGGATCCCAATGCTTCTCCCTGAATGCCCAATGCTTGCCTCCCTGCTGTCTGCAGTCTGGTCATGGAGTCTGCCTCATGTGCAGAGCACAGATAACACTAGCATAGCATTGACCAAAGTATGCAATCTAGTGATTGCAGGTAATAGTCCCCGAGAGGTACCTAAAAAGTATTTAAAAAGTTTTTTAAAAAAAAGTTTTAAAAAATATGATATGGCCCCTCCACCAATAAAAGTTTAAATCACCCCCTTTTACCATTTCACAAATGATAACGTCACAGCAAGGGGGGGAAAGGTCTCTCATGGCCGATGGACTGGCCACTTAGCCAATCAGTGACTGAGCGGCCAATCAGATCATGACGTGTACACCTCGGAGATCCCAGAGCCCAGGCCTGTTGCTCACCAAGGGCTTGGGGAGAGGTAAGTTAGTACACAGACTATAAAAAAACGCAGTGAACCCGGCCTAACATGTATTATCAGGGGAATTCTAGTTGGGATTTTTAGTGAAGTTTTGTAAATTAACGTTTGCAGAAACGCCATACCCACAACAAGCTGCAGAAGCGCCATACCCACAACGAGCTGCAGAAACGCCATACCCACAACGAGCTGCAGAAACGCCATACCCACAATGAGCTGCAGAAACGCCATACCCACAACAAGCTGCAGAAACGCCATACCCACAACAAGCTGCAGAAGCGCCATACCCACAACAAGCTGCAGAAACGCCATACCCACAACAAGCTGCAGAAACGCCATACCCACAACGAGCTGCAGAAACGCCATACCCACAACAAGCTGCAGAAACGCCATACCCACAACAAGCTGCAGAAACGCCATACCCACAACAAGCTGCAGAAACGCCATACCCACAACGAGCTGCAGAAACGCCATACCCACAACGAGCTGCAGAAGCGCCATACCCACAACAAGCTGCAGAAACGCCATACCCACAACAAGCTGCAGAAACGCCATACCCACAACAAGCTGCAGAAATGCCATACCCACAACAAGCTGCAGAAACGCCATACCCACAACAAGCTGCAGAAATGCCATACCCACAACAAGCTGCAGAAGCGCCATACCCACAACAAGCTGCAGAAACGCCATACCCACAACAAGCTGCAGAAACGCCATACCCACAACAAGCTGCAGAAGCGCCATACCCACAACAAGCTGCAGAAACGCCATACCCACAACAAGCTGCAGAAACGCCATACCCACAACGAGCTGCAGAAACGTCATACCCACAACGAGCTGCAGAAACGCCATACCCACAACAAGCTGCAGAAATGCCATACCCACAACAAGCTGCAGAAACGCCATACCCACAACAAGCTGCAGAAACGCCATACCCACAACGAGCTGCAGAAACGCCATACCCACAACAAGCTGCAGAAACACCATACCCACAACAAGCTGCAGAAGCGCCATACCCACAACGAGCTGCAGAAACGCCATACCCACAACAAGCTGCAGAAACGTCATACCCACAACAAGCTGCGGAAGCGCCATACCCACAAAAAGCTGCAGAAATGCCATACCCACAACGAGCTGTAGAAACGCCATACCCGCAACAAGCTGCATGTCTATATTGGAGGAAATCCCTATATGATTTTAGTAAGCCATCCTTTTATGTGCAGGAAACACATCATACCCTGTCCCGGCCTATAGAAATCTTTATAATATACCAGACAACCCCTTTATATTAGCGTGGTCATCATGTATTAAGTATAATATACAGCTTTGGCTATGGGAGCAGATATGGGTTAATTATGGACTCTCACAGTAATCCTAACACGTGCACAGTCAGAAATATTCCTAAACATGGCTTTGGTATTAAAGAAGGGCTTGTGAATCCCTGATCTGCAGCATGCTGATCTTCTTATAGGAGTTTCCTAAGACCTAGTCTCATTATTTTTACACTACTTGGAACTGACCTGGAAAATCATCTTTGCCGGTTTTTGGTCTAGTGACAACATAAACATATAGCTCAATGTATCTTCTATTATTGTTCCTACCCAGGCTCTTCATGGCTTAGGCTGGGTTCACATTTCTATCACTTCTCTGCCCGTTTTCTGCTTCTCTGCTTCTCCGTTTGCAATAAGAGAAACAGAAATAATCATATGCTTAAAGGGGTACTCCACTCAATTTTTAACTTTTGATGTGTTGCTGTCCATGGTGAGACTAACGATTCCTTCCATACTTGTTATTACCTATTCAGTCTCCTTCCCCCAGTTCTCAGCTGCTGCTTTCTGCTGAAGACAAAAAAATCTGTGTCTGAGCCTTTCTTTGTGTCTCCCCCTTCTCCCTTCTGAGATAGCTGTTCTTATTAAGTCCCTGGCAGGCTTTTTTTTTTCTTTTTTTTTTTTTTATTAGGATCAAGAACAGTACTTTTGAATTATTCCAAACAGAGGGGTGTATCCAGGAAGAATACATTTATACCAAATTTCAAGAGGGGGTATCCCCGAGAATGCTTCTTGGTCATCTAATGATGCTTACACTGGACCCGCTAAAATTTAGCCCCTTGCAAAAGATACTGCTTCTCCCTGGCAGGCTTTATCTGCGACATTGTAGCTTCTTTGTAATGCTGGGGGGGGGGGTAATCTGAGGTCACGTTGCTAATAAACTCACTGTGATTAACCCTCCCAGCATTAAAAAGAGGTTAAAATGTTGCAGATAAAGCCTGTCAGGGACTTGTTTACATCAGATGTCTCAGAAGGGAGGGGGAGGAGGGAGACAGAAAAACCCACACACAGATTTTTGTGTCTTCAGCAGAAAGCAGCAGCTCAGAACTAGGGAAAGGAGACTCAAGAGATAATAACAAGTACTGAAGGAATTGTTAGTCTCACCATGGGCAGCAACATATCAAAGTTATGTTTTAGGCTATGTTCACACTACGTAAAACGATGGCAACAACGGCCGTAGTTTTTGTGCAGTGGACCACAGCCTATTAAGCAATGGCATCCCGGCCGGAGCGTACACACATCGTATACGCTCCAGCCAGGATCTTTGTGGCCCCGCAAATAACTGACGTCAGTTTTCTGCGGCTGGAGGATTGTTGTGAGGATCATTACTAATAAATCTGGCAACCAAACAGACTTTGTGGTCAGTTGACTTTGGTTTGCATCCGTTTGTCATCCATCTCGATGGATCCGTTTATATACAGTAATGGATTGGATGGAACTGATGACACAACGGAATGTTGGGTTAAGATTGTTCTTTTTTTCATATGCTTCCAGTAAAATGTACAGAAACATTAGTGTTACATCTCATTGATTTCTATGGGATTTCTCTAAAAACAGATGCCATCAGTTTGATTAAACTAGAGTCATTTTCAACCGCTGGGGCCCCCACTGATCACTAGAACCCCCCCGGTAAAATGCAGTGGCTGATAGACATGTGCTCTGCTGCTCCATTCACCTCTATGGGCCTGTCAGTCACCAGTTGGATCCTCACTAGAGATGAGCGAAGCAGCCGGAAATTCGTTTTGTGAGCTTCGTGAATTTTCGGTCAAACTCGATAAGATTCAGGAATCGAATCTTAACAAATTTCATAAAAACAGCTAAAACTATAGTACCGTTACTATATACTGTACCGTTAGTATAGTTACCGAACCTCCTTATATAGAGGGGGAGGTGCTAACATCACAGAGGGGCCTACAGCTGATTGGGCGGGCGCTAGGGATTATGGTTAATATCTTTCTCCTGCCTAGTGACACTCCAGACAGCATGTGCGACCACCATTTTGTTTTTTCACGAATTTCCTTAACAAATCTGTGGTAATTTGCTTCGCACATCTCTAATCCTCCCCAATCAGACACATATCACCTCTCCTGATGATGAGTGCCCCTTATGGGAAAACACTTTAAACCCTTTTAATGCCCCTGTATGATGTTGACTCTTTATTTCTCCTCATCTTTCCTCTCTGTGTGCATCTACTCTCACTTCATCCCCTCTTCCTCACTTTTGGCATTTGTATTTTTCTTCTGCCCCCCCCGATAGACCTTGCTTTCCACCTATAAGCATTGTTCTCCATTGGACCTCTGCTCTATCTAGGAGCGGAGGGAGAAGCCTGCATTGGAGGTCAGGCCCCTTGGAAATGGATGCAGACTGTTAACTGGGTAAGGATACTCTGCCCCTGTCCACATTTCCTTGGTTGATCTGTGCCTGGCCATTGAAAATTGTTGTGTGAACATAGCCTAAAGAAATATACCAATCATAAAGAATGATGGCATATTGCTAAGACTCTCTCTTCCCAATAATGAAGATGTGACTGCTGGAACCCGACCCATCATGGATAATGGGGCTAAAGCTTGAGTTTGAATAAAGCGGGTGGACAGGTGCACTACTGTACAGGGAAAAACTGGTAAAAAGCTGCAGCTGTTTGCGCTGGCCTCTTATAGTCATGAATTGCATACGCCAAATGTCTTCGTAGGACTTTGTTCCCCCGACGGACTTTTATACAGTGATATGTTTAGTGGTTTACAAGCACATAAATCTTAAGGCATGCAACGTACACCTGACGCGGCAATAGAAGAGTCCCTGGTATTCATTAGGTGCCCGTCCCCCCTACCCACCTGCTAAGGAATCATAGACTTCTCCCTATGCACAGTGATAGTCATTGGCACGTGGTCGATGGGAGCACCTAATGAATACAAGGGCTCTTCTCTCCCAGCACTGGGCATGCTGCATGATTCAAGATGTATGTGCTTGTAAACTACTCTACATATCGGTAAGTGACAGACTGCTGAAAACAGTATCTTTGTCACCATGTTATGCTGCTGTCAGTATGGGCGGCATGACAGGCCTGACAGATCACATTTAACTTGGTAGCCTTTACAGTGGCATATGTGAGAGCTTTCTCTTGGGGGTATATGTTGGGAAATCCTCCTAATGTATATCTCTGATGGAAGGCTTGTCTATTCCAATATGAGAGTTTCCCCCATAAAAATCAGGCATTGGGTAGTCACCTGAATTCTTAAGGTGAACATTCCAGGTATAGTAAAAAAAAAAAATTCACTTAAAAAACACTATTATTCATCTCATGCCACTATATATTGTCTGATCTCATCATCCCGTACAAAATAATAAAACAATTATAGATTTTTTTTTGCGTTTTATATTTATTTATTTGCGGATTTATATAGTGCCAGCAGCTGCTGCTGTACAACCAGAAGGGAACAGAAAGACAAGGAAAGTAGGCCCTAACCCTAGACTCACCCAGCTGTTCCTACCTACATGCTACAACTACACTAAGTAGTAGTGGACAACTGGCCGACATGTCCTCCGTGCCCCAAAGGTGTAAGCACAAAATGTGGACAAGATAAAAACAAACAAATGCGGGTGGTAAACAAGCCAACAAAGTGCCAAATCAGAATCAGGAAAGTAGTAGAGGGTCAGCATACACAAGATATGAAGGACAGGAGAAAACGCTAGCACTCTTAAAAGAGACTTATAGCAAGCAGCGGAGTCTGGGCTAGTGAACTGTTTATAGGATGTCAGGAACCTGCCTCCAGGAGTAATTGTCCCTGACATCCCAGCCACACACAGAAAGGAACAGGGGAAACAAGAGTGGCAAGGAGAGATGTCAATGGCAGAAGCAAAATCCAATGTAACTGTCTAACAGCCACAGGAAACTCAGCAGGAGAAGAGATGGGTGTGGTGGAGATTCAATTACCACAGCAGAGAGGAAAAGAGCTGTGTTCAGACAACTGTATGACCAAAGAAAAGCACAAAATCATGGCCGAACATGCATCCTCTGCCATACCTTATGGACAGGTGATGGAACAGAGGCCTGAATGAATGCGGATGTCACCATTGATCTACAGGGTTTGTCTTCCAGCACTGAGCCTTGCACATCAATCATCTAGGGCAGGGAGGGGGGGGGGGGAGATGTGCATGCTGCAGCTTAGCATGGGCTCTATGAAGGAATATACAATTGTATAACTTTGCAAACAACCATCAGCTAAGAGACAACTTAGCTACACTTGTTAGGTTACATGTGACCCTGCCCTTAAAGGCTCCAATATTGCAACCATTAGTTATAGGATTAAGGAAACAAAATCCAGCAGGTTCCTGATAAAAAATTCCAAGTCTATAGTCTATTTATTGGAAACAATGCGATATTTGTATAACAATTTTATGTACTTTTTATCATAAACCTGCTGGATTTTGTTTCCTTAATCTTACTCATTTGTGCCTAGCAGTCTGTGGGTGTGGATCCTTTGCAGTTCCGAGCTCCATAGTTTAGGAGGACACGTGAGTGCATGTATACATTGGAGTGTAGCGGTTCACCTAGATTTTTTTGGCTACTACCCATTAGTTATGATGTAATTCACTAAGAAGGGAAGAATCTGATTCCTAGTGGAATGCCAGTGCACAGCAGGGTCGGGGCATGGGAGTTGACTAACCAGAAGTGTTACCGAGATATCTCTATTAGAGAGGAGCGAACCAGACGGATTTCTGGTTCGTATGAATCAGAAATCTCGGCGGCTGACTCCCGCTGTCTGTTCTCTCCGTGCAGTGGGTGGATACTTCGTAAGACACGACTGGAAAACTGGGATACAGCCAATGTCAATATCCCAGTTTTCTAGGCGTTCCTTACGATGTATCCACCCACTGCACGGAGGGAACAGACAGCGGGAGTCAGCCGCCGAGATTTCTGATTCATTTGAACCAGAAATCCGTCTGGTTCGCTCATCTCTAATCTCTATGTGTATAGATATAAAATACATTAACATCATCCATTGAGTAAAAGGGCCTACATTACTAAAGGGCCTCCCAAAGTGATGAAAAATAATAAATCTTAAACTTTTAGTCCCATATGATTAAAGACATCCTCTGCCCTTTGTTGGTTAAGGCTATGTTCACACAGCGTATAAAAAATGGCCATTGTTTTAAATGAAAATTGCATTAACGTCTATAGACAATTATCATTGACATGATCATTATTTCGATGGCTGTAGTAAACAATGGCCGTTGTTCAATGCACTGATTGATCCTTTTATAGTGCTCCAAAGCATAAAGACCCTAAATGTAACCCTATAAGACAAGCTTTAAAGGGGTTATCCAGCGCTAAAAACATGGCCACTTTTCCCCCTACTGTTGTCTCCAGTTCAGGTGCAGTTTGCAATTAAGCTCTATTTACTTCAATGGAACTGAATTTCTAAACCCCACCGAAACTGGAGACAACAGTAGGGGGAAGTGGCCATGTTTTTGTAGCGCTGGATAACCCCTTTAAATATCCAAAGGGCAGAAGCCTGTTATCCGTGTCACCACCCTGCCACACACTCATTCATTCCTACAACTTGTTGCTGCCTACAGTGTTTTTCGTATCTTTTTCAGTCAATTCTATAGCAAATTACCTTATTGATCCCATATGCCTCAATCTAAAAGGCCCAACACTTAAAGGCGATGTACCGACCCAAATTTTAACTGTACCGATTACAAAAACGATCTCGCCCAATTGTGCCGTTCCCATTTCTCGCCATATGCGACGATTATTTCAGTCCCCAAAATCCATCATAATGAATAGTGACACCTGCTCTAAAATCCCATGTATTGCAAATGAACAATAATCTCACCGCACTGATGTTCTTTGTCAGGTTGAGCCCTGCAGCCTAGACGGATTACAAAGATAGTTTCTACAGGATCACAGTGGATTAAGCAATGTGTAAAAGAAAAGAAAAGAGCTGGATCTGAATTGACAACAGTGGAATCATATACCCTGCATCTCTATAACATGGATTTAGCCAAAAAAGCAACAGAAGGTAAAGTTGATAGAACAAGTGATAGAATAGTCGGAATGGTTATATTATAATAATACACGCACCTGAAATGCCAGCTCCTATGACAACCACATCATATTTGTTGTTCATGGTGCAAATTGTTGTCGGTTCTTCTATCCTTCTGCAGCTAAACTGATGTTAGAGAGAGTCAAGCTGGCAAGGATCTCCCCTTATCAGCTGTCAGCAGCTCCGTCTTCCAGGAGGTGGTTGTATTGTGTTCCTCCTCTTGACTCCTCCTTCTCCATCAATGATGGGGACTCTGAAATGATCCTCTTAGTATAAGAAGGAAAAAAAAAAAAAAAAAAAAACTGGAAGCTCAAACCTCTTGTGCACAAGAAACCTCATCCTGCTTTATGTACAAATCTATTCGGCTAATCGAATCTTCAGTCGCCAACTCCCTCAAGTGGCGAAACAGAAATATATCACATCACAAAATGACAGCAATAATGGCAGGAGATAAATATCAGTGTGTGCATGTTACCTGACAACCGTGAAATGCTATGGCAACCCAGAAGGATGCGCAATTCTGCTTATTGCGACGGCTAGATGAATAGATTTGGCCACTGCCCTTAGAATATAGGAAAAGAACATACCTAAACCATCTTGAATTGAGCCAAATATTATGGACAGCTATAATAAAAGTCGATTTTCTTCGGATTATTCCCGCTATAGTACAGAATATTGAGGTAAACATTATACACTACCATAGGGTAGTCTCATTTCTATTAATCTACACCAGTCTGAGCTGGTATATATTGCTGTGGCTGTGGCCTTCAGTCTCAGATGCGGTGGATTTCTTGAGAAGCATGTTTTTGGTGAAAGACTGGCAAATAGATACTCTTATTGCCAAAGAAATATATATATATAAAAAAATCTTCATCTCATAAATTAGGGTTGTCAAACCAAGGCCCTCCAGCTGTTGCAAAACTACAATTCCCATCATGCCTGGCCAGCCAAAGCTTTAGCTTTGGCTGGCCAGGCATGATGGGAATTGTAGTTTTGTAACAGCCTGAGGGCCTGACTTTGGCACCTGTGTCATAAATAATCTGGGTGTACTGGTGGAGAGGATAAGGAAAAGGCCAATCTATTAATTACCTTCTTCTCTAATATGTTTACACAGAATAATGCAGTAACAGATGAAGTGAGTGTAAATTCTGCATTTAATCAGGGTTGTCAGGGATCTTTATGTTCTCATATATGGCAGGGGGCACAGCAAAAATGAAAAAACAAACAAAAAAAAACAAGTGATACCCACCCTGGTTGACCCCAGCTCCCATTTAAGTGCCTTACAGTCCCCTACTCAGTTTGGCCTGTTCCTGCTACCAAAAACCTGCTCCCAGCAGTGTCCCACTTTAGTCAGTGATTGGCTGAGATCGCACCTGCTGAGATGATAACCAATCTATACAGCTTTTGTTTTATTTTACCATTTTTTTTATATACTTTTTTAACCCCTTCACGACCAAGTTTTGTTTTTGCACTTTCATTTCCTCCTCATGTTTAAAAGGTCTTCCTTTTTTTTCACCTACAGACCCACATGAGACCTTATTTTTTGCGCCACTAATTGTGCTTTGCAATGACAGACTTAAAGAAGCAGTTCACAAAAAAATACTATTGGCCCCCCCAGTAGCCGCTGGAACGTATGCTCACGGCAGCTGATCGGTGTCCCCCGACTCGGCTTAGTTCCGGTCCCGCGGCGCCTTTCAAATCCGGCGCGCGCTCACATCTGCCTCTGCAGTGACTTCTATCTCACACACTTCCATACGTTTAATTACAAGGCAGAGAAGAGGAGTCACTGCAGAAGTGAGCGCGCCGGATTTGAACGGCGCCGTGGGACTGGAACAAAGCCGCACCGCGGGACACCGATCGTCTGCCGTTAGTATACAATCCAGCGCCTACCGGGGGGGCAATAGTTTCTTTTAATTTTTCCATAAAATATGCTGCGAAATCAGCAAAAAAATAATTTGCACTGTAAAATTAAAAATAATACGCAATTTCTTTTTATTTAGAGTTTTTTACACCGTTTGCCCTATGGTAAATCTGACATGTTATATATGTTTCTCAAGTCAATATGATTACAATAAATCCCCCTCCCCTCTGTGAAGCGGCTCCATTAGAAAATACAGTATGTGCAACGAAACATATAATTATATGCTAAATATAATATAATAATAATAGTTGATAATAAAAATTTTCAATTATGTGCTAAATAGTTGAACACTGGGTAAAACTGTTGCTGGAAAATGTTGGTGGACACTAAACTCAGCTTTAGCAATCAGAGCTACAGTAAGCAGTTGCTGCCAAGGCAAACAAAATCAGGGCATTCATCAAAAGAGACACAGTTTTGCCTCTCCACAAATCCCTAGTAGGACAGCACATTAAATAGTATGTGAGATAAAGCAAGTTTGCAATTTACATTCATTATTTTTCTTATCATGCTTTATAACAAAGCTATACTTACTTGTATCCAGGTCCAGTATCTTGAAAACTTCTATATAACAGCTATACTTACTTGTATCCAGGTCCAATATCCTGAAGACTGCTATAAAACAGCTATACTTACTATATCCAGGTCCAGTCTCCTGAAGGCAGGTATATAACAGCTACAGGGCCGTCTTAACAGCATTATGGGCCCCTGGGCAGAGGTGCGAATTACCCCCCCCCCCCCCTCCCTAGCTGCTGCCGCCCCTCTTATCTGGTAAGGTACAGTGGTACCTTGGTTTAAGAGTAACTTGGTTTAAGAGATCACAGTTTTTCAAAACTGTGACTTGGTTTAAGAGCATTGTTTTGGTTTAAGAGCTCCCTGTATTGGGTGGGAGGGCGGGTGGAGGAGGGACATGGTCTGAATAGTGGGGTCTACAGCTCTGTACTCTGACCCAGGAAGTCTCCCTCACCTGCCAAATCATAGCAGATCCACTTCAGGCTGGGGCCTACATCAGGGGACAGGACTGTGGAGGTAATCTCTCCATAGCTGTAACCCCTCTCTCCCCGGACAGAGAGTGCTGCATGTATGTGCCCCCATCTGTCCTGCTCATTCGTTCATGCTCCCTGCAGTCTCTATCAGCCCTTGTGTTTCCCATCCTCTCCATCACTGTACAGTAACTTATAATATCACAATATGTTTGTTTCATCTGTTTTACATGTTATTCAGAATAATAAATCATTATTTTTTGGGTGTGGAACCAATTGTCTGCATTTCTATAATTTCTTATGGGAAAATTTGCTTTGGTTTAAGAGTGATTTGGATTACAAGCACGGTCCTGGAACGAATTATGCTCGTAATCCAAGGCACCACTGTATATTGCCTATAATAGTGATTATCATATATGTTGCAAACATACAGTATATCACTATTACAGGCAATATACCTTACCACCTATTTATCTACCATATAGATACAGGTATAAGGGTGGAGCAGTAGGTAGGTGGTTATATAGCCTATAATAGTGATATATGTGTACAAATATATATATGGGGGGTACAGGTATATGTGGGGTATACAGGTGGTGGGTAAAAGCCTAATTAATATATATTGGTGCCCAGGGGTGATTCTAGCCTCTCTGCTGCCCGAGGCGAACTATAGAATGACGCCCCCCCCCCCCCCCCCCCGTATTATAATCCACTACTGCCCCCCCACTGCTGTCCCCAATAAACATAATGTTTGGTCCCTTTCTGCACAGAGGATGTCAGGAGAGGAGGGGGCTGACTTTATAGGAGAGGTCCCAGCAGCACAGAGGATGTCAGGAGAGGAGGGGGCTAATCCTATAGGAGAGGTCCCAGCAGCACAGAGGATGTCAGGAGAGGAGGGGGCTAATCCTATAGGAGAGGTCCCAGCAGCACAGAGGATGTCAGGAGATGAGGGTGCTAATCCTATAGGAGAGGTCCCAGCAGCACAGAGGATGTCAGGAGAGGAGGGTGCTAATCCTATAGGAGAAGTCCCAGCAGCACAGAGGATGTCAGGAGAGGAGGGTGCTGATCTTTTAGGAGAGGTCACAGCAGCACAGAGGATGTCAGGAGAGGAGGGTGCTGATCTTTTAGGAGATGGTCCCCCTCGTCCCCCCTTATAGATGGTTCCCCTCTTCCCCCCCTTATAGATGGTCCCCCCCCTTATAGATGGCCCCCCTCTCCCCCCCCCTTATAGATGGTCCCCCTCTCCCCCCTCCCTTATAGATGGTCCCCCTCTTTCCCCTCCCTTATAGATGGTCCCCCTCTTCCCCCCCCTTATAGATGGTCCCCCTCTTCCCTCTCTCCTCCCCCTTATAGATGGTCCCCCTCTCCCCCCCCTTATAGATGGTCCCCCTCTTCCCTCTCTCCCCCCCTTATAGATGGTCCCCCTCTTCCCTCTCTCCCCCCCTTATAGATGGTCCCCCTCTTCCCCCCCCCTTATAGATGGTCCCCCTCTTCCCTCTCTCCCCCCCCCTTATAGATGGTCCCCCTCTTCCCTCTCTCCCCCCCTTATAGATGGTCCCCCTCTCCCCCCCCTTATAGATGGTCCCCCTCTTCCCCCCCCTTATAGATGGTCCCCTCTCCCTTATAGATGGTCCCCCTCTCCCCCTCCCTTATAGATGGTCCCCTCTCCCTTATAGATGGTCCCCCTCCCCCCCCTTATACATGGTCCCCCTCTTCCCCCCCCCTTATAGATGGTCCCCCTCTTTCCCCCCCCCTTATAGATGGTCCCCCTCTTCCCTCTCTCCCCCCCCCTTATAGATGGTCCCCCTCTTCCCTCTCTCCCCCCCTTATAGATGGTCCCCCTCTCCCCCCCCTTATAGATGGTCCCCCTCTTCCCCCCCTTATAGATGGTCCCCTCTCCCTTATAGATGGTCCCCCTCTCCCCCCTCCCTTATAGATGGTCCCCTCTCCCTTATAGATGGTCTCCCTCCCCCCCTTATACATGGTCCCCCTCTCCCCCCTCCCTTATAGATGCCCCCTTATAGATGGTCCCCCTCTTTCCCCCCCCCTTATAGATGGTCCCCCTCTTCCCCCCCCCCCTTATAGATGGTCCCCCTCTTCCCCCCCCCTTATAGACAGTCCCCCTCCCGCCCCTTCCTTATAGATGGTCCCCCTCTTTCCCCCCTCCCTTATAGATGGTCCCCCCCTTATAGATGGTCCCCCTCTTTCCCCCCTCCCTTATAGATGGTCCCCTTCCCCCCCCCCTATAGATGGTCCCCCTCTTCCCTCTCCCCCTCCCTTATAGATGGTCCCCCCTTATAGATCGTCCCCCTCTTCCCCCCCTACCTTATAGATCGTCCCCCTCTTTCCCCCCTCCCTTATAGATGGTCCCCTTCCCCCCCTACCTTATAGATGGTCCCCCTCTCCCCTCCCCCCCCCCCTGCACAGCAGATAAAACAAAAACAAAAACAGCACACAACTCACCTGCCATCCGTTCCCCCGTCGAGCCTCTCTGGTCTGGTCCCGGCTGATGTGCGGCTGCCCGGGGTGTCCCGTCCTGTCCCCGGCAGCGCGCGCATCAGAGAGCTCCCCATGCGCCTGTGGCTGTGACTTCCGGCGCACGGGGAGCTCTCTGATGCGCGCGCTGCCGGGGACAGGATGGGACACCCCGGGCAGCCGCACATCAGCCGGGGGGACTCCGGTAAATGCATTCCACGTCCGTGATCCGTCAGGATCACGGACGTGGAATGCATTTACCGGAGTCCCCCCGCGCCCGGACAGCATCTGTAATGAGATGCTGTGAGCGGGGGAGACTGTATTCATAAGCGCCGCACTGTAGTAACAGCACCGCGCGGCTGATTTATTACAGCGCGGCGCTTATGAATACAGTCTCCCCCGCTCACAGCATCTCATTACAGATGCTGTCCGGGCGCGGGGGGACTCCGGTACATGGTACAATCAGTGGCGGATTATAATGTGGGCGGCCGCCCGAACCGCTCATATTATAATCTGCCACTGAATGCCGCCCCCATGACGACAGCTGGTGGCGCCGCCTGAGGCAGACGACTCAGGTCGCCTCATGATTGCGGCGCCCCTGTTGGTGCCCCTCTCTATATATGAGACATGTTGCTGTCCCTCTGCATATACGCCATGTTGTCTCCCTGTATACTGTATAATACAGGGAGTCTGTGTATACTGTATTATACAGTATACAGGGAAACAACACGGCTTATATATAGAGAAGGGCAAAACAACATGTCTCATATATACAGAGGGGCAACAACATGACTATTATATATGAGAACCATGTTGTCTCCCTGTATGTATACTGTATAATACAATATACAGGGAAACAACATGGTTCATATATACAGAGGGGCAACAACATGACTATTATATATGAGAACCATGTTGTTTCCCTGTATATATACTGTATAATACAATATACAGGGAAACAACATGGTTCATATATAGAGAAGGGCAAAACAACATGTCTCATATATACAGAGGGGCAACAACATGACTATTATATTATATATGAACCATGTTGTTTCCCTGTATGTATACTGTATAATACAATATACAGGGAAACAACATGGTTCATATATAGAGAAGGGCAAAACAACATGGTTCATATATAATAGTCATGTTGTTGCCCCTCTGTATATATGAGACATGTTGTTTTGCCCTTCTCTATATATAAGCTGTGTTGTTTCCCTGTATATTGTATTATACAGTATACATACATGGAGACAACAATGGAGTGATAGGTGAAGGATAAGTATATAATACACTGCTGTATACACTGAATGGAGATATATATACACACTCAGGAGGAGGATAAGTATATAATACACTGCTGTATACACTGAATGGAGATATATATATACACACTCAGGAGGAGGATAAGTATATAATACATTGCTGTATACACTGAATGGAGATATATATACACACTCAGGAGGAGGATAAGTATATAATACACTGCTGTATACACTGAATGGAGATATATATACACACTCAGGAGGAGGATAAGTATATAATACACTGCTGTATACACTGAATGGAGATATATATACACACTCAGGAGGAGGATAAGTATATAATACATTGCTGTATACACTGAATGGAGATATATATACACACTCAGGAGGAGGATAAGTATATAATACACTGCTGTATACACTGAATGGAGATATATACACACTCAGGAGGAGGATAAGTATATAATACACTGCTGTATACACTGAATGGAGATATATATACACACTCAGGAGGAGGATAAGTATATAATACACTGCTGTATACACTGAATGGAGATATATATACACACTCAGGAGGAGGATAAGTATATAATACACTGCTGTATACACTGAATGGAGATATATACACACTCCGAGGAGTTACACCCCCGATCCCTCCCCCTCCCTGTTTACCAGTTCACCCACGGCCCTGTCTGCATCCCTGCAGAGAGCACTCCCATGATTAACACCTTCCCTGCCAGCTAGCCTCCCCCCTCTGGTATCAGCACATACTCACTCAGGCTTTGTGCTTCAGGCCTCCAGCTTCTTCCTCTCAGGGCTCTGCTGGTGACGTCACTCTCCTGCTCCGCACGGGAATGCAGGGGGTGAGAGAGACCTCTAGTGACCGGAAGCAGAATGCAGCTTCCGGCTACAAGAGCAGCTGTGCACAGCCCCTATCTACCAGCGCTGATCAGGAGCACTCCCAGTTAAAGGGCCAGGGAATATGACACAGGGCAGGGGCCCCCTAGGACGCATGGGCCCCCGGGCAGCCGCCTACCATGCCCAATGGTTAAGACGGCCCTGAACAGCTATACTTAATGCATACAGGTCCAGTCTCCTGAAGGCTGCTATATAACAGCTATTATTACTGTATCCAGGTCCAGTCTTCTGAAGGCTGTTATATACCAGCTATACTTACTGTATCCAGGACCAGTATCCTGAAGACTGCTATAAAACAGCTATACTTACTGTATCCAGGTCCAGTCTCCTGAAGGCAGCTATATAACAGCTATACTTACTGTATCCAGGTCCAGTCTCCTGAAGGCTGCTATATAACAGCTTTTCTTACTGTATCCAGGTCCAGTCTCCTGAAAGCTGCTATAAAACAGCTATACTTACTGTATCCAGGTCCAGTCTCCTGAAGGCTGCTATATAACAGCTATACTTACTGTATCCAGGACCAGTCTCCTGAATGCAGCTATATAACAGCTATACTTACTGTATGCAGGTCCAGTCTCCTGTAGGCAGCTATATCACAGCTATACTTACTGTATCCAGGTCCAGTCTCCTGAAGGCTGCTATATAACAGCTATACTTACTGTATCCAGGTCCAGTCTCCTGAAGGCTGCTATATAACAGCTATGATTACTTCTTGAGAAAGGCTACACATTGAGCTGAAACGTTGCATCTGGTGTGAATAAAGTGTGAACTCTTTTGGAAGTGCGGTCTCCATCTTCTCTTTCGATATCCGATACGAACCTGGGTCCGGTTTGGTGAGACGTGCACCCGCATACTGTATTTTTTCTAGTGCTGCTGAACATATGTTTTTGGATTAGCTATTATTACTGTATACAGGTCCAGTCTCCTGAAGGCAGCTATATACCAGCTATACTTACTGTATCCAGGTCCAGTCTGCTGAAGGCTGCTATATAACAGCTATACTTACTGTATCCAGGTCCAGTCTCCTGACAGCTGCTATATAACAGCTATACTTACTGTATCCAGGTCCAGTCTCCTGAAGGCTGCTATATAACAGCTATACTTACTGTATCCAGGTCCAGTCTCCTGAAGGCAGCTATATAACAGCTATACTTACTGTATCCAGGCCCAGTCTCCTAAAGGCAGCTATATAACAGCTATACTTACTGTATCCAGGTCCAGTCTCCTGAAGGCAGCTATATAACAACTATACTTACTGCATCCAGTCTCCTGAGGGCTCCTATGTAACAGCTATACTTACTGTATCCAGGCCCAGTCTATTTGGGGTTGGGGGGAGTGCTATGTTTTCCATTATAACTAAAAAAAAAACCAATGCATGTAAAATGCAAACTTTCTTTATATCATATTCCCTGCTGATTAAGATTTTGAAAGTTATAACTAGAGATGAGTGAACCAAATCTTGCAAATCATGCTTTTAAATCGATTCATTCTGCGAAGCTAATTCCAGTCTATTCGTTAAGGAAATTCACACACAAAAAACAAAATGGCGGCCGCATATGTTTTCTGGAGCGTAACCATAATTCCTAGTGCCTGTCCAATCATCTGCAGGCCTCTTTGTGATGTCAGCACCTCCCCCTCTATATAAGCAGGTTCTGTAACAGAGGCGGCCAGTCGGCTGTGTGTGGAGGAGAGAGCAGGATGGCAGCAGGCAGTTACAGCAGAGCAGGGAGAGACTAACAGAGCGATATAGGGACGGAGAGGAGAGGAATGGCGGAAAATGGATGAGTGACTTTCCGATTCTTGACACTTTTACAACAAGAAGCTTTAACAAATTCGCCCTTCTGTAATAGTCCCAGTATTGTAGCTGCTATAGTTATGCTGTTTTAATAAAATTAGTTAAGATTCCATTCGCGAAGCGTTACGAGTTTAACTGAAAATTTGTGAAGCTCACAAAATTAATTTCTGGCTGCTTCGTCCATCTGCAGGGACACTTTCAAGACCTTTGGTTCTACGGCATGTACTTTGGTTGGGTGTTAGTTTTACCTTATGGCATGTACGTTTCTTGGGCATCTTACCAGAGCTCGCCATTAGAGATGAGTGAACCTGGCCGAGGTTCGGGTTTGTATGAACCTAAACCATCGGCATTTGAATCCCGCTGTCTTCCCGTTCCGTGAGGTCCTTGGTTGTATTCCTGTTTTCCAGTCGGGACTTGTGCTCTCTCCATCTTCCCCGCGGAACGGAAAGGCGGCAGGATTAAAATGCCAATGGTTCAGGTTGGTACGAACCCGAACCTCAGCCAGCTTTGCTCATCTCTACTCACCATGACTCTAAATATTGATTGATAGAAAAAAATCAATATACAGTAAAGTGTTTATTACTTGAGCTTAAGATGTGTTAGTTGATACTTGTTCCTTTTTTCAGCCTTATGCAACTCAAGAGCAAGAAACAGCTGCGTTTTCTTGGCCCTTTAGCTAAGATGTAAAGCAATGTCTGTTCTGATCAGTGAAGAGGATGTGACTGTACATATAAGATGTAACTCTTCACCTGCCTGGAGGCTGCTGGAGACGTGCACCTGCATGAGCCATCCATATGCTTGCCAATGGCTGCTATTACAGAGGATGGAAGACTGCAACTCTAACCTTGTTTTTCAGTGCATGACACTGTAATTGCATTATCAATGTTTTAAGAAGTTTTTCTCCTATCTATACTACAATAGGCGGTATCTTGTCCCTTTATTATTTTACTATCCTGTGCTTACTCTAATATCTGTCAGATTAGGCTTCCGTCAGTTCATCTGTTTCATTTTCTCTGTCCAATACAAATATAATTGCGGACATTGAGTAATGTAATATACTATGGGACATTCTGATATCGGAATATGTAGATTTACATGCTACATCCAGAATATGGCAGAAAAGACAAAAAAAAAAAAAACAACAACACAATACAAATAAATCTTTAGATTCTGTGTGCTTTATTCCCCCATCTGTGACGATCTGGATGCAGAAACGGTTAACTGATCGCATTGTTGTAGCAGGGATCAAGGAACATCTTACTGCTTAGGCTGGAAGGACGTATTGCAGCAGCACTGACGTGATGCAGGTTAGGCTGGGTTCAAACTGCGTTTTTTTGCAATCTGTTTTTTCATCCATTTTATGCACAAAACATGAAAAACGGATGCAATTGTGTTCATTCGTTTTGATCCATTTTTCAATTGATTTCCATTATAAAAAAAAAATGGATCAAAATATGGATCAGTTTCCATACACATTTTTGTGTATGCTGTTGATCCGTTTTTTTTTTCTATAATGGAAGTCAATGGAAAAAAACGGCTCAAAATGGATGTACACAAATGCATCAGTTTTTTATGTGTTTTGTTTTGCATAAAACGGATGAAAAAAGGATTGCAAAAAACATTGTGTAAACCCAGCCAATTTTTTTCACCCGTTTTTGCAAACAATGGATGGAAAAACGGATGCAATTGTGTGCATCTGTTTTTCCATTGACTTGTTTTACAAAAAAGGATCAAAAAACACATCCTTTTTTTTTTGTACTCAAAAACGTACTTGACCTTATTTTTGTGTACATAAAAAAAAGTGTTTTGATCTGTTTTTTTTTTTTTTTTAAATCGAAGTTAATGGAAAGCGGATCAAAACAGATGTACAGAAATGTATCCGTTGCTTCAATCTTTTATGCAAAAAAAATATATATAAAAAAAAACATTGAAAAAAAAAATCACTTTAATTGTTATTGGGCGTATGAAATGGTAAAAAAAACTGCAGTTTTCCCTGCAATACTTTGCAGCCATCAATTGCACTTGAGTTTACATCAGCCCACAGGATAGCAATAGTGATGAAGTGCCAGTTAGTGTTTTCATAGTGAGGAGAAGATAAGGGATACATTTAGGGGACATTTATCATTCTACGTTGTTGTTGTTTTTTTGCACATATCTAATTGTAAATTTCCCCCGTTTCCCAATGATTGATTTAACAAGAGGTGAATGCCTCTTGATAAGTCCAGCATAGTGGAGGCTGCTGTGCAACAGGCTAAATATCTGCGCCAGTTTGGAGCTGCTGTAGATTTTAGCCTGTTTTCTGGATAATCGTGGCACATTTGTTGATAAATTTTGCACATGGGGAGGAACATCTCCCAGTGCACAATTCTGTGCCTCCTCCTTGCCCCCTCTCCACCCATATGGCACAAGAGGCCGTTTTTGTTCAGTTTTCTTTTTTGTTCCATGGCTTACGCTTAATGGAGGGGAGGGAAGGCGAGGCCTCTTCCCACGCCAGATTTCCTGTGATTTACGTCCGGCAGGCACGGGTAACGCCAGTTTCCCTAAGAGGTGTGGCCCTCATAGTGAATCCAGTGGGATAATTGGGGGCGGAGCCTAATTTGTACACCAGTCGTCATAAATGTCCCCCACTAGGTTCAAATCCAACCAAGGCCTACATCTATGTGGAGTCTGTGTTCTGCCAACATGTTTGCATGAAGAAAAACACTATAAAAATGCCAAATTTGTTAACTTTAAAATTAGTCAGCACTATATAAAGAGTCATAATAATAAAAATAATAATAATAATTACTGTATTGTCTTTGATGAACCAGAAACTGTTCCCAAAAAGAGGATCATTATTTCAGAGCTTTGGGAAAAAGCCATTCTAGGAGTTTAAATCTAACCAAGTACAGTGTAGGTTTAATGTTTTCTTACATATTGGTGGGTTTCCTCCAGTTTCCTCCAACACTCGTCGGCCGCTGACATCTAATGGTGAGTTGGTTTGATTTTTGATGCAAGCTTATATAAATTTCTGCATTGATTGGTTCTACTATTCTGACCTATCATAAGTCCTGGGGGCATTTGGGTGCTGGGACATTCTTAGAACCCAGGAAAGGGGACTAGTGTAGCCTGGTCTAGAGTGATACATTTTTACCACATACACACACACTTTTCACACTCAGAGTCTGCAGTGATCCAGTCCTGTCCTTACCTCTATGACTTAATGGTTGTATATCTGTAATACCGATTGCCATCTGCTGGTGAAAAAGCTGAATATCTCCCTTGTAATTTCCCAGCAGATTGCAGAAAGCATTAGAAATGTACATGAGCTAAAAGATAAGAGGAGCCAGGGGAAGGGGCACAATGAAGAGGTCCTAACCCTGTTACCTGTGCTGTATGTTGAAATATATGTATATATAGTGTATTTATTTTGAATTGCTTTCCATGCAACCATGCCCATTGCTTAAAGTTGTGAGCAAAAAGCATAAATCTTTTACATTAGGCAGGAAAGCTGTAAAGACATAAAATGATGAGTTCTAACAGCATAATAATATTGCTTTCGTAAAACACCTCATATTTTATTAATGTAAACGCTGTACAGAATCATCTTTCACAGAGGGTCAGGAGGGGATATGACTCTCACAGGTAATGTTGTATATAAAACAATATAAACAGGCTTTATGACTGTGTCACTAAAGGCCCTATTTGACGGAACGATTATCGTCCGTTACGTGTTAAAAGACAAGCGACTTATGTAACAGCAATCTGCGGCCGCCACTCCGTGGTATAGGTGCGTAAGAGACGATTTTTTGCCCATTTTTGGTCTATGTTCTATTTATAAACCAGTATTCGATGGGCGAGTATTTTTCAGATGTTTTTTTTTTAATCTGCCTGTTTTGAGTATTAACCAAAAAAATTGCCCAATTTATCATTTGTGACTTTTTAAAAAGTGGCAAAAAGTGGTGCATGCCTGCGTCTGGTCGGTACCAGGTGAATTTGTTTGCTGCTTTTTTTGCAACAATTTTTTCCCCCCAACAAATTTATGAATAGTTTGTGAAATCAATCCTATTCAAGGGGGTCGAGGTTGGTTAGTTCAGCGTATACTGTTCGATATTGGTTAAGTGAGATTACATTGATTGACCCAGTCTGTTGGTCTTCTTGTATATGCTATGTAATTACCTGTGTATGTGGTGTCTCACTACAGGTGTTACTAGTTTATAAACCCCTCGCAAAAGCCTGTACTACAAGTTAACTTGGTAATGAAGTGATATCTAAGTTTTACCACTAGATGTGGCTATTGTTTGTATATGCACTTTTATTTTGCACAGCTGTAGTGAACAAGGGGTTATTGCTTGTTTATGATCTGTGCACCAATAAGAGCTCTCTTCTTCACCTATCTCTATTTTCTTTCTTCTCTTTACACTTTCTTCTCCACCACTCACAGGGGACATTACAACTTCTGTAGGAAGTGGTCACATGGACAAATCAGAGATGACCCCAACCCACGTCGTGAGCATTTCTAAAAGTGCAGGACAGTATGCTGAAACAAGAGGAACTGATCCGGATAGAGAAAAGTTGCTATCTCGCAGTGCAGGGGTAACCAGGTAATATTTTAAATAAATTTCTCGGCACTCACCAATATGCTGGATTTGTAGTATTTATTGCATCTTCAAGAATGAAAACAAATACATACAGGACACGTGTCATGATCACACCTGAAAAGGCATCAGTACCACCCTCTGCGCCAAAGATTCGACCTCTGCACCAAAGACTGTGCTTTTGGCCATGATCCGTTCCTGGTTTTACCGTGTTCTCTGCTTGTGTCTTCTGTGTTCCGGTCCATGTTTTCTTACTCCTCCCTGCACTTTCCTTGTTGTGGTCTTTTCACTTATTGTGTCTGCTGTGTTGTGATTGACAGGTCTCCTCACCGCTGGCTTTCTGTAATTCTCTTGTGTGTTTCTCCTGCTCAGCCTATCTGCTTGGAGTCCGTGACTTCTGTTCCCTTATGAGCTTCTCCCTTCCTTTAGTCTGGGCTCTTGATAGCGTTGTCCAGCTAGTCTGTGCTGCTAGATCCTGCCTTTGCTATACTGCCTGTTTCCTGATCCCTTTGCCTGTTTCTCTCTAGTCTTTGTTTTTGGGTTCAGTGTTCCTTGCTCTGTTCTCAGTTCATATTGTTTTTGTCTCTGGCTTCTGTTTTACCATTTACCTCAGGCTTGGACTGGCCCACAGGGGAACAGGGAAATCCCCCGATGGGACCTACACCTTGGTGGGCCCCTGAGAAGGAGGTGGCCCTCCCTGTCTAGCAGCTCCAGGTTGACATATCCAGCACATACCTTTCACCCAGTCACTCATTGCCTCTGTGGAGTAACCTGGGGTTTCATAATATATAATGGCAGGGAGTGACTAGGGTGACAGGCAGCAGCATGTAGCATGCAGATTTAGCGCAGCCCCTCTACTCTCCCTTGGGACCCTCCACCACCTCCTCCTCTCAGGCTGCCCCCATCTGCTCTATATGCTGCTGCTGCTGGCAGTTGGGACACCGGAGGAGAGGAGGGAGAGGAGCTGCAGCCTGCACAGTGGAGCTGCAAATCTGACAGCATGTGAGCTGTACCTGGTGCTTTCCTGTAACAGAGGTAAATCTGTGTGTGGACATGAAGTATGTACATTATGTGGGTCTGTGTGTATGGTGCATGTGTGTATTATATATGCATATATGTAATGTGCATTTGTTTAGATGTGCGTATATTGCACGTACTATGTTTTTATCTTTGTATGAGGTGTGTATGTATTGTGCATATTTGTATGTAATATGTATGTACACGTTTTGTGCACACCTCTAAAACTCCCCCTCCCAGCAGGTGTCAATTAAGCAGGGAGGGAGGAGAGGGGAGACTTTCTAGCTTTTAGATATTAGGTTGGAAAAGCCTCTTTGCCTCTTTGTTCCAGAGAATAAAAACATTTTCTATACTATAGAAGCACAGACAAATATTTTTTAGGTACAATGTGTCTTCTTGACCTAACAGCATCTAATAGTGTCAGCAGATTCCTTTAAAGGAAAAGTCTCCTGAAACTAACAAATGACAGGCAGGCAGGGGGGCGCTGGAAGATGATAAAGAAACTATACTCACCAGTCCCCGTGCCCCTGCACCTCTCTCTCACACAGCCGCTGGAAGTCATTTTCAATCATTTCTGACTGTATGTCAGGCCCTAGCTCCTTTAGCTGCAATGTCACATACTCAGCTGATGGATTGCCTGCTTAGCTAGTCAATCACTGCAGCGGTGTCCATCCCCAGTCAGTGATTGGCTGATTGCGCGATCCATCAGCCGAGTATGTGATGTAGCTGCTGGAGGAGCTGCAGGAGGTCGGTGGCTACCTGAGATTTGTTAGTGTCATTGGACTTCTCCTCTCAAGAAACTTAAAGAGGTACTCCGGGCTATGTGTATTTTCCCTGTATGGCCGGGGAGGGGGTGGATATAGAAGCCGCCTGTCACTTACCTCCCCGGTTTCAGCGTTAGGTCCTGGATCATGGCGCCCCGTTCTCCCGTCCGGCTGCCGCTTTCTGGTCCGAGCTGCGACTTGAGACGTGACGTCTCAAGGCAGCTCAGCCATTCAGCGCTCGTAGCGGAGTCGCTCCTCGGCCGCTGAATCACAGAGCGGCCTTGAGATGTCATGTCTGAAGCCGCAGCTCGGACCAGGAAGCGACCGTGGGAAGGAACAACAGGGCGGCTCAATCTGGGATCCAGCGCTGAAACCAGGTAGGTAAGTGAACGGCAGCCTCTATATTCACCGTCCTCCCCCCCCCCCCGCCATACAGGGAAAATACACATAACCCAGAGTACCTCCTTAAAGAGAACCAATCATGGGCGAAAAATAAAAAATGTTTTAGCTAATTAGATGTATAATGTGATTTTTTAATATTTGTAAATATAATTAATTATTTTTATTGTTGCGTTTTTTCACTGTACACAATGTCATTTCCTGTCTCCAGCCGACTCTTTTCAAAAGAGCCGTCACGAGACAGGAAGCTCCCGACATGCAGAGCGGCAGCAAGGCCGGGGGGCCGCCATCTTGATTACGTCATTTGCGTTCCAGCGGTGGGACGCAAGGAAAGTAATCAAGATGGCGGCGCCCGGCTCGAACAAGAGGATCAGGTAAAGTATAAGATACAGACTGCAAAGGCAGTCTGTATCCTCATAAAAAGACAAAATGAAGATACCGACTACCTTTACAGTCTGTATCTTATACTTTACCTGATCCTCTTGTCTGCTGCAGCAAGGCCGGCGCCGCCATCTTGATTACGTCACTTGCGTTCCATCGTTGGAATGCAAGTCATGTAATCAAGATGGCAGTGCCGGCCTTGCTGCAGCGGACAAGAGGATCAGGTAAAGTATAAGATACAGACTGTAAAGGTAGTCGGTATCTTCATAGATAGACTTAGGGAGAGCTGCACATTGATAATAGGGATAGTTAGTTTTAGGTGATAGGTTCTCTTTAAGGGCCAATTTTTGCATAGAGTGACTGACAAGTTACTAGCAGTGAGCAAGCATTGCTGGTCACATACACAGCTCTGTGCAGAGTTACTATAGTAATGTAAAAGGTTTGGTGCTTGTTATATCTGTAAGTAGAGTGGGCCCCAATAATTAAATTCCCAGGTGGGTCAAAGGTACCCCAGTCTGACACTGGCTGGGCCGGTGCTCCCCCTAAAAAATTTATTTCAAATCAACTGGTGCCAGAAAATTATATAGATTTGTAATTTATTTCTATTTAAAACCCGTCCTGTACTTATCAGCTCCTGTATGTCCTGCAGGCAGTGGTGTATTCTTTCCAGTATGATACAGTGCTTTTATGCTGCCACCTCTGTCCATGTCAGGAACTCACTCTGGAAAGTTCCTGACGTGGACAGAGGTGGCAGCAGAGATTACTGTGTCAGACTGGAAAGAATACACCACTGCCTGCCGGACATACAGCAGCTGATAAGTACTGAAAGACTGCAGATTTTTTTTTTTTTTATAGAAATAAATTATAAATAATTGAAACATTTTATTTGCTGGAGTACCACTTTAATACTGTGAACTATTTTACTTTTTAACTACCCCTTTTGTACAGTCAATGCAGTTTCTCCAGTGATCAAGTAATCGGGTGATCACCGATTTTCTATGAAGCCTGGGAAATGTAGTTTTACATGCCAGCCATACTGCTTGTCTCAACAGCTTTATTAATTATACTCTTCGGCAGCCCTTTAAACATACAATTACATCAGATTGTCAGCAGTCTCCTTCATGTTAACAAATCTGCTGTATATAACCATATACTGGTGCATTCTAAACTGAGTGACCGGAAATGCTGGGAATTGTAGTGTAGTGTAGTCATATCTTAACAAGCTCTTTTTAAATTAAAGCAGAGCTCTGATTGGTTGCTATGGGCTGCTATAGACTGTATAAGTTGCGCATGGCAACCAATCACAGTTCAGCTTTTATTTTACCAAAGTAATTTGAGAAAGGAAAGCTGAGCTCTAATTGGTTGCTATGGGCTGCTATAGACTGTATAAGTTGCGCATGGCAACCAATCACAGTTCAGCTTTTATTTTACCAAGGTAATTTGAGAAACGAAAGCTGAGCTGTGATTGGTTGCTATGGGCCACATCAAACCATATTATTTAGTGTTCTTAGTGTGGCCTAACCATAAGCTGTTTGCTTGGTTACAAGTGTGTTTAGTGACCTCTGCAGTAAAGCTCATCACCAGTCAATTGGTCAGTTAATGGGTTAATGCTTCAGATGTGTTTACCTGCAGTAACCATGGTAACCGTGCACCGTGATGACAAGCGCTTATGTCATAAAGAAGGTTCCATAAAGCAATGCACCGCCCCCTGATCAGTGCCATCTTGGATGCGCCAGAGGACCTTGAGCTTGTATACATTACTGCCCCCTACTCTTGATGTAATTTGGAGGTTCTAACAGGGGAAAATGGGTGGTCTGCTTTAGACTACCCCTTCATCGAGCCGCCATCTTCTTGAGAAATGAACCTGGATCTGTGAGGGAGAAGAGCTACAGCCGCCTAGCCATCAATAAGGTGACATTGCAGCCAGATTTCTTTCACATCCAGATTACATTTATAGTATGGTATTACCCTCTAAGCCCTGGGGAGGGACAGTTCTCCAGCCATGGCTCCCTCGAGGTTTCCCCCACAGGGGGTTTTTCCTCGCCTGAGTGCTAGAGAGTGACTCTTTGTGAGTCGGGGGTCTGCCTTTTTCGGTGTCATGTAATTTTAAATAAAATTGGGACCCATTGACACCTGATTCCATTGTGATGTGTCTTTATTTTGCGTTCTTTGGTGTAATTTATTATGCTTGGGAGTTGGGGATCCATCACATATAGCAGAGTTATAAAGCTGGACATCTGCCTGCTACACAGATCTATCACCTGCACAATGAGCGTAAGTAGGATGGAGCAGTGGATAGTAGAACTCTTGAAGAAAAAACATGCATCGCAAGGTTTATACCTACATCTGCAAGGTTTGTCAAAAGTTTTTTTTCAAGTGACACGGTCACACCAATCATAGCATATCATAGCAACATGGACACCACCATAAATATACATCATATATACACAACCTGGTGGCTCTTGTGTGTGTAGGCATTATCAGGGACAAGGCAAAGTATTGCACCCCCGGACACACATACATCCAGGTGTGGCCTAGGTACCTGCCCTCCCTCCCTAAAATCCACAGCATAGGGTATATCAAGCTGATTGGTAGGGGTACCAGTGGTCACAAAATTGTGGGGAACATGTTCCCCTCAAATAAACAGTGGGGACGGTGCTTCAATAATTCTCTATTAGTCTTGTTATCCCTTATCCTGTGAATAACTTTGGGAGAGGGGTATGTTCTTATGTACTATATGGTCGGACTCAGAAATATGGCATTTTTGTGGGTCAAAAACGCTGTGACCAGATATTAGCTTATAGTCAGTGGAGAATGGCGAAACGCAATACCCATGGGACATTTTTCTGTTATGTTTTTTTTTGTGAAATCGTAGCAGGATATGTGTTTGGTGTTTTACAAATCAAGCAGGGACATCGACCCGAACCAGGCAGATAAAAGAGGACTTCTTCAGAAGATGAAAGCGGAACCAGCCAAAAATGTAAAATAAAAACGCACGTATGCCGTTGAATGTGATTAGGACACAAACATATGCAGCATGAAAATGTATTTAATAAAAAACAATTGCAAGCTCTATGGCCTTTTAAACATGAGGAGTAAAAAAAACGAAAGCAGAAAAATTGTCTCAGTCCTTAAGGGGGTTACAGAAGCGCTATGAGGGCACAGGGTCGGGTAAGTATACTTTCGTTTTTATGTTCCCAAACACCCCTGCCTGCCTGAGATTTGTTACTTTCATGGGACTTCTCCTGTTCACAGAGTGACTGACAAGTTAATAGCAGTGAACTAGCATTAATGGTCATATGCACAACACCGTGCAAACTCGCTATGGTAAAGTGAAGGTTTGGCGCTGGTTATATCTGGTATATGAAGGGTGGGCCCCTGGAATTAAATTCCCTGGTGGGCCCAAGGTACCCCAGTCCGACACTTCTTTACCTTACCTACTGTCTGTTATAGTGCCTTGTCCTAGTATCTCCTTTCCGTGTGTATTAGTGATTCTGACCTGGATTTCGTGACCTCGACCTTTCTTGTCGATTTTGCTTCTGTACTTCTGCTGCCCGTTTGTTGCCAACCTTGCCTGACGACTATTCTTTTATTGTGTGAGTTTCGTCTTGTTTTGTGTTTGCACGTACTGCAGCGTAGGGAACGCCGCCCAGTTGCTCGCTGCCATCTTAGGGCGGATTGTGGCAAGTAGGTAGGGACAGCGTGTGGGGTGTTAGCTATAGGGCCCACTTGTCCTGTGTCTCTTTGTTCCCAGGGGCCCTGACAACGCGTTTCGGCGTATTGCCTTTTTCAACTGTCTAACAGAGTCCAGTTGAAAAAGGCAATACGCCGAAAGACGTCCTGTATCTATTTGTTTTCATTCTTGAAGATGCAATAAATAGTACATATCTAGCATATTGGTGAGTGCCGAGAAATTGATTTCACCGGCAAGGTATCTAGTGTGCCGAACTGAACTTTGTGTTACTTAACCAGGTAATTTGGCCACCTTGCTCAACTCAGGTAACAAGTTCTGGGGCTTGTGTCCACATAATAGGACAGGTCACCCGACACTTTAGGGCAACAGATGGTACAGCGATAACAAAGGTCGAAACACGGGCACAAGTATACTTCTATTTTTAAGTAATCTTCAGTATTCTACTTCATCTAAAGTTCCAGCAGTGCACACTTCTACCCTGGGCTGGGACTCTCCACAGACTCCTCTCCACTACTCTGTACTTGCAGCACAGCATAATTTTTACTGTTCTCAGCTCACTCTACTTCTCAGCATTCAACCAAGTCAGCTGAGCTTTTCTACTTCAAAGGCTCTTAGCGCAGATTCTGTTCCGTCATGTCTGCAGTCAACAATTAACTATTGTACAAAGTATTCTCACAATAAAGAAGATTTTATTTATGGTAACAGGACTCACTACTCACTACTCCATTCTTGAGTCATCTTCCCTTTCTGTGGATGGCAGTACCGATAGTCTGGGTGGGTCACACCTCCACTGTGGACCACCGCGATAAGTACCCAAGGGCACCATCTGGTCGGTCGCCACACGTCGGCACCTCATATATGCATATTGTTGTTATATGTTGGTGTTATTAATAAACTGAGATCTAACCTCTACTGACAAAAGACTGACTGAAGACCTCCCACCAGGAACTAACCTCCCAATTATTGGGGTAACTGAACTGTGTGCTGATTGGTGGGCTTGTGGAGAGAGAAGTTTAATAGGTGGAAAAAGTAAGGGAAATCACCTGCACCTGCGATAGGAAAAAAAACAACGTGACAAACAGTTAACCCATTAAATAATAAAACACTGGGTAAAACTACTTCCGAAAAGGACCTGGGGGTATTGGTGGACAGTAAACTCAACTTTAGTGATCAGTGCCAGGCAGCAGCTGCCAAGGCTAATAAAATAATGGGATGCATCAAAAGAGGTATAGATGCTAAAGATGAGAACATAGTTTTGCCTCTTTATAAATCACTGGTCCGACCACACTTGGAATACTGTGTACAGTTTTGGGCACCGGTATATAAGAAGGACACAGCTGACCTAGAGCGGGTGCAGAGGAGGGCAACAAAGGTCATTAAGGGAATGGGTGGGTTACAGTACCAGGACAGGTTATCACGCTTGGGGTTATTTACGCTAGAAAAAAGACGTCTTAGGGGCGATCTGATCACAATGTACAAATATATGAATGGACAGTACAGAGATTTTTGTAGTGGTCTTTTTACTCCTAGGTCTGTAACAATGACAAGGGGGCATCCTCTACGTCTAGAGGAAAGAAGATTTCATCATCAGCATCGACGCGGGTTCTTTACTGTACGAGCGGTAAGACTGTGGAACTCTCTGCCACATGATGTTGTCATGGCTGATTCAGTAAATAAGTTCAAGGGAGGCCTGGATGCTTTTCTTGAACAATATAATATTACAAGTTATGGGCATTAGATTTCTGGTGATACGTTGATCCAGGGATTGTTCTGGTTGCCATTGCAGTCGGGGGAGGGGGGGGGGGGAGTTTCTCCCTGTGGTGGGGCGTTTGTCTTCTGCCCCATAGGGGTTTTTTCGCCTTCCTGGATCAACACAGTAGGATTTTCCTAGGTTGAACCTGATGGACTCTTGTCTTCTTTCAACCTTATTTACTATGTTACTATGTTACTATGTTACTATGTTATACAGGGTATACAGTGGGTAAGTCTGTAGTCAGTAACCTTTGAGATATATAGATCTGCATTATAGCTATTGACAAAAAATACAAAAAGAAAAAAAAACAAAGAGCCCTTTACAGATTTTTTTTTTTTGGATGTCTGATTATTTTTATACATGACTCCCACTGTGCATACAAGAAAGTTATACAAAAAAAGCTGTTGAAAACACAAAGAAAATCATCAAAGCACAAGACTGTGTATGTCATCTTAATGAACATCTGTGAATACACACATTTGCACATGAAAGTAACATGTCTATTCTCACTTGATCTGTTTATAATCTAAAATGTGTTTCTTCCAAGTGGAACTAATAGGAGCATTTCAGCTTATTTTCAATATGCAGTTTTGCACCTTAAGGCCAGGTTCACACTATGTAAAAACAATGGCCAAATTTCATAACAACGGCCATAGTTGTGCAAATAATGCTTGCACAACTATGACTGTTGTTATGAAATTCGGAAATTTGAAATTGTTTTTACATAGTGTGAACCTGGCCAAAGGCCGGGTTCACACAACGTATTTTTTCTATTACTAACGGCCGTTGTTGCATATTGCATAAAAAAAATACATTGCATTCCCGCAGGAGTGTATACACATCAGTTTTGTGCGGCCGCTATTCATTAGATAGCAGCCGCATAAGACTGACAGAGCATACAATGTTAAGTGCGGCTCCGGCGGCACTTTACATTGTCTGCTATGGTAAATTGGAATGCAAGCACACCCGTATGTGCCTGCGTTCCAATTCAAAAGAAATGAAGTTCACTGCAGTATCGTCCGGGTTGAACTTCACAGACAGCAGCCGTTCTGTGACATGGCGCCGTCATACATTGTGTGAACTTAGTCTGAGGCTATGTTCACACTATGTAAAACAAAGTCCGTTGTTTGACATGTTCATATGGTCGATACTGCATTATCGGCTTGATGAACATTATTTCAAAATCGTTGAAATCTGGCTACCATATGGGTGTACCTGTGTATGCTGCTAATTGTTGTATGACAAGAGCGGCCATTATTTTATTTTCCTAACAATGGCAATTCTTGCCATAAAAAATACATAGTTTGAACATAGCCTTAGGGCCCTATTCCACCAAACGATTATCGTTTGCATATCATTAACGATTAACGATCTCAAACGACCACTATTGCGAAAGACCTGAAAACGTTCACTCATTTCCATTGAACGATAATCGTTACTTATGATCGTAATTGCGATCGTTTTTTCTTCGCTATTTATTCGCTATTGCATTCGTATCTATTGCGAACGACCGAACGATGTCTTATTCAACGCGAACGATTTGCGAACGAGCAACGATAAAAATAGGTCCAGGTCTTTTAAAGCGATCAACGATTTCTCGTTCGGTCGTTAATCGTTAACTGCATTTCAACCGAACGATTATCGTTTAGATTCGAACGATTTAACGATAATCTGAACGATAATCGTCCAGTGGAATAGGGCCCTAAAGGGGCATTTCAGCCAGCCAAAAAAATATTTTTAAAAAGTGCTAAATACTTTCCTACGTTCCTCCCTGACCCTCTTCATGTACACTTTGGATTGCTCCACTCCTCCGGTCCTATTATCTAGGTTTCTGGCTATTCTTCTTCATACATGCCACTGTCAGACTACATTCTGGGGTGGGGGGCTCATTGAAGGATAGTTTCCCCATGTTCAGTGAGTCAATGCATACCCAACACAGTGGAACACGGCCATACAAATAAAAAGTAATGTAACTTAAAATTTACTTTGTAATGATTAGAAATTAGTAATGTTAACTTTAAAAATATTAAGTTTATAAATATTTAATATTGGCTAAAGTACCCACATATATCTTATGTTTTACTCATTTCGTCCTTTTGTTGTAATGTTTTATTGTTCAGGCCAACTGTAGGCCTTGTTTTGAAATGTTATGAAAATCCAATAAAAATTTAAATTAAAAAAAAAAAAAAAAGAAATTAGTAATGAGTGGACCCTCGGATGTTCAGAGTCGATGGTTTCAGAAAAACTGTTTTGTAAAAGTTTAAACTGACCAACCAAAGGCCCCCTCATCACTACTTTTGCCTCTTCGTCATGTTGAACCAGCAAAATGAAGAACATCTTGGCCCCTACTAGGTTAAGTGGAGATGCATTGTCCATTGGGATGGGGTTTATGCCTTTGTTCAGCGTCTGCTCATCCAGTTACAGAAACCAATTTTTTTTGCAAATAATTATTGGTAAAATGGCCCCATTGTGACTCTTGTAACGGTTTTATTTTTTCACCTAAGGGGTTATATGGGATGTCATTTTTTTGCACCATGATGTAATGACTAGTCAGGTACAAGAGCAGAGACACAGACAAGTGAGCCCTGAACTGACCCAATCCAGTGCCCCTGCCTACTTACCACAATCTGCCCTAGATGACAGCGGGTAACTTGGAGACGTTCCCTACACTGAGTAGGTGAAACACAAGACAAAACAAGACAAACAAAACACAATAAAGAAAGGTCAGCAATCCGGGTCATACACTGTCAGGTAGCAGAGGTACAGAGTCACAAGGCAAAAGCAAGGTCAGAACACAGGCAGAAGATCAGGGCAAGCAGCAAACAAGGAAGGTCCAGGAACAAGCCAAAAGGTCAGAAACAGGAGACAATACAAACCAGGGAGCTGAGACACTGAGTGGATACACACCAAAATACCCAGCAACTCCTACAGACACACACTGTCTTATATGAGGAACCAGGAATCTGGTTCAGGACAGGATTGGCCCAGCCCCTAATCTCCAACCAGAGACACCTGAAACACATACACACACACACACTGGGAGCAAACCTGCCTGTCACAGAATGCAAGCCAGACCAAGGTTAACCCTGCAATTGCCAGAGAACACAACAGAGGCAACCTGAGCAGAGAAATAGGTCAGTGTACAGATTACCATCAGCGGCGTCTTGTCCGCGCGCCCTGAGCACAGGAGACCGCTGCTGATGCAAAGTCAGGTAAGTTGCTAACACATGATCTCTAGTTTTTATTAGTACTATAGTTACATCAGATGTTTTGATCACTTTTTACTGCATTACTGGCATTTTTCCCCTCTTTTCGATTAAAGGGAACCAATCACACACAAATTGGCCATAAAGATAAGGAAACGTGCTGGTACATCAGCCAGCACGCTTCCTAACCATCCCCCTGTCCCCTCCGTCCCATGAACATTCAGCCCGCAAAGTTAGTTTAATAGTGTCCCGCGCTGTATGCAAATTACCATCTAAGTAGTCAAGGTGGGCGGGCGGCTGGTCAAGTAGTCCCGGTGGGCGGGGGCTTCGTCATGTAGTCACAGGCTCCTGGGCCGCCTCCGGTGCTGTAATCACGCCCCTTCGGGCGTGTTGTAAAGCGGCTCCTGGTGACGTCACTCGGGGGGGGCGGCATTGCACGTCGGCCGCGCCGACGTCTTTACTAAGCTGCGCGTGCGCAGTACAGTGGGTGAAGCCGCTGCTGTACTACGCCGCGCAAGCGCAGTACAGCAGCGTCTTCTCAGGCTGCACTGCGCATGCGCAGCTTAGTAAAGACGTCGGCATGGCCGACGTGCAATGCCGGCCCCCCCGAGTGACGTCACCAGGAGCCGCTTTACAACACGCCCGGAGGGGCGTGATTACAGCACCGGAGGCGGCCCAGGAGCCTGTGACTACATGACGAAGCCCCCGCCCACCGGGACTACTTGACCAGCCGCCCGCCCACCTTGACTACTTAGATGGTAATTTGCATACAGCGCGGGACACTATTAAACTAACTTTGCGGGCTGAATGTTCATGGGACGGAGGGGACAGGGGGATGGTTAGGAAGCGTGCTGGCTGATGTACCAGCACGTTTCCTTATCTTTATGGCCAATTTGTGTGTGATTGGTTCCCTTTAAGTCATTCACCATACGGGATCACTATTGTTATATTTTAATAGATCGGACAATTACACATGCTCTTGTATATAACATGTCTATTTATTTGTTTTACATGTATTATTTGCATAATGGGAAAGGGAGGTGAATTTAACTTTTATTGAGAATGGGGCTTTAAGGTACACCTTACCGGTGCGCCCAGAATCATCTGCTGACAGGTGGCCAGGGCGTATCGGTATGTCTAAGGTCATCTAAGGGTTAATAAAATGGGGTGTGGGGTATTTTTATGAAAAAAATGTGTATTTTTTTAATGCATTTTACAGGCTTAGTAGTGGAAGCTTTCTTATAGATGGCATCCATTACTAAGACGGGGGTTAGTCAAATGGCTAACACTAACCCCCACAGTATTATCTCAGTACCCACTGCCACATGGGTACCAGTAGTGCTCCTGGTCTGGGCAGTAGCAGGCTGGTATTATTAGACTGGGAAGGGGCATTTATTACCAGGCTGCTACTGCTGTTTTTGTTTTGTGTTTTACCTGGTTGGTTATGGAAGGGGTATCCTACATGTTTTTATTTTTTATTTACTAACAAAAAACAACCAGGTAGAAAAAACAGACAGTAGCAGCCTAGTAATACCAGGGTTTGAAGGGCCATTCCCAGCCTAATTTTACCATCCTGCCACCACCCAGACTGGGAGCAGCAATTTTTGATGCTTCGGGACTACTGGTAACCAGCTCTTCCCAGCAACCGTATGGGAGTGGGCACTGAGGTAATAATATATGCGAGTTCATGTTAGGCTAACACTAAGCACCATCCTTTGAGGAGCATCAGGGAAAGGAGCAGCGCTGAAAGGCCGGTGGCTTGATGAGCAGAGCACAGATCAAATAAAGTGCTTTACTTCGTTTAGATGAGTGATTCGCTCATCTCTATCAGTATCATTTGAATAGGTTAAGGCATCACAAACTTTTTACCGCATAAATTAAGACAGGTCAAAAAGTTATAAAGGCTTGTAAATTACTTCTATTAAAAACATTCAGTCTTCCTGTACTTATCAGCTGCTGTATGTCCTGCAGACAGTGGTGTATTCTTTCCAGTTTGACACAGCTCTCTCTGCTGCCACCTCTGTCCATGTCAGGAACTGTCCAGAGCAGTAGCAAATCCTCACAGAAAACCTCTCCTGCTCTGGAAAGCCCTTGACAGGGACAGAAGCAGTGTCAGACTGGGCCACCAGAGGATGCTCCGGTGGGCCCCGAGCCCTGGCACCTCGCATGCACACTGACTCTGTGTGTGCGCTGCTGGTAAAACTGAGGCCGCATGCTGTCATCTGAGAAGGTCCCACTCCTCCAGACATTGCGCCGGTGCACCCTACATCCTATTGTCGTACGTATACGGCATTGAGCTGTCTTGTGGGAGGGGCCTCATCCCTGCAGGCCACGCTTGACCTAAAGGAAGAAGAAGTGGATCACGTTGCTGCAATCCACCTCTCATCCAGCGTCCGCAGGGTTAAGGCCCCAACGCCTTACAGCAGGCAAGTAAAAAATCAGTGAGTATGGCTTTGTGATCTGGCCTGGGGGAGAGGCCTCAACTCTGAGAGGTGAATGCAGCAGCGTGATCTACTCAGGTTTCTCACAGATCAATCGCTGCTTGCAGGGACGCTGCAATCCACCTCTCCTCTCTTCTCAGTAGTGTAAGCCGGCGCCCGCAGGGTTGGGCGCCTCCCCAGGCCAGAAGACAATGCCATCCACACTGATCATTGCTTGCCGGCTGTATGGCGTTGTGATCTGGCCTAGGGGAGGGGCCTCAACCCTGGGGGCGCCGGCTTACACTACTGAGGAGAGGAGAGGTGGATTGCAGCGTCAGAATAGTGAATGGGAGAGCTGAATTCTCCTTGCTCTTCTTAAAGATGCTGCTGAAGACCCAGTCGTGAAATTGCAGAGATAGGCTGCCTTTAATGTGGGGATACTACTATGGCAATGGGATTACCTACTGGGGGAATACTACTACATGGGGGATTACATTAAGGGGCATGGCAACTACATGAGGGATACTACTTATTGGGGGGTTAGCAGGGGTGTTACCTATGGGCCTGCTACATGGGGGATGCTACTTATTCGGGGGACTACCAGGCAGAATTACTTGAGGATGCCTAAGATGGAGGGGAGGGAGCATTGATGCCTAACTACTAAATGGATGCACAGACAGACATGACTACTATATGGGGGCACAGAGGCAACTTATTACTTAATGGGGGCACAGAGAGGCCTGACTACTACATGGATACAGAGAGGGGTGTCAAACTTCTATATGAATAAACAGAGGGGTGCCCAACTACTATGTGGATGCACAGCGGGTCACCTAACTACTATATAGGGGGCACTTAGAGGGCCTTATGACTATATGGGGGTACTGAGAGGTGCTAACTACTATATGAATGCACAGAGGGGGTCTGTCTATTGTATGGGGCACATATGGGACTAAATATTATATGGGGACACAGAGGACATCTATACTGTATGAGTGAGAAGCCTAAAATGTTTGTCTGGCAGATACCACAGGGTCAAGTTGTGTCTGGGAAAAGTCTTCATGGTGGTCGGGCCAGATGGAAAAGAAAATGAAATAAAAGTAAACAACTGTAATCAGAGAAGACATCACCTGTGAGTCACTGGATGTAACTGCACAGTGCCCAGAACCTGTGTACAGCTGGCATCTACCTCTGTATGGATCAATGTATAGGGGGTGGATACTGGAATTTATACAGTGGATGTTATTAAGTAATGGTATGGAGGTGGTGGTAATGGCGGTGGTGAAGGGGTTGTGATAATATTTGTTTCTTTTATACTGGTATTATCGGTCTCGGTATACTGGATTTCAGTAATAGTATTGTGATATTAGTTACTATATGGTCATGGTTATGGTCATGGTGAGGCGATAATATTTGTTTCTTATAGTCATGCATACTGGTAATATTGTTTCTGGCTTAGTTATACAGTATGTACAGTGTGGTAATGATATGTTATAATATATATATATATATATATATATATATATATATATATACATATATATATATATATATACACCCCCACATAACTATGTATTCTGATCCCCTTTATAGTGTCCAGTGTACACTACAACTCCCAGCATTAAGTGACAGTCTCAGGATATGCTGGGAGATGTAGTACATATGAACAGAAACCCTTCTGATACCTGCTGTCGCTGAATAGAGATTTATTGTTGGACTGTTTGGGCTGATGATTGTATCAGACTGCAGCTCCCAGAATCCTCTACACAACAATCATTTATTAGGGTTGTTGCCTCAGAAACTACAACCCCCAGCATAGCTTTTAAGAGCTGCATAAGTGCAGGGCATTCTGAGAGTTGTAGTTTGACTGAAAACATGTTGTTCTCAAGGGACTTGTTACAGATGAGTCCAGGATACGACCACATCAGCATGTCGCTTTTCACTCATTCTTCACTGGTGGGCCCCAAGGTTCATTTCCTCTGGTGGGCCCCAGATACCCCGGTCTGACACTGGACAGAGGTGGCAGCAGAGAGCACTGTGTCAGACTGGAAAGAATACACCACTTTCTGCAGGGCATACAGCAGCTGATGAGAACTGGAAGACTGGAGATTTTTAAGTAAAAGTAAATTTTGATGGAGTACCCCTTCAAGTGTTAAAGGCCTAAATCTTTGGCTGGTCATTGAGGGGTTCATGCAGTCTACCTTAACAATTGTAAAACTCACATATACTGTTTTCGTTCTATAAGCACAACTATTCCTTGAAAAATGATAGTCCCTAAGAATTCAGCCATGTCCCAGGACGTCTGTAATATAAATAATACTTCATAATATTAATAATTTGTACAGTGTTTTACTGGTTCATATATTGGCTTATTTATTTTAATAACACCAGGTTAATATTTTTTTATAGCCAATAAAGGAGATTTTTTTTTTCCAAATAAATGTGGTCATGTTTTACATTTTCATAAAAGTGGAATTTGGTCTAAATGTGTAAAATGAAGGTCAATGTAATGAGGCTGAGAGCTGGAAGGCAGCATCGTAACTAAAGGAGTTGGACAGCTGCAACGTGTTGAAATCAAACCAGATGTTTACAACACAAAGAGAGAAAGTACAAGCAGCAGGGGCCCTGTACATTGTGACTAGTGGAAACACTGTTGTATAAACACGAAAGCGGGTGGAATTTCAAAGGATGATTGTGTTTTGTAACAATCACACCAATAAACACATATAAGGAGCTATGTACCATTAGTCACTATTGCACAGGGACGATTCTAGGTTTTCTGTGCAAAAGAACACTGCAGAGACACCATCACATGTTGTCAGTGAACTAGCCAGACCTTCCTCCGGGAAGGAACAACCAAGCCAAGGAATGTCTCCAATTAAGGAAACCACCTAAGCAAGGTATCCATCCACAGACAGCTGTTTCGGAGTTTTTGCCCCTCATCAGTGTGGAGTAGGTTTCTGGCTAGGGGGAGCAATGACTAGTAAGTGCATGCAAAAGGACGCTGGGAGACCTCAGGGAGATCAACCAAAACACCGCAGAGACACCATCACGTGTCTCAAGGTTTTCTGTTGCCGGAGGCAAAACCTGAAGTGTTGCCCCTCCTTGCCCACTGCGCCCCATCACCCACATCCCTATGCCTATTGAAAATCCTAAGTAAGGGATATAATCAGTGTATATACAATCCAGCTCCACAATACATTACCTTGGTCAAGCACTACCTTCCATCCTTGGTGAGCACAAAACAAAACAGAAAAAGTTTATAAGGTTCCAAGTCCACCAGTGTGTAACCATCTTTATTGTTTCTCCAAGAAAAAAAAAACCCTGACATATACAAGAGTCAATGCATTGTGACTGCTCATGGTGATCTTATTCATGGTCATACTACCATTACACCTTGTGCTCCATATAAATGGATAGTGATCACTTGCAGTGTAGTGATGTTTGAAGCATATAACAATACCTGCAAAGTGTCTGTGCCCAGCAGCTACTGTTCCTTACAGCCTGTACTGTCCAAAAGCTACTTTATACCTATTGTATGTCCAATATGCAACCAACTTATGTAAAATGAACACTCAAGCTTAGGTGCTTCACTGTAAATATTGTTCACACTTTCCATAAAAACCTTAAAATGTCCCTGTCATTTTAAATCTAAATCAGCAGAGAATGTGATATAAAGCAAGTTTGCAATTTATATTAATTACTTTTTTTTTTGTTCTCATGCTTTATAACAAAGCTATACTTGCCTGTATCTAGGTGCGGCCTCCTCAAGGCTTCAGGAGACTGAACCTTGATACAGTAAGTATAGCTGTTATATAGCTGTCTTCAGGAGACTGGACCTGGATACAAGTAAGTATAGCTGTTATATAGCAGCCTTCAGTAGACTGGACCTGGATACAGTAAGTATAGCTGTTATATAGCAGCCTTCAGTAGACTGGACCTGGATACAGTAAGTATAGCTGTTATATAGCAGCCTTCAGGAGACTGGACTTGGATACAGTAAGTATAGCTGTTATATAGCAGCCTTCAGGAGACTGGACCTGGATACAGTAAGTATAGCTGTTATATAGCAGCCTTCAGTAGACTGGACCTGGATACAGTAAGTATAGCTGTTATATAGCAGCCTTCAGGAGACAGGACTTGGATACAGTAAGTATAGCTGTTATATACCTGTCTTCAGTAGACAGGACCTGGATATAGTAAGTATAGCTGTTATATAGCTTCGTTCAGGAGACTGGACCTAGATACAAGTAAGTATAGATGTTATATAGCTGCCTTCAGGAGACTGGACCTGGATACAAGTAAGAATAGCTGAAATATAGCAGCCTTCAGGAGACTGGACTTAGATACAAATAAGAATAGCTGAAATATAGCTGTCTTCAGGTGACTGGACCTGGAAAGAAGTAAGTATAGCTTTGTTATTAAAAAAAAAATCAATGTAAACTGCAAACTTGCTTTTTATCACACCCCCTGCTGATTTTAGATCTTGAAAATTCTAACAAGAGACACTTTAAAGGGAAACTATCAGCAAACAAACCTACTCCCTGCAGCTGCGTATCTCATCTTTCCAGCACCTGTCTTTTTTTCTTTGTCTTTCCTGCCTTTTTCAAGAACTTTATTGAAATATGTATTTAAAAAAATACTTTAAAAAAATATGTAATTGAGCTCATTAGTAGCACTCGGCCCATCAGCTTCTTCAGTCACACCCACGTAAAGATCAGCTAATTTATGCATAATTGAATATGCATAGGTAGGCTTGAATGAAGGAGGCGTGAGCAGGCCAAACAGTGCACTAGGGGGCTGACCAACACTCCCAGTGCTACTAATGAGCTCACTATTTATTTTTGAATTAAGTTTTTTAAAATGGGCGCACCGATAAAGAAAAGAAGACCAGCCCCAGAAAGATGATATAGGTGGCCGCAGGGCGATATCAGCTGGTTTGTGCAAATGAACCTGCTCTTAGTTTTTCTTTAAAATGATATTTTGCTTTGATTTCTATGCTAATGTTGTAAATTAAGCAATGCCAGACTATGATAGAATTCAAAGTTGGCTTTTCATTCTGTAGCTTTGCGAGCATGGTGGCTCAGTGGTTAGCAATGTTATCTTGGACTCATAGCTGACCAAGGGCAACATCTGCCTGTAGTTTGTATGTTCTTCCAATGTTTTTGTGGGTTTCCTCTCACACTGCAAAAACATACTGATAGAGTGATTTGGAATTTAGATTAGGAGCCACATTGGGAACAGTGGGTGATGACAATCTCTGCTCAGCACTGCAGAATAAACTGGCGTTACATAAATGGAGAAAAGAACTATTTTGGCAACTTCAGACCCAATCATGACACAGCAAAACCGTGAAGTCTTGTTTTCGATGGGTCATAAGAACAGGGAGGTATTAGTTATTGTTTAGGCCCTTTGGCTTTCCAAACCGAATTTTATTTTCAATGGGACATGTAATATAAATATTCGAAACAGATTAGGCATTGTTAGCCCATCTTTAATATCTATCAGAAGCAGTGGTGTAGCTACCATAGAGGCAGGGAAGGCAGCTGTTTTGGGGCCCGTGCAACAGGGGGGCCCAGGGGGCGAGGGGGGCCTGGGGAGAGAAGGTAAGAGCCGTTCTGAGTGGTTCTGCTTAACCCCTTATGTATTGCATTGTGTAAGTGATCTATTGTTCACTTACATGCTGCAACACAAAAAAGGGTTAAAAAGCAGAAGACAAGGAGATCTCTGCTTCACGGCACTGATAACTGATTTTTTTTCCTTGGTAACTAGTTTGAAAATTTTTTTTTTAAGGCAAGCACTCATTAGAAATTAACCCAACTGGAGCACTGGAGTCGGATCGCACCGCATGAATACCGGTGGTTGAAGAAGTTGGATGTAGACCTAGGGAGTCTGGAGAAACTTGAATACAGCCATGGGCCATAGTCTGTATCCTTGTTTTCCCGAACTCCTTAGGGCTGCCTATAACTTTTTCAACCACCGGAATTCAAATGTTGAGCAATCGAATGCAAGAATGCTCCAGTTGCATTAATCTCTGCAAATTATTATTATTTCCTTTGCACTGCATTGTGAGTTGAGAGTGAGGGTAATGGTATTTTTTAACTAAATCTTCAATCTGAATAAGGTCAAATACTTTTGGCCTCATAATAAAATAAAAAAAAATAAAAAAAGAACGTTTTGATTTGTAAATATTTTCATAGTTGCAAAGTCAGAATCCAACCAGTTGTCCTTGGTTCCTATGAACAGGTTGTTAAGATTGCTAAACAAGGAAGGAGTCGTGCCTGGATCCCCAACCACTGCTGCATGGGGAAAGTGTTGGATACTTCCCTCTACCCTCCGCCGCTGTTTTTCTGCTAATTTGTTGGGGAGTCGAGACATTATAGTGACACTACACTCTCTCCACCTCATAGCAACTCCTGTGGCCCTTCCTATTGTCAAAAAGTAGTAGAAAGTCTTTCCTTACGACTTCCCTATGTTGTTTGATTTTGTCTGTCCCATTAAAGTGTCACTGTCGTGAAAATTATTTTTGCAGAAATTAACAGTCCAGGCGATTTTAAGAAACTTTGTAATTGGATTTATTAGCCGAAAAATGCATTTTTATCATGAAAAAGCAGTTTGAAGCTCTCCCCCCTGTCTTCATTGTTCTCCTATGGAGAGAGCTAAATAAAAGACCAAAACAGGACAACAAAGAGTTAATCTACAAATACCTCACCCTTTATCTCCTCTGACAGTCACCACTGACCTCTCTTAGTTCTGATTACAGCGTTCACCCAACTCAGTGCCTGTAATCCTCTGTTATCTGCTTTCTGCTGTCGGCTAACTCCCTCCTCCCCCCTCCCCTCATCCTAGAACAGACTTGGTACGTCTGATGCAACAAGTCACAATTTCCTGATTTTCTGCAGTGGATGGAAAAGAGATAATGCAGATGCAGATAATGGCATATTTGGCTAATAAACCCAATTACAACATTTCTTAAAATCGCCTGGACTATTGATTTCTGCAAAAAAAAAAATACGACAGTGACTCTTTAAAGAGAACACGGGTCCCCTGTCAACTCACTGATGGGCCCCTAAACCTGACAGGTGCATAAAACGGCATTCCCACACTTTTTTCCTCATCTCTATGTGATGCTGAATAGAGATAAAGAGGATATATGAATAGCAAGTGATGTGACTGGTATCCAGTCACAGGCCAGGACTCGGTGGTCCCTCAGCAACCTTCTTCTACCAGTCAGGCAGTGGGTATGACTGGAAGCTGCCATGTCCCCTCCACCTTAACTGGATACAAAAGTCCCTTTTAGTTCAATGCAGCTTCACATAGAGCTAAGAACAGCATTGTCATGTTATTCTTCTCAACCGTCTGTTCTTAGGACTGGTGTGGGAGGCCCCGGGGACCTGACAGCTTCTCATTAAACTCACTTTTCACTTAGGGCCCTATTACACCAGCAGATTATCTGACAGATTTTTGTAAGTCAAAGACAGGAATGGATTTGAAAAAAGGAGAAATCTCAGTCTTTCCTTTATTACCTGCTCTCTGTTTATAGTCCATTCCTGGCTTTGGCTTAAAAAAAAATCTGTCAGATAATCTGTTGTTGTAACAGGGCCCTTAATGTGTTGACGCCTGTGGATAAGCCAATAATAGTTTTTAGATGGAAAATCCTTTTAATATACCTGTAACGTTCTTGTATATTTCTATTATATCCCAGCACATCCGTGAAGAAAGGGAAAGCCTTGCAAGCTTAGTAGAGATGAAGTACATTGATCCAATTGGGGTGAAATCCATTCTGCCACCGGAAGTTCATGATGATGGACGTATTTTTTTTTCCTTGGAGGGTCGTCAATTTAAACCCAAATAACGTCCGTTATTCCACAAATAATGGGCATTAATAGCTGTTAAATCCCCCCCCCCCCCCAAAAAAAAGAAGTGGTTGTGCCTTAATGTGGTGTTATCCATTGGCGTAGCAATATGGATGCAGCCAAGTCATTTCCTGGCCCTGGTGTCTAAGGCCACGGTGACAAAAGATACCATTAGTGTATAAACCATGGCAGGTGGGGGGAGGTCCTTTTACAAATTTAGCAACAGGACTTAAATGGGTAGTCTGGGCTAGGAGTATTTTTACTGCATGGCCGGGGAGGGGGTGGATATAGACGCCGCCGTTCTCTTACCTCTCCGATTCCAGCACCAGGTCCCGGATAGCGCCGCCCCGTTCTCCCGTCCCCCTGCCGCTTCCTGGTCTGAGCTGCAGTTTTAGACATGACGTCTCAAGGCAGCTCAGCCATTCAGCGGCCGAGGTGGGTCCCGCTACAACCGCTAAATGGCTGAGCGGCCTTGAAAAGTCACGTCTCAAGACGCAGCGCAGATCAAGAAGTGCCGGCACGATCCGGGACCCGGCGCTGGAGTCAGGAAGGTAAATGGACGGCGGCGTTTATATACACCTCCTCCCCAGCCATACAGTAAAAATATCACTAGCCCGGAGTACCCCTTTAAAGCCCTATGATGGCTTAATATTTTGCCAATGTAATATACACATTCTGCCAATGTAAAAGCTTCCCATATACAATTCTGTTAAAAATAAATAAATAAATGTTACATATAAAAAACTATTCTGTTAAAAATGTTACGCTGGGTTCACACTGCGTTTCTGCTGCTTTTTCATCCGTTTAATGCAAAAAAAAACTGATGAAAATGGATGAAAAAACAGATGCTTATATGTGCATCCACTTTGATCTGTTTTACTGTTGACTTCCTTTTAAAAAAAACGGATCAAAACGCTTCCTTTTTTTTTTTTAGGGTACACAAAAATGTGTACAAATGCATTTTTTGCATTAAACAGATGGAAAAAAAAATGGATTGGAAAGGCTAAGGCCGGGTTCACACTACATTTTTCCTATCCATTTTTTTTCATCCATTTTTGCAAAAAACGGATGGAAAAACGTATGCATTTGTGTGCATCTGTTTTGATTCCATTGACATCCAATACAAAAAAAAGGATCAAAACGGATCTGTTTTTTTTAACGTACACAAAAACATAGTCGACCTCATTTTTGTGCCTGTTAAAAAATAAAAATCAGTTTTTTATTTTAGAATGGAAGTCAATGGAAGAATGGATCAAAACTGGTGCACACAAGTGCATATGTATTTCCATCTATTTTTTCATCTGTTTTTTTTTTTTTGTTTGCAAAAATGGATGAAAAAACCAATAGGAAATACATCATGTGAACCCAGCCTGACAGATAAAAATGTAATTTTTATATGTAAAAATGGGCATATTCCATTCTTAAAATAATCCTTTTATTGTCCTTGTCTGTTCATTGTCATATGTCAACTCATTTTATTCAACCCAACCTTCACTTACCATCATTCACCCATACTTTCTAATAATATTAAACATGGAATTGACATGATTAAAAAATACATAGAGACATACTTTGTACAGAAAACAATGATAGTGTGAGCCCATGGTCCATCCACTGGAACATATACAATCTGGACCTGAAAAAAACGAACCCTCAGAAAACCTTTACAATAAGAGAATGGTTCGTCTCCATTGAACGCTGTATGACAATATTACTTGGATCACTTTATATTTCATTCACAAATAACACTTATATAATAAAAATAATTTGATGTTGTCCGTTGGGTTGGAAAATTCCTAATCCAGTTGTCTTTAAAATATGTCCCTAAGAATTGCACTCTTCACAGTGACAGGAAAGAATATAGCGGTATGTGGCGGTGAGCCGTATTCCTCCGGAGCAACGGAGCCTTATTGCTTTCAGCTTCGAGGTTTGTGGCCGGCAGCAATGACACATGGAACGAAAGGGCTGCTTCAACACTGTGCTGAAAGAAACGAGAGGGTCCGAGCGGGATGTTTGACTGCAGCGTCCTTCACACCGGGCCAGCAATACCATCTAGGAATAAAAAAAAAAAAAATGTTTACTGAAATGGTACCTTTAAATTTTTATCAACTTATTTTAGGAGATAACGTTACATTCAGAGAGACAGCAGAGAATGGTCCATGCATGGAACACATGTTGCGGACCGGATTTATGGACCTCCCGGCATCATGTATCATTATAATGTTTGGAGCTCATCTTGTTTTGCTAAGCCTGGATTACCCTTAAAGCGTTACTTCGGGCTGGGGGGGCTTTTTCAGTTATGACCAGGGAGAAGGTGAATGAGGGCAATGACGTCCCCTTACCTCCACGGTTCCAGCGCTGTGTCCAGGATCGCGTCGCACCGGACGCTTCCTGGTCTCTGCAGGGGCTTGAGACGTGACGTTTCAAGTCCGCTCAAGCCAGCAGTTAGCTAAGTGCATTATTCAAGCCAAAACTCTGCTGCAAGTTGCTAGTGTTCCTAGAGGGTCGCCCGGACAACTAGCTTACCCAGGTTTGGGACCTGCATTCCCTGATCCTGTGTCACTCTGTGCCCGCAAGATAGTCAAAGTGGACATTTATCCTTGTGGAAGCAGGTACTGTTCTATCACCACCCCCAAAGTAGCCACAGTCCCTCTTGCTGAGAGCCTTCGGGTTCCCTCGAGTAACCACCCTACACCAAATCAAGTTACCTCTACTACCTACACCTAACTGCGTTTAGCTGCACCTTAACCAAACTACTTATTCAACCACCTTACAGATCAATCTTGTACAAAGGGATCTTAGATAACAGGTTGCTTAACAACTGTACTGTTCACAGTATGGGTACTATTACATGGAAAGATAATCGTCCAAATCGGCCCTATCCGGCTGATTATCGTTCCGTGTAATAAAGACAACGATCAGCCGATGATCGTTGTCATCAGCTGATCGTTGATATAGGTTCAGACCTATAATCGTCGGGTGCCGACTTCGCACCGCTACGTGTAATAGCGGTGCGCGGCCAACGCTGACGATATGAAAAGATAAATACATACCTATCCAGGCTGCAGGACTCCTCTTCCTCTGTGCTTCTCCCAGAGTCCCGCGCGCTCCAGCTTAACAGCGACTTGTCTCAGCTGACAGGCCACTTGGCCAATCACAGGCCAGGACCGCCAAGGCCAGTGATTGGCTGAGTGGCCTGTCAGGTGAGAAAAGCTGCTGTGAAGCTGGAGCGCGCGGGGCTCAGGGAGAAGCACAGAGGAAGAGGAACCCAGCAGCCTGGACAGGTATGTATACAGTTTAAACAAGGGCTGCAAGGACATCGGTAACGATGTCCCTGCAGCACTTGTTAAATGATTGTCGGGCCGTGTAATAGGCCCAGTAAACGAGCGCCGATCTAGCAGATTGGCGCTTGTTTACAGGTATTATCGTGTAATACCCGTGTAATACCACCCTAAGTCCTTCAGTAAACTGAAGTGTGTCTTTAAACCTACCCAACACTCATTACACTACCCAACTACAGCAGCTACAAATGTCAACTGTACGCAGTGCTGCTGACCAAGGCGTTTAGGGGTGGCCAGCTGGTCCCACTCTTGGCTCACCATGACAAGTGCCCATGGGGTGCTTCCAATCGACTCAACATCTGCTCCCCGTGTCGCTGCCGCTCCCCGTGGACCATGGTACAAGCAGTTGCACATTGATTATATTCTGGTTGAACTTCTGGTTTGCTGCCTGTCCTAATCTTCTTTCCTGACTTCGACTCTGCTTTAGGTTTTGTGATTCAATACCTCCGCTACCTGTGTATGACCCGGACCATTGGACTTGATTTATTGTGTTCTTGTCTCTCTTGTATTGTCTTGTGTACCTATTCAGCATAGGGATCATTGTCCAGTTACCCGCTACTATCCAGGGCAGTCTAAGGTAAGCAGGGACATGGGTGGGGTCCCAGTCAGGGCTCGCTTGTCTGTGTTCCTGTCCATCCTGACGGTTTATAACATTGGCACAATTTGGCATGGAGGGTAGGTACCAGCTGATAAAAATGTGATGTGTGTCAAAACTGTTGTACTCTCTCCAGACCATCTGTCTTCTCCTTAAACATTGTGAGGTGGATATGATAAAATCCACCTTTCCCAAATTTGAGAGTTGAATTAACTTTCCTAATGTGAGGAGGTATAATTCAGCCTGTCTAGTAAGACACATACTCAGTTGGTTGAATGGTGCCTCCTACCTGACACAACCATAGGTAGGGCAGCCTGAGAAGAGGTGGAGAAAGAACACAGACAGTGAACCCTAATCTGTTCCCACCAGCTGACCCTGCCTACTTGCTTCAACAGTCCTTGTTGACTGCGGACAACCACAGAGACAGTCCCTACTTGAAATACATTGATACACAAAACATGAACAAGACAAGCTTATATATAACAGATATTCAACAGGCTGCGGTCAAAAAAACGGACAACAAGGTACAAAAACAGGATCCACGAGAACAGTCAGGTAAGTGAACCAAAGTCAGGAGAAGCCAGGTAACAATATAGGAAAGAGATATGGAGACGCTAAGCACGCTATAAAATGAGGTTGGAGGCCAGGTCCAGAGCATGATTGGACCGGCCGCCTGATCCTCACCACAATCACCTGTATAACCTAGGCTGTGACCTGCCAGTCACAGATACCTGACAGGAGAATTTAGGGGACGTGGGGATGTGGACCTGTGGCGCTTGGTAGTTAGGGACGCCAGTGGGTATCTATGATGGCATCCAATCAGGAGTGCCGCCTGGAAGACCTGTAGCGTGTTCTGCAATGCGCCCATTATAAAGCTGATGGAGCTCGCTCCTGAAAGTGCAAGGCCGCACTCCAGCCAAAGCAAAGGACTTCGCATTGGAAGGTAAGGATCTGACACTACCAATATAATTTTGCCATTGAACAACAGCTTGCAGCTTCATGGAGTCTGGCAGCTCTGCTCCATAATAAACAATCCTACCTCCCGCAGGCAATTAAATTGTCTGTTTTCTTTCATGACAATATAGTTGTTTGGAAGAAATTGCACATTCATTATAAACTGTTGTGGCAATGCTCCAAACATGTGCCTCTATGGCAGAATCCTGAATTTAGAGGTGGAGATGCTAGCTGGCTGTTGCTTCAGTGGAAAAATAGAGGTATATGAGTTTTAGGAGACTTAATGTGCCCTCAGAGGAAGAGATGTTAACCTTACAAGACCTCCAAACTAAAGACAACCATGAGGGTGCCCAGCAACTTCAATGCCTCCAGATAATAGCTTTGTGCTTCTAGGCCCCCACCTAAGAACTCTGATATCTGATACCTTGGTGACTGGTGTATACAAACAGAATATATCTATATCTATATAACTCTACTGTTCTCATGGTCCCATCTAGTCTCTTCCTCTCTAGATTTAGCCTTTAAAAATGGAGCCCAATTCCTTAGGGCTTCAGGTATTGCAAAATTTAAACTCATAGACTCACAGAAATACAACTAAAGTTACTGCGGCATGCAATCTATACCTCACTCACTGCAACTTCCTAGTCTTATTCGTGTATGTCCTAAATGTGGGGAGCTTAAAAAGACTCGGTCAGTAGGTATATACTGTCCCCTCTAAGGGTAGCATACACTAGTGACAGAGGAGCTGAACAGAATGATGTATCACTTACATTGCTCTGTACAGATGATCCATAGACATCCTCCTGAATAACAAACTGAAGGCTCGCTTGGCCATCAGGTGTAAATGATGACGGCTCTTGGGGCCCAATGTATTGCAGGAGTGGCCTCTGGGTCCCCCGATGCAGCGTGTACCTGGCTGATTATGCAAGGGACAGCCATACAGCAGGGCCGTCTTAACAGCATTATGGGCCCCTGGGCAGAGGTGCGAATTGGGCCCCCCATGGCCGCCGCCGTCACCCCCCCCCATCTTTGCAACCCCGCCCCTAGCCAGTACAATTACTTCTGACCCCCCCCCTACACACACTACCCCCATCTGCCCCCCCCTACACACACACTGCCCCCATCTGACCCCCCCACACACTACCCCCATCTGACCCCCCCTACACACACACTACCCCCATCTGCCCCCCCTACACACACACTGCCCCCATCTGACCCCCCCCACACACTACCCCCATCTGACCCCCCCTACACACACACTACCCCCATCTGCCTCCCTAAAAACACACTACCCCCATCTGACCCCCCTCCTCCCCCTACACACACACACACACACACACACCCCACCTGACCCATACACACACACACTACCCCCATCCTCCTCCCCCACCTGACCCATACACACACACACACTACCCCCATCCTCCTCCCCCTACACACACACACACACACACACACTACCCCCATCCTCCTCCCCCCCCCCCCCACACACACACACACTACCCCCATCCTCCTCCCCCTATACACACACACACACACTACCCCCATCCTCCTCCCCCTACACACACACACACTACCACCATCCTCCTCCCCCTACACACACACTGCCCCCCCATCCTCCTCCCCCTACACACACACTACCCCCATCCTCCTCCCCCTACACACACACTACCCCCATCCTCCTCCCCCTACACACACTACCCCCATCCTCCTCCCCCTACACACACTACCCCCATCCTCCTCCCCCTACACACACACACTACCCCCATCCTCCTCCCCCTACACACACACTACCCCCATCCTCCTCCCCCTACACACACTACCCCCATCCTCCTCCCCCTACACACACACTACCCCCATCCTCCTCCCCCTACACACACACTACCCCCATCCTCCTCCCCCTACACACACACACTACCCCCATCCTCCTCCCCCTACACACACACTACCCCCATCCTCCTCCCCCTACACACACTACCCCCATCCTCCTCCTCCTACACACACTACCCCCATCCTCCTCCTCCTACACACACTACCCTTATCCTCCTCCTCCTACACACACTACCCTTATCCTCCTCCTCCTAAACACACTACCCCCATCCTCCTCTTCCTACACACACTACCCCCATCCTCCTCCTCCTACACACACTACCCCCATCCTCCTCCTTCTACACACACTACCCCCATCCTCCTCCTCCTACACACACTACCCCCATCCTCCTCCTTCTACACACACTACCCCCATCCTCCTCCTATACACACTACCCAGATCCTCCTCCTACACACACTACCCCCATCCTCCTCCTACACACACTACCCCCATCCTCCTCCTACACACACTACCCCCATCCTTCTCCTCCTACACACTACCCCTATCCTCCTCCTACACACACTACCCCCATCCTTCTCCTCCTACACACAATACCCCCATCCTCCTCATACACACACTACCCCCATCCTCCTCCTCCTACACACACTACCCCCATCCTCCTCCTCCTCCTACACACACACTACTATCCCCATCCTCCTCCTCCTACACACACACACTGCCAACTCCCCCGGCCGCCAACACTATTCCCCACACACTATCCCTGCAGACCGCCATCCCCCGCCCCAAACACACACAGTAATCCTCCGGGGGTTACAATACTCACCCCCGTGGCCGTGCAGCAGCCTGAGGTAAAGGACAGCGGCAGGGGAGAAGCCTGACGCCGCTACAGCTACTTGTGGACAGGAGAGAGGCGGGGCCGGAGCGTGCGGCCGTCCACTGCGGCCCTCCGTCCAATTAAGAGCGGGGTGATGACGTCACGATGGCGTCCGGACGTACGACGGCACTAAGTGATGCCGGTCAATCCCGCTCCCGCGGCCCACCAGCGCCGAAGTGACAGCAGCATGGGACCTCTGATAGTGATCTCTCACAGGCCCCGGCTGCTGTTATTTCGGCGCTGGCGGGATCAAAAAGACTTTCGGAGCCCCCTCGGACCCAAGGGCCCCCGGGCAGCAGCCTACCTTGCCCAATGGGTAAGACGGCCCTGCCATACAGCATGGTAAGTCGGAACAGTGCTAGGGCCCATTGAATAGTAGGCTCCGCCTCTTTGACACCATTCACAGCCAAAACAAAGGTGTTTTTAACCCTTTCATGACCAAGGTCATTGATGCACGGATGTCTTGGCCACAATAAAGCAGTGTCGCCTCCCCGCCTTTTAAAATCCATAACACTTTTATTTTTCCACCTACAGGGCTGGTTGGGGCGTCATTTTTTGCACCATAATCTCTAGTTTTTATTGGTATGATATTGTAAAAGAAAAATTTTTACCTATTTTTATTAATTTTTTTTTCTGACAATTAATGACAATTTTTTTTCTGACAATTAATTATAATTAATTCTTTCTAACAATGCATGAAAATCAATAAGCTTAAGCATCAGAATATGGAAAAGCACAGGATACAAACCCAATATTAAGAAAAATGACAAGAGCAGGAAGCCAGCCACCTGGTGTCTAGAAGGGATTTCCAATGTCCCTGTTCAAATACAGTTCACAAAGCAAATGGATCGCTGAATGGCTTTTATTGTGAAAGCCTCATTGCATTTACTACGTCTGGATATTAGTGTTGACTACTATTAACTGTTAAGCATTTTTTTTCATATTTGTCCAATTTCATTTCATGGAAGCCTTATCGATGGAAAACGTTCCAGGAAAATATATACGGCATGTTAATAAAAATAATTAACTGAATGGAAAATAGAGATTCCCGTTATTATCTCCATCTCATTAACAGTGGAAAATATAGATAAAAGAGCAAATAAATGCTACATACTTTTCCCGGATTTTATGTCAACCAAAGCCTGCTCATAACAAGGTGTTTATATCATTTTAACCCCTTAGGGACCAAGCCTGTTTGGGCCTTAATGACCAGGCTCATTTTTCAAAATCTGACCTGTCTCACTTTATGCGCTCATAGCTCAGTGATGCTTTAACGTATGCTAGCGATTCTGAGATTGTTTTTTCGTAACATATGGTACTTTGTGTTAGTGGCAAAATTTGGTCACTGTCTTGTGTGTTTTTTGTGAAAAACATCAAAATATAATGAAAAATTTATGAACTTTGAAATTCTTTGCTTCTAAAAAAAAAAAAAGGCACATGACAAAAATTCGTTAGTAAGTCACATTACCAATATGTCCTCTTTATTCTGGCTTCATTTCGCAAACATTTTTCACTTTTTTAGGGTGTTACGGGGCTTAGAAATGTATCAGCAAATTATAAAATTTTCATGAAATTTTCTAAAACTGATTTTTTTAGGGACCAGTTCTTTTTTAAGTTGATTTAGGAGGCTTGTATACTGGAAACTAGACACCTTAAAGAATTAATCTAGGGGTATAATGAGCATTTTAACCCTACAGGGGCTGGAGGAAAGTATTCACAATTAGGCCGGAAAAAATGGAAAATAGAAATTTTCCAATAATATATTTGTTAAGATTAAAGTATCTCATTTTCATAATGAACATGAGAGAAAATGCACCCCAAATTTTGTAACGCAGGTTCTTCTACATACAATGGTACCCTATATGTGGGCGTAAACCACTGTATGGGCACACAGCGGGGCTCAGAAGAAAATGAGCGCCTATTAGCATTTCCAGTTCAGATTTTGCTGAAGAAGTTTCTGAGCACCAGGTGCGTTTGCAGAGCCCCTGTAGTATCAGCAGAATAGAACCCCCCTCAAAAGTCACCCCATTTTGGAAAGTACACCCCTAAAAGAATACATCTTGGGGTGTGGTGACCATTTTGACCCCACAGGTATTAGAGGAAAGTATTCAAAAGAAGACAGTAAAAATGAAAAAATTTAATTTTTCCAATAATATGTTTGTTTAGTTTGAAATTTCTCAATTTCACTAGGAACAGGGGAGAAAACTCACCCCAATATATGTAACGCAGGTTCTCCTGAGTAGAACGGTACCCCATATGTGGGCATAAACCACTGTGTGGGCACACAGCCGGGCTCAGAAGGAAGGGAGCACCAATTAGCATTTTCAGTGCATGATTTTTCTGAAGAAGTTTCTAAAAGCCAGGTGCGTTTGCAGAGCCCCTGTAATGTCTACAGAATAGAACCCCCCCAAAGTCACCCCATTTAGGAAAGAACACCCCTCAAGGAATTCATCTTGGGGTGTGGTAAGCATTTTAACCCCACAGGTATTGGAGGAAAGTATTCAAAACTAGACCGTAAAAATGAAAAAAATTGAATTTTTCCAATAACATGTTTGTGTGGTTTGAAATTTCTCAATTTCACTAGGAACAGGGGAGAAAAAGCACCCCAAAATTTGTAACGGAGTACTCCTGAGTACAATGGTACCCCATATGTGGGCATAAACCACTGTATGGGAACACAGCAGGGCTCAGAAGAGAAGGAGTGTCATTTTAGTTACAGGCAATATGTGGGTGTTTACTGGTTATCTGGGGTGGTAATGGACAATCTTGGGGTGTTTACTGGCTATCTGAGGTGGCAACAGGCAATCTGGTGGGGTTATGGGCCATCTGGGGTGGTTACGAGCAGTCTGTGCCCATCTGGGGTGGTAACGGTCAATCTGGGGTGGTCACAGGCAATCTGGGGTGGTTACGGGCAATCTGGGGGTGTTTACTGGCTGTATGGGGTGGTTATGGGGTGTTTACTGGCTAAATGGGGTGGTTATGGGCAATCTTGGGGTGTTTACTGGCTATCTGGGGTGGTGATGGGCAATCTGGGGGTGTTCACTGGCTATCTGGGGTGGTGACGGGCAATCTGGTGGTGTTCACTGACAATCTGGGGTTGCAAAGGGCAATCTGGGGTGGTGACGGGAAATCTGGGCTGGTTGCGAGCAATCTTGGGTGGTTGCGAGCAATCTGGGGTGGTTACAGGCAATTTGGGGTACTTACAGGCAGTCTGTGGCAATCTGGGGTGGTTACGGGCAATCTTTGGTGGTTACAGGCTGTCTGGAATGGTTATGGGCTATCTGGGGGGGATACGGGCAATCTGGGGGGATACGGGCAATCTGGGGGGGATACGGGCAATCTGGGGGGGATACGGGCAATCTGGGGGGGATACGGGCAATCTGGGGGGGGATACGGGCAGTCTGGGGAGATTACGGGCAATCTGGGGAGATTACGGGCAATCTGGGGAGATTACGGGCAATCTGGGGTAGCGACAGGCAATCTGGGGTAGCGACAGGCAATCTGGGGTGGTGACGGGCAATCTGGGGTGGTTATGGGCTATCTGGGGTGGATATGGGCAATCTGGGGTGGATACGGGCAATCTGGGGTGGATACGGACAATCTGGGGAGATTACAGGCAATCTAGGGTGGTTACAGGCAATCTGGGGTGGTTACGGGCAATCTGGGGTGGTTACAGGTAATCTGGGGTGGTTACAGGTAATCTGGGGTGGTTACAAGTAATCCAGGGTGGTTACAAGTAATCCAGGGTGGTTACGGGTAATCCAGGGCACTTGACTTTGGTGACAGGCGTAAAAAAGTGCCGGCACCATTTGGAACAAGCGATCAGTGGTATATAGTATATACCGCTGATCACTTGTACTGGGACCACACCGGGTGGTCAACGATCATTGCCCCATGCTCTCCGCCACCTCCGATGGTGGAGAGAATAAAGCTTTGATCATTTTTAGGAATCCATCACTGTGAACAGAGTCTGTTCACAGTGATGGCGGCGGCCATCTTGGATCAGATGGCCGCCCTGGGAGGGGAGGGTCAGTGGTCAGGTCACTAGGGTTAATTCTGGCAATGTCTGTTACCGGTGGCCGCCGTTATACTGGTAATAACGGCGATCGCCGGTGAGGGGACTTGCCGGGACTGACCCCACACTCTGCCCCAACCCCTCAGCTACCTCTGGTAGCTGAGAGGAGGGGGCTGCGGGCATTACCGACACCGCTGCACTATTCTGCACCATCGCCATAAAGAGCTGATGGCAGCAGAATAGAGCCCATTAGTGATCGCCGTAAAAATCCGTATCGGCGGTCACTAATAACATAATATATGTATTCTCTGGGTCGCTACGGTTACGGCGATACCACATTTGTATAGGTTTTTTTTAACTATTATCACTTTGGTGCAATAGAAACTATCTTCCTAGCAAAAACCCACAAAAACTGTCACCGCATTGCAAGATCCATAGCGTTCTCATCTTTTGCGCGACAGAGCTGGTTTTGGGCTTATTTTTTGCGGGAAGATCTGTTGTTTCTATTGATACCAAGTTTTATATGTATATGACTTTTTGATCTCTTTTATGACGTATTTTCTAAAGTGGATTGATAAAATACAGCTATTCTGGTACTGTTTTTTTATTTTTATTTTTACAGCGTGTGTCGTGCGATATAATTATTGATATAGTTTTATAGATTGGGTCGTTACGGACGTGGCAATACCAAATATGTATAGGATTTGTGTATTTGATCACTTTTATGTCACGTTTTATTGAGTATAGGGAATGTAATGCATCTTTATTATTGGGGGGGCTGTGTTGTGTTTGGTGCACACTTTTTTTTCACTTTTTTTTACTTTTACACTAGTGTACATTACTGTCACACTGACCGCTGATCACCCGTCCTGCAGCCGCCGCCGGGTGGTAATTTATTCTGATGCGCCCGCCGTTAAAAGGCGTACGCATCGGAATAAAGCCCATTAGTGGCCGCCGTGAAAAGGCAGCATGCCTTAACATTAACCCTTTAAGGCCTGGGGAAAGTCTTTTTGAATGAAGATAATGACATATTTGCTTACTAAACCCATTTACAAAGTTTCTTAAAATTGCCTGTACTATTGATTTCTGCAAAAATAAATAAATAAAAATAATAATAATACGACAGTGACACTTTAAGGACAGAGCCAGTTTTAATTTTTAAATTTCCGCTTCCCTCCTTGCTTTTATCACCTACAGGGCTGGTTGGGGAATCATTTGCCCCCCAATCCTTAGTTTTTATTAGTATCATATTTTTAAATATTTTTTAAAATATTTTTCTTTTCTTTATTTTTTTCTGATAAATAATGTGACAAAAATCCTCAATCCTGCCACTCTTTTCCTCTTTTCATTTACGCCATTTACCATACGGGAAATTATTTTTATAGCCTAATAGATCGGACAATTATGCATGCTCTCATACATAATACGTTAATTTATTTTTATGTGTTTTATATATAAAATGGTTAAGGATGGTAATTTTAACTTTTGTTGGGGGCTTTGTCATATTTTTAAAAAGTTTTTTTTTCTTTTCTTTCATTTTTTGAAGTCCCTACAGGGGACTATTACTTGCAATACCTAGATTGCATACACTGTTCAATTCTTTGTCATTGTATAGTATTGATCAGTGTTATGTGCGATCTTCACATAGAGCTTGCCTGTGGCAGACTCTATGAGAAGATTGCTGAGCTGACTGCACAGAGGAAAGTGTTAGACCTCCAACAGTAGGATAAAATTACTGGGACTCCCGCCGTCACACTACGGAGGCCTCATTCAGACAGTGACAGGAGTTCAGCTGTTAAATGTCAGTTAAATGTTCAATATGATCGCGATGTTGAAAGGGTTGATGGTGGACTGCCACCATTAATGATCAGCAGCCGATCAACACTCGCTATGAAGCCAGCTCAGCTCCATCGATTCTATAGTTCTAAAGCTATTGGAGAGGTGCTCTTAGTGGCGGATTATAATGTGGGCTGTTTGGGTGGCTGCCCACATCCATGATACTATGCCACTGAGCACATCACTCAGGGGCTATGCTGCTGCAGCACTGTCCAAGGATTCAGGTACCCCCTTCCTGGATTCCCAGGTGGGCACACTTTTAAATTATTGTCTTCCTCCTCTCCTTCCCAGCACTCAGCTCGGCTCTCTTCATACAGCTAAGCGCTGGAACGCTCCAGGTGGGCGGGACTTCGAGGGCAGGCAGCATCCTGAAGTATGTACTGCTTGAGCCATACGAAGAGAGCCAAGCTGAGCGCCGGGACAAAGAGGAGGGTTAACAGTAGCAGCCTCCAGCCCAGCTGGGGAGCATGTGACAGGTGAGGTTTTTCTATATTTTTTTTTAGATATTCAAGGAACATCAATGGACCAGACAAGGTTTATTGGGGGCATATTATTTCATTAAGGTCATGTCAGATCAGCCATCTGTAGATAAAGTCTGCCCTCAGGAAGGCTTTATGCATAGATTACCTATAACACTGATCTATGCTATGTTATGGCATAGCATAGATTAGTATTTGCAATCTAATGATTGCAAGTTTTTAAAAGTATAAAAAAAAACCTTACATAACCCCCCCAATAAAAGTTTAAAATACCCCTTTGCCCATTATAAAAATAAAAATATGTACCTAGCGTGTGAAATTGTCCGATCTATTAAAATATAACATTATTGTTCTTGCATGGTGGACGCCGCGAACAAAAAAAACACCAGTCTTGCTGATTTTTTAAAATTATATACCAGGAAAAAATAAAAAGTAATCAAAATTTTTCTTTTACACCAATATGATATTAATAAAAACTAGAGATTATGGCGCAAAAAAATGACACCCCAACCAGCCCTGTAGGTGGAAAAATAAAAGCGCTATGGCTCTTAGAAGGCGGGAGGAACATTGCATTAATTTGACTCGGACATTCGGACATCAATGGGCTCGATCATAAAGGGGTTAAAGAAGAGTACTATGGGTGGGGGCATCTACCATAGGGGGACCAATATAAAGGGGGGGGCATCTACCATAGGGGGACCTATTTAGGAGGGCCATCTGCTATAGGGGGACTAGACAGGGGGTCATGTACTATAAAGAAGATTGTACACAGAACGCTATCTACTATGGAGAGAATGCCCAGAGGGCACACTGAGCAAGCTCCTCGTTCTAGGGTCCTGTGCGCCTCTGTACTAGGGAGGGAAGGGGGCCTAGGATAAGTGGACAGCCCAGGGCCTAGGGTACATGTAATCCGCCACTGGGTGCTCCACGAACCATTGCTATTTGGCAAGCGTGCAGTTTAACCACTTGCGTACATGATAAACTCTGGCAATAAGTGAAGAAAGTCCCAAAGGTACAACAGAGCTGAATGATGAATCCAAGGTCCAAACTCCTAGTTGAAGCTGATGGCAAATGAAATTGTAAGTCTTACTACCTGATGGTGGCTTCCTCCTCCCCAAAACATGTTTTGCGTTAGCTTGATCACAAGGCATAGAGATACCTCCTCAGCATGCCCAGTGCAGCCACGTCCATGACGTTCTGTAAGGCTGCCCGTCCGCCCCCAAAGATAGACCTCATTGCCAGGGGAGTGGGTAAACCTTGCATCAACGAGGGGGGGCTGGCCACACTAAGCACAGCGTAAAGCAGGGGCAATCTAGGTTCAGTAAGTATACAGTGGTACAGCCAGGAAGTTGACAATTTGTGGATACAGACTGTACTGAAAACACAAAATGTGAACACTGGCATCAAAATACCATGATAAAGTGCAAAAACAGTGCCCCATTCTTGCATTGACCTGCCCACCTATCAGGGGTGACAAAGTCCCAGGACCGGAACGTAATGCATAGGGTGCTCCATGCCACATTACCCAGCCTCGCTCTACATGGTGATATCTACCTATTGTCTCCCTCCAGCACTGGCCACTTTATTTTCACCTGTGATTTATGCACCATTTATAATTTTGGATTTAGGATATAATTTTTCCAAATTAGGATATGTGTATCATCTTGCACTTTACATTGCTGGGGTATGTTTACAAGTAAGGATGGTCCGAATGTCTGGACGTCCCGTGCAGCGGGTGGACCGCCTGGAAAACTGGGATACAGCCTATGGCTATGGCTGTATCCCAGTTTTCCAGGCAGTCCTCCCGCTGTATCCACCCACTGCACGGAGCGGGCAGACAGCGGGAATCATTGCCGAGAGTTCGGGTTTGTACGAACCCTAACCTCGGCAGGTTCGTACCATCCCTATTTACAATGGGTGAGCTCTGTTCTCGTAATACATTTACTCTATTTGTGAGGTATTGAGCCATATATGCATGTGGCTAAAGGCCCTATTACACGAAACGATTATCGGCCAGTATTCATCCGATATCGGCAACCATCAGCCGTCATGAACGATCTCAGCTGATCGTTGCTGTTGTTTGACTTTTTAAAAAGACAAATGACTAATATAGCAATGATCTGCTGCCATCGCTCCGCGGAACAGGAGCGGTGGCGGCAGACCACTGCTATCTGCTACAGGGAGCTGTGGGGGTGGGGCTTCCCGGGTGATCGCTAGATCCTCCGGGCAGCCCCACCCCCCCACAGCTCCCTGCGGCCCCCCCTGTACTCACCCTATTACCCGGGGCGACTGAGAGGAGAAAACGAGTGCTCGTTTTTTCCACGTTTCCCGCTCGCTGCTGACTCTATTAAACGCATCAGCAGCGATCAGGGAACGAGGAGCAGACGAGCACTGACAGCACTCATTTGCTCCTCTCAGTCACCCCAGGTAATAGGGGCTTTAGTGTTAGCTATAGGGATCTTGAGTACTGTATTGATCCCTTCTTGATGGTAGAATTTTTTAAGTGTTTTTAATTGGATTAGGGTTTGTGTCTTTTTTGTCTATTGCATTATAAAACAATTAGGAAATGTAAGCCTTTGATGTGTTACAATGAGCGGCAGTCATACAAGGGGATTTTGTGGGATATGGAAGAAGGTTTTGTATATTTCTGCAATGTTTCATGTTTTCCTGGAAGCGTTCCGGATGTTTATGACAAAACTAATTACGAGGCTTCGTTACTAGATTAGAGTTTTCATTATAAGAAACTGCTGGATTACATTAGGAGTCCGAGCATGGACGATGCACTGCGGGGCTGAACGCTTTCATTCTCCAGCTCGGGGGATGTAATGAAGAAACTTGCACCTCGTCTTTATGGAGTCTTTTTTTGTTTCTTGAATTATTTCATTGTTTCCTCGTTAATTGAATTATTTCTCTAGACGCGATGGAGACAACGAGGGGATTATTCCTTTTATATTGGGTTTTGTCTTAAAGGAATATTCCAGGAAATCTAATAACGTCTCTTTGGGAATATAACCAAAAAACAATACACTTTTTAATATTCTTTATGCTGTTTACAATGGTGCATGGTGATGGGCATCCGCTATTTACTATGGAAGACGTGTTATTATGCATCATTCGATGGGGATTGTGTCGGACACTGGCTGTGGGGTAACAGAGGGGATTTGGGGAGGTAAGGAGATTCCAAAGTTTTTCCTGTTTTGCTACATGAGATCCAAATAAAATTTATGTTAGTTCATGGAAAGTAAAGAACAACGCAAAGGTCTATAAAGGACTATTTCAAATGTAAGGCTATGTTCACATTACTTAAGAGACCGGCTGTTCCTTGACCCGGCCAGGTCACGGAAGGGCCGGTCTTTACAAAGATCATCCCAGCCGGTACTGCAGTTCCGGCCGGGTTATCTTTCCAGCCGCAGTGTTCTGATGCGGGCGCATCAGCGCGTCGGCATCAGAACTCTCATAGCACGAAATGAAGCTTCATTGCTTCATTGTTTGAACTGACAGGTCTTTCTGCAGCCGCAATTCACTAAATGTCAGTTCTTTGCGGCACCACATGGGATCCCGGCTGGAGCGTATTCTATGTGTATATGCTCCAGCCGGGATCCCATAGAAGAATAGGCAGTGTTCCACACCGTACAAAGTATGGCCATTGTTGCCGATGGCAACAACGGCCGAACTTTTCCGCTGTGTGAACATAATCTAAGTGTGTTTACACTGGGTGGATCACCTGTTGAGGATTCCGACGCTCACCCCGATTCACGTCCGCATGCACCTCCGCCTGTGCCTTAGACTCCATTTTTTTCTGTTCCTTAGACGGACGGCGGAATCTGCCAAACCATAGAATGTAGTCTATGGCACAGGTGGAGATGCGCATGGCGGGAGATCCGCCCAGATTCCTCAGTGTGAACATACCCTTAGAGTGGTTGTCAGGGACGTTTCAGTATACTAGCATTGTAGTGACTTGTGTGGGTGTTATATGTTCTATATACACTATCATTACTTATATTTGACTCCTCTTGTGTTCTCGGGTTCAGTCACATTGTGATTTGTTTACTTCCTGTGATGTCACGTTCTGTATCAGTTTCCTGTTCATCAGGTGGGCGGGGCAGGTGTCCCTCCCATTGGCTGGAATTTCACATTGATGCTAGCCCTGCCCCTGTAGGCGGAGCTAATAATGCAGCTTAGTAGAAGCTGTAGCAGAATGGGAAGCCTAACATGGAGGAGAGCAGGGGCTTGTAGGAGTCCAACATTACAAGGCTAACCACTGTGCCACCTACAAGGTAGCTATCAGCCCCTGCTCTGTTTTATGCTGCCCTTTCCGCTACTACAATATTAGCTATTAGGCAGGGGCAGGGCTAACATCAATATGAAATTCCAGCCAATGGGAGGGACACCTGCCCCACCCACCTGATGACTCCACATGTGATCACCTTGTCACAGAACGGCCACTGTCTTGCCATGTCTGAACATGGCCTTGGCCTGGATTTGTCTCATGGAGATATATAGCATGGATATCAGGAGTTTTCTCACAGTGCATGATAAGCATAGGGAAAACCATAGTGTGCACCCAGCCTAACACACAGCCGCACAACTCTGTGCCAAACCTACATGATACTTTATGTTCTTGAAACTTTTCACATCACAATTTATTCATCAATGCACCAAAGGCTTCTCGTGTACATTGCACTCCATGTTCTGTGGTCAAAATTGCTTTTAAATTCTTATGCCAAGAAAGAGAACCCACAACATCTGTCTACAGTTATGTATTACCTTCAATTTTATCAATTTGTGGTGTGTCACATACATTGTAAATATATATATATATATATATATATATATACACACACATGCATGTGGTGAACAGATGTTAAATGTGAATATCGATGTAACTATTAAACCAAGCCAAGCATATCTGTTTTGAAGGTTTTTATACAGATTACAAGATGTGGTCAAGGGTTCTCCATTTAGAGTGATTGCAGACCACGGTGAACGACTATAGCCTTTATATTTCTTTAAAAAGGCATCAAAGCTTGATGGTTACAAATTCACCATAAGCTAGATGGTTACAGTTTACAATGAAGGGCACAAAAGGAATGAGAGTTGCAAGTTAAGTGGCACAAATAGATTTTGTTGGCACCTGGTTACTCTTGGTGGTTCAATAGGCTTGATGGTTGCAGATCAACCTTTTGGAAGTAAACGGCTGAATATTAAAGGGGTACTCTAGGAAAGTAGTTCTCAAATAGATTCGTGAATGACTTGTATTTAAAAATCTAATCTAGTATATATCAGCTGCTGTATGTCCTGCAGGAAGTGATGTATTCTTTAGAGTCTGACATAGTGCTTTCTGCTGCCACCTCTGTCCATGTCAGGAACTGTCCTGAGCAGCAGGAAATCCCCATAGAAAACCTCTCCTGCTCTGGACAGTTCCTGACATGGGCAGAGATGACACCAGTTGATTTGAAAACATATTTTTTCTTGCCACTGGAGTTCCCCTTTAATTGTGATTATATTTCTTAGCTGGATCTCCACTGACTCACAGCCATTTGATTTGCATCAGGAATGCCAGATAGTTTTCCCCTGTCCTTTAAGTCCCTATTACACGAAACGATTATCGTCCGTATTCGACCAATATCGGCCAATAATCGTCTTGTGTAATAGAAGGCAACAATCAGCCAATATGAACGATATCGGCTGATCGTTGCAGTCATTTGTCTTTCAACATATTAAAAAACAATTGACTAATATAGCAACGATCTGCTGCCGTGACTACGAGGAATAGGAGCAGCGGCAGCAGACTGCTGTTATCTGGTATGCACAAAAGGTCACAAAAACCTCCTGCAGCTCCCTGCCCCCCCCCCCTCGCTCTTACCCGCTCGCTGTTGGTGCGTTTAATAGCACCAGCAGCGAGCGTGGAACGAGGAGTAACTGAGTGCTCTTCTGACAGGTCGGCGCTCGCTTGCTCCTAAACATCGGCCTTAAATGTACTAAAATTGTAAACACAAGGAAAAAGTGCTAATCTTTCCTGATCCTAACCCCAACCCTTCCTAGACGGATGACCTAACGCCCTAGCCCTAATGCATGCTGGTAGCACCCTGACAAACTACATAGCAATAGCCAAATAAATGCACAATTTAAAACAAGATAAGCGTAAACTTCACTTGGTCTCCTCATCCCCATGGGGTGTCCCTTGTATTGTCAAATTTCTCAGGAAGAATAATACTCAAAAAAAAGAAAAACAAAAAAAAAGACAAAGGAAAAACAAATTATCAGTAAAAATAAGATCACAAAAACAAGTTAGTCTAAATAAATCACTGTAACTAAGTGGCCTCACAAGAACCTGCAAAACTAAACAGAAGACCCCTCCCTGCTTCATGTGGCTTTATTATAAACAGTCTCCATAGGTGTCTGGACTTTCAACAATAACAAAACTTTCCAGAAGAGTTTTATGTGTAGTGATGCCAACTCATAGCCAACTTTCTCTAATGGAACAGAGAGAACAATAACTGATACGGGTAAAGGGAACACACCATCAGTTTCATGCTCCAAGCAACAGGTAGCATTAAAGTGATACTGTCACCAGTGGTCGTTTCTTCATTGGTGGGCCCCCAGGATCATTTCCTCTGGTGGGCCCCAGATACCCCAGTTTGACACTGACTGTCACCCCCTTTCTGTATGAGGACTTCCCTACACAGCTGTAAAGCTTAAATTCTGCAGTTTTCATAGCTTACTTTAAAGTTAATTTCTTGGTGCTTGGTCCAGTGGAAATAATTTTTATCATTGGTGGTTTGTGTCACCTGGGCCGAGCTATAGGCGCTATAGGCCCTGCCCCTCCATAAAGTAAGGTATGAAGACTGCAGAATTTAGGCTTTACAGCTGTGTAGAGAAAGGGGGAGAGACAGTATCAAATACTGAGCGGCTGCCCCTCTAAAGTGATGGCATGTCAGAAGAGTCATAGTTATAAAGCTGTTTGGGAACAGGGTTACAAATCATCACGTTTGTCCCCATTGGCTTCTCCCCGACTGACTGATCTTGGCTGATAGATCTTTCACTGTATCCAAATAGGGAGATTGATCAATCGATCAATCGCACCCAGCCAGCGTTATTACCATGATACAGCTGAAACCTCACAGTCATTCAGAGTGAATTTTACGTCACTGTGCACAGGGAGCCTCTCATTTTTTCATGCTCCCGACGGTTTGGGCACCATAAAACTTGAGACAGGTTCCCTTTAAAGAAGCACCCCGTTTTTTCCTACATAATAATGCTCACCATCAGTTTTCTAGGAATGTATTTTGTTTCTTTCCAGCTTAGCTGTTTTAATACATATGTCGTATGATCCCAATCCTGATAACCAGTTAAAGGGGTTAACAAGGATTTCCAAAAACAGCCTGACGCTTGTCTCCAGTTTGGGTGGGGTTGTGTAATTTTGTTAAAGTGAATGTACCACCAGGTCCATCATTTTGGTTTTTACATTAACAGACCGGCGCTGGCCTGGGGATGCCAGTGGCGCGGTCCTTTTTTGAACCGCTGGTCTATTCTCGAGCACTTGACCGCCCCAGATTACATGTTCCCAAAGTGTCTATTAAATGAGAAGACTGGGCAGGTACATATTTTTTAAACTTGCTGGGGAGGAAGTAGGTGAAAAAAATAATGTGCACTTACCTGCATTTGCCTGCAGTCCACCGCTCTGGTCCCCAGCCGCTTTATGGTGTAGAGACAGGACTAGGGACGTGACGTATGCGGCTCGATCAATGAGTCAGCAGCAGAGGCAGGACACCGCTACAGCCTCTGACTGGCTCAGCAGGCCTGATACGTCACGTCCCAAATTCCATCTCTACACCAGGGAGCAGCAAGGGACTGGCGGATAGCTGGCTCCAAGGAGGTAAGTGCATGTAATTTTTTTTTTACCCACCCCCTTCCCGGAAAGCTTTAAAAAATTGATCATGAATGCACTTTTTAAGGTGGTCATTATGAGTACTTATTCTAGACTGTTGCCTTTTCGCAACGGGCCTAGAATAGGGCAGTGAGGGTCTCCTGTATGGGAATCGCAGGCCCCATTGTATCTAGAAGCAACAAAAATTAAACCCTTTACTTGTCGTGGTGAGATCGGGACCACGAAACGTAAGGAGTATGCTGCACAGTACTTACCCATTGGCTTCCAGGTGCCAATGGGTCTCCATGGCAGGTGGGGGCCTTCACAGGGCCATGGATGTCTGAGTACCTTGCCGTGTCAACAATACAGTTGGGTACAATGTCTGTCAATGTTATGCACTAGTTTACTAGTGCAGCCAATGTGTATAAAATAAAATGTACCCCCAAAAAAACAAACACTTTTCCCTTTCCATTAATAATTATAATGTATTATATTTCTATAGTTAGTTAAAAGAAAACGAAGATGCCATTACCTTTGCAGTGCATTTGTGCTGAGGATGACTGATAGAGTCTACGTAATGGTGCCGCATACACCGGGCTGGGTCTGATTCTGTGATATAGCTGTTACTCTTTTTAATGTCCGCCTTAGTGAATATCGCCATCAGCGACAGTGCGGTAATCCATGAGATCAGGACATAGTTTCCCATTGTTCTTTAAGGTTTTTTTTGAACACAGCAAAATGAGGACCTTAAAAATGTAGGATCCAAAAACACAAGCTGTGTGTTGCAGGACGACTGATGTCAACTCCTTTCATTATCTTCCTTGGAGCCATTGGACTTGTAGCTTTGGTTGGATAAAGAAGTGATAATCCATTGTTGCATCGGCTGGAAGGATGAATGAAGAAACATCCATTATAACAAATATTATCTATCTATTGTCCCTCTCTCTGATCATCGTATTTTTCTATTTCTTCAACATGCACATATATATTTACGACAGCACAAGTCATAAGTTAAACACATCTACCATACTACATTCTGCAAATTTTCTGTTTTACGCATTTTAGAAGAGTTAAAGGGGTACTCCAAGAGAAAATAATTCTTTTAGATTAACTGGTGCTAGAAAGTGCCAGAGATTTGTAATTTACTTCTATTAAAAAAAAAAAAAAAAAAAATTACATGTCTTCCACTACTTATCAGCTGCTGTATGTCCTATCTATAATATACAGCAGCCAATGAGTACTGGAAGACTTGAGATTTTTTTAATAGGAGTAAATGACAAATCTCTATAACTTTCTGACACCAGTTGATTTGAACGAGTATGAGTACGCCAGTCTTCAATAAAGCCCTGCCCCCTTTTCCCCAGCAGGATTTACTAAGAGGTGGGCGCCTGTAAGTACAGCTGGCTGTCCCTGTACCTGACGCAGACGTTGCCCAAAAATATACACCTGCTCTGAAGCAGGTGAAGATTCTTGCTTGGCTTACATCTGTTTTCAGGTGTAAACCGTAATAAAAGAGGCACAGAAGGAAGAGCTGGCCACGGAAGTGGCAATACAGGGCACAAGGATAGGTAATTCTACTTTCTTTATTATTTTCCCACAGCCCCCTGCCTTCCACCCTTTTCGAATTTCATGGGACGTCTGCTTTAACTTAACACCTTGATGGCGCATTTACACAGAGAGATTTATCTGATTTTCAGATTTTGGAAGCCAAAGCCAGGAATTTGCAAAGAGGAGACATCTCGGTCTTTCCTTTATGACCTGTTCCATGTTTATAGTCTGTTTTTGGCTTTGGCTTCAAAAATCTGTCAGATAAATCTCTCTGTGTAAACGTACCCTTACAAGCATTTGAGTATCTTGCACATGGCCAGGACATATCCTCACTAGAGATGAGCGAACCGGGTTCGGGTTTGAGTCGATCCCAAATGATCGGTATTTGATTAGCTGGTGCTGCTGAACTTGGATAAAGCTCTAAGGTTGTCTGGAAAACATGGATACAGCCAATGACTATATCCATGTTTTCCACATAGCCTTAGGTCTTTATCCAACTTCAGCAGCCACCGCTAATCAAATGCCGAAAGTTCGGGTTCAGATCGACTCGAGCATGCTCCAGGTTCGCTCATCTCTAATCCTCACCAATGATAAAAAGACGACACATCCTAGAGATACGCCATCACTAGATATGACGGAACAACGCTCTGTACTATGGCTATGTCACATAGTGAGAAATACTGAATAGCAAACAAAGGTGCTTAAAACGTAGTTTATGTGACCTTACAGGACTGGACTGTGGAAAACACTCTGCTTAGCACCAAATCCCTTTAATTTCTATTTTTTTTTTATTTGGCGCATATGCTTCTCAAATCCCGTAAACTGTTTTTTATTAACTCTTGGCAAAAATGCAAGCTTGGACTCTGCGAGAACAATATGGGTGTACGTATGAATGAAACAAACACTACCACAAAACACAGGGTCAAAAACATATCCAGCATAAAAACCAGATCGTACATGATCCCTGCCCCTTGGCACTTCCTCACTATTGATGTGTTAAGAAGCCATGCGAAGATTAGAAACACATGAATAGAAAGGATCAGCTTTGCCAAAACTTTAACCCTTTGAGGACCAAGCCCAAAATGACCCAGTGGACCGCGCCAATTTTCATTTCTGCGTTTTCGTTTTTCCCTCCTCCCCTTCTACGAGCTCTAGCACTTTCAGTTTTCCATCTACAAGGCCATGTAAGGCTTGTTATTTTCAGGAATAGTTGTACTTTGTAATGGCGTCTTTCATTCTACCATAACATGTATGACGGAACCCCAAAAATATTATTTATGAAAATATAAATTGGTAAAATTGGAAAAAAGAATGCAATAAGGTAACGTTTGGAGGGTTCCTGTGTCTATGTAATAATAATATTAACAATAATTTTTATTTATATAGCGCTAATAGATTCCGTAACACTTTACAACTCTGGGGGTAGATACGTAGACAAAAATCATACATTACCGAGATCTACATATAATTATCCATACATGAGGAGTGAGGGCCCTGCTCGCATGCATCAGCTTACATACTACTAGGAGGGGGTGCGAGACAAAATGGCAGAGGGGCAAAGTGCTTCATTGTTTTTATGGTCCGGCCATCTTTATAAGGGTGCAGGTAAGGGTGGGTGTCACCAATCAATGCCTGCCTGCTACAGGTCTAAGTGCTTAAATGCTTGGCGTGTATGTATGTGTCTGTGTGTGTGTGTGTTTGTGTGTGTGTGTGCGGTGGTGGGGTTGAGAGTAGCGGGCAAATTAGGTAACCCGGCAAGTCTGCTTGAACAGATGTGTTTTGAGGGCACGTTTGAAGTTTTGGGTATTGGAGGTGAGTCTGACAGTCTTGGGTAATGCATTCCATAGAACTGGTGCAGCTCGGGTAAGGTCCTGGAGGTGCGGATCAAGGTGGATGTTAGACGTAAGTCGTTAGAGGAGCGTAAGGCACGGGTAGGGCGGTAGACAGAGATGAGGGAGGAGATGTATGGAGGTGCAGCACTGTGGAGAGCTTTATGGGTGAGCAGGAGGAGTTTGTATTGTATCCTGTGTTTAATAGGGAGCCAGTGTAGTGACTGGCACAGGGGGAGGCATCAGTATAGCGGCTGGACATGGGGATGAGCCTGGCCGCTGTATTGAGAATGGACTGGAGAGAGGAGAGTTTAGAGGAAGGAAGGCCGATTAGTAAGGAATTGCAGTAGTTAAGACGGGAATGAATCAGAGCGACAATGAGAGTTTTAGCAGATTCGACAGGAAGGAAGGGACGGATTTTAGAGATGTTTTTTAGATGCAGATTACAGGAACGTGAAAGAGATTTAATGTGAGGAGTGAAGGACAGATCCGAGTCAAACATAACCCCAAAGCAGCGGGCTTGTTGTGTAGGGGTTATGGTCGCACCACAGACAGAGATGGAGATGCCAGGTGGGGGGTGTTTAGCAGAGGGAGGGAAGACAAGAAGCTCAGTCTTAGCAAGGTTTAGTTTTAGGAATAGGGAGGACATAGCGTTGGAGACGGTAGACAGACAGTTACTGGTGTTCTGTAGAAGAGCGGGGGTGATATCACGGGAGGAGGTATACAGCTGGGTGATATCACGGGAGGAGGTATACAGCTGGGTGATATCACAGGAGGAGGTATACAGCTGGGTGATATCACGGGAGGAGGTATACAGCTGGGTATCATCAGCATAGAGATGGTACTGAAAACCAAACCTGCTGATGATTTGTCCGATGGGTAAAGTGTAAAGTGAGAAAGGAGAGGGCCCAGGACTGATCCCTGAGGAACCCCGACTGTAAGGGGAAGAGAAGATGAGGAGGAACCAGCAAATGATACGCTAAAGGAGAGGTCAGAGAGATAGGAGGAAAACCAGGAAAGAGCAGAGTCCTTGAGGCTGATAGAGCGGAGCGTGGAGAGGAGGAGCTGGTGGTCTACAGTGTCACATACTACAGATAGATCCAGGAGAATGAGCAGAGAATGGTTACCTTTAGATTTGGTGGTGAGGAGATCATTAGAGACTTTAGTAAGGGCAGTTTCTGTAGAGTGGTGAGGACGGAAACCGGACTGAAGGGGGTCAAGGAGAGAGTTGTCAGAGAGGTAGCGGGTTAGGCGGGAATAGACCAAACGTTCCAAGAGTTTAGAGATAAAAGGGAGATTAGAGACAGGTCGATAGTTGGCAGCACAGGATGGGTCTAGAGAGGGTTTTTTCAGTAATGGAGTGATAACGGAGTGTTTGAAAGTTGAGAGGAAGATGCCAGAGGAGAGGGAGAGGTTGAAGATTTTAGAAAGATAAGTAGTGACAACAGAAGAGAGAGACTGGACAAGGTGTGAGGGAATAGGGTCACTAGGGCAGGTGGTGGGGCGCAGAGGTTATGGGTGTCTGAAGTTTGGGTTTAAGGAGAGAGTTGAGGGTATCAAAGAGGCGTTTTGGGTTATGGGAAAGAGAAGAGATCAGAGTGGTGAAGTAGGATTGCTTAGCATAGTGAAGAGCAGAGTAGTAGCTTCTAAGCACGAACTTATAATGTAGGAGATTGGCTGTTGTCTTAGATTTCCTCCACAGACGTTCAGCACACCTAGAACACCGTCTAAGAAAGCGAGTTCTGGATGTGTGCCAGGGTTGTGGCCGTCTGTGTCGGGCTGTTTGGGGTATAGGGGGTGCAAGTTTGTCCAGGGTGGTTTTGAGGGTGTCGTGGTATTGTTTGGCAGCCAGATTAGGACAGCAGAGGGAAGAGATGGGGGGCAATGATGACTGTACAGTGTCTGAGAATTGGTGGATGTCTATAGCACGTAAGTTCCTATATGTGAGTGAGGTCGGGGTGTCAAGAGGAGGACGAGAATTTGTTATCATTAAGGAGAGGAAGTTGTGGTCTGAGAGGTCAGTGGTAAAGGTAGTGTTTTATTTATAATATGGGATGGGGGTTATTTTAATCTTTATTGGAAGAGGGGCCTTTGGGGTATTTTTAAAAACATTTTCACTTGTTTTTTTCTTTTTTTTTACACATTTTAAGTCCCCCTGGGGGACTTTTTCATGCAATCATTAGATTGCATACACTGATCATTGCTGTGCCATAGGCATAATATTGATCAGTGTTATAGGCGCTCTGCTTATTAAGCTTGTCTGTGGCAAACTCAATCAGCAGAGTGCCGATCGGACCACACGAAGGAAGGTGAGAGACCTCCGGCGGTCCGACACAGCGATTGGGACCCCCGCAGTCACACTGTCCTGATCGGTAAGTGATAGGAGTTGCTGTCACTTACACTTAAACGCCGCAATCGGCGTCTGTCATTAACCCCTCAAACGCTGTGATCGCGGCACGATTGTGGCTTTTAAAGGGTTAATGAAAGGCCACAGCGCGATTGGTGATGATTGTCATTAACGTTGATAATTGCAGCCGGCCCTCACCTGCTATGAAGTGTGCTCCGCTCTGGAGCGTGCCTCATAACACTATGACATACATGTACGTCCAGGGTCGTCTAGTGACAGGCGGCCATGCCGTACATGTATAACATGGGTCGTCTAGGGGTTAAAGCATTGAGATATAAAATGCATAAAAGGTATATATATTGTTGTATACAGGTTCAGTGAAACCCTTGCAGATGACTAGCTGACTAGCTGAAGCCAATACCTTGGTAAGCCCAGTCCCCCCTGCACTACGGCGCATGCACATTAGCGCCAACGGGAGCGCGCAGGCCGCACACATCCAGGGAGCAGGTGCGAGCCTGGGAAGCAGGAGGGCGGGCCGCAATGACCAGCCACGCCAAACAGGGAGGAGGCAGTAGTGGTGAGGTGTGCCGATGTGCGGCACAAACCCCTCACCGATACACCTCTATGACACTTGATACCAAGGTAACGGGATGGATTGGGGACAAACTGTAGCACCAAGGACAAACATCTGCACTACACTGTCAGCACCACGGGAACAGCCCAGGTGCTGACAGATTCCCTTTAAACATGGTGTAAAGTGAAACTGGCTCAGTTGCCCCTAGCAACCAATCAGATTCCACCTTTCATTTTCCAAAGAGTCTGTGAGGAATGAAAAGTGGAATCGGATTGGTTGCTAGGGGCAACTGAGCCAGCATATATATTGGACATTGTAGAGGTGAGGTACTCCAGAGAGGAGATATGTTTGTACTACTGCTTGCTGCTTCTTTCCTCCTGTATTCACTCAGCCGAATATAAAAAAAGATCACATGACCACTGTGTCTAAAGTGAGAACAGAAATACTGACCCTGATTTACTAAGATTGTCTGTTTTTTTTTTTAGAAACTTACACCTGAAAATTTTAGAATGGCTTCACAGAAATCTTGAAATCTTGGGGAAAAAAGACAATAAAAACGCCATGGAGCTCAGAGCTGGCGTAGGTTTCAGTATCATTTCTCCCCATGGAAAAGTGATAAATGCGGCGCACGCCCTCTTGTGCTGTGTAACGCCCCCTCACCGCCCCACTGGCGAAGGTGGCGCAGATCGGCCTGATGTGAAAAAAATATTCGCAAATAGACAATTTGCAAATACTTTTACGCCGACCGGACCCATCTGTGCCTAAAAAAGGCATTTTTGCCTTTTAAATAAATGTCCCCCATGGTGTTCTTTGGGGGTGGGGTTTTCTCCCCTCTCTGGCGTTTTTGAGGCTTTTTTGGCAGTTTTTTTGTTTTGTTTTTTTTTGGGGGGGGGGGGGGGGGGGTTGCAAGCTGTGGCATTTTTTTCTCCCATAGATTTTTATCGGATTGTTCTGGTTGTCTCAAAAATGCCATTACTGTCCCTATGTCTTTTTTTTCTGACAAAAGAAAAAGTTCAGCACACAAAAACGCCTAAACCACTAAAAAGATCATTCGCACATTCACACATCAAGTCACAATTGCCTGAAAAAATACCAGGAAAAAAAATGCAAATGCAGGGGGAAAGTGAATTGGCAGGTTTTTCTGGTGTTTTTTGGGAGGCCTGAAAAACTCCACACAAAAAGGATTTGTGAGGGCACCCTTATGGTGGTTTTCCACAGAACGATTTATCGATAAGGGTCGAATTCGAACGATAATCGTACATGTAAACGACGAGCGAGAAATCATTCATTTTGATCTTTCAACAACTTCTCAAATCGTCGTTGATCGTTCGCAAAAAATTCACAGATCGTTCCATGTAAACAGTCTTTCAACAATTTCACCTAGATAGGCTTCAGCGATTGCAAAACGATTTTTTCGTACGAAGTATCGTTCCGTGTAAACGCTGATCGTTATGAAAAAACATTGTTCATTCTAAATCGTTAATCGTGCGATCGGGCGAATTATCGCTCTGTGTAAAATTACCATCAAGGTGTGTTTAAACAGGCAGATTTTCCATTGCAATTTTTGAAGCCAAAGCCAGGAACAGGCTATAGACAGGGAACAAGTCATAAAGGAAAGACATCGGGTCCTTTTAGACTAATCGTTTTTTACCGCAAACAAGATCATTTATCGTTAACCTGAAATCGTTCCCCATATTACAAAGAACGATGGTCGTCACTACAATTGTTAACTCCATCTGATCCCAGCAAAAGAAGGAACAATTTGGAATTACACAACAATTAGTTAATCAATAACACACAAACGATTTTTCGATCGTTGCCTGAAATTACATGGAACGATTATCGTTTAAATTCAAACGATATAACGATTTCCCGCGCTAAGATTTCTCCTCTTTTCATATCCATTCCTGCCTTTTTTTTCACCAATTACAACCAAACATTTTCTAAAGACATATTCTCCTTTTTTTCCTTTAAATCAACTGGTGTCAGAAAGTTATATATTTTTAGTTTATTTCTATTAAAAATCTCAAGTCTTCCCATACTTATCAGCTGCTGTATGTCGTGCAGGAAGTAATGTATTCTTTCCAGTCAGACACAGAGCTCTCTGCTGCCACCTCTGTCCATGTCAGGAACTTTACAGAGCAGTAGCAAATCTCCATAGAAAACCTGTCCTGCTTTGGACAGTTCCTGACATGGACACAGGTGGCAGCAGAGCGCACCATGTCAGAGTGGAAAGAATACACAACTTCCTGCAGGACATACAGCAGCTGATAAGTACTGGAAGACTGGAGATTTTTAAATAGAAGTAAATTACAAATCTGTATAAGTTTCTGACACCAGTTGATTTGAAAGCACCGGAATACCCCTTTAACTTTGGTGCATAACATGTAAATAAGTATTCACTCACTTAATTCTCTGAGATGAGAAGTTTGTCAAGCCGGTCTTTTGCATTTATGCAGCTTTTGAACAATTTAATAGCATCAGATGTTTTGCTTTGCTGCGAAAGGTGAAGCTGCCATCTATCAATCACTCCATAATCTCCGGCTTTCTATGAGGACAGATCAGATCTATCGTTGCCAGAATACGGACTTGTATTGATTAACTTTAATAAAAATTCAATAGCTGTCTACCAGCTGGAATTTTGGCTTTACACCCTAACCGGGCCACGCTTCAAACACAGCATGCAATAGTCTCTGCTAAATTCATTTACTGTCAGAGCTTATACTTCAGATATGATTTACACAGTTCTAAAAAGTTTTTCTAAAAATTTTTTATAAGAAAGGTAAATTATTCATGGACATTAATAAGTGAATTTAGCCTCCAGTTTTTAATAGGTCTGGTGAAAAGTAAAAAAAAGGATGTAACTGTAAAAGTTGATGTTAAACAGAAGTAGTAAAGAATTTAATGCAATCTCACCTGTGAGGCTATTATTTTTTATGGATCCATATAAAATTTTTATGTGTGGCGGCCCATAATATATAGAGATTTATAAGGTACTCCTGGTGTATATGAATAACACATCCATAGCCTTCCATTCATCCAATGAATGCCAAAAAGGTGTCCTTGGCACTAGATCGGTATACACTGCCAATAGAGATGAGCCAACTGAATTTCCGGAACCAAAAAGTTCAGAACAAGATGGCTGCCAAGATGGAGGCCACGCACCAAAAATTTTTTGTCACCTGTCCATGCTTCCCCCATGTCCTCCTTCAGCACCGCTCTTGTCTCGAGTGTGACACTCCACTTAGCCAATCACTGACCATGGTATTGTCCCATCTCAGTCAGCCAGTGATTGGCTGAGCGGGCTGTCACTCCCAAGACAAGGATTTGGGCAGCTGCAGAGAACACAGTGTAAAGGACACCAGGGGAGTACGGACAGGTAAGTATAGATGAGCAAATTTTTGAGCTGCACCAAAACAGCTAAACACCTGCAATCGTTTATCTGTTTTGGTGATGTTCATTTGAGGTTCAGTTCGATTCTGACAAACCCCAAACCTGACATTAAAGTTTGAAGAACCTGCACTAGCACAAAAAGACAATTTTTTTGGTGCTTGTATTGGTAGAGTGGAATACTTTATGCAGTTTCCTACCATTACTAAACATAAAAACAATTTAAAATCAGTTGTGGAAAAACAAATAGTATTAATCTACGATACATACTCTTAACAATAACTCAACAAACCTCTAAAAAAAAAAAATACTATAAACAATACTACAGTATGTTAAAGCTTTGTTCCCATCTGTGTTATAACATTCGGAGTTCTGTGCTCACCAAGAATTGTGCTGTATGTTACGCTATACTTATGTTAACTGTGACTGAGTTGCCCACAAATTCTCTGAATGGGCCTTAAAGGGAATGTGTCATCAGAAAATGACTGTTTTTATGTTTAACATATTTCTTAAGAATTTTGGTGACTTTTTCTAATTTTCCATTTTTCTATGAATTTTATAAAATAATCCTGATATCTTGCAGTTTTCATTTTCACCAATGGGGTAAAGCTGAGACTTCCTGTTGCTTCTGTTGGGATAAGTGGAGACTGCTGTAAAGTGATCTGCACAGCATTGCAGCGTCATGTGTCTCCAGTAGAGGAGAGAATAGCAGCTCCCTGTGGAATTACCTTTTCAAAGGTCATAGTGCATGCTCAATGATGTTTTACACTCATCTCAGGCGACAGACTCATCCTATTGTCGTCTGTGTCCATGAGTCTTGCTGTAAAGCATGTCGCTAAGTGCTGTTAAGAATGGTCCAGGCAAGATGGCAGCCCCAATAACAATGTACAAAAGGTGAAATTAAAAAAAAAAAAAGTCAGCCTTGTCAGCCTTCAGTTTGGTAAAAACTTGTACATTTCTTTGTTAAGATAAAATTCATTTGCCTTGTTGACCATTTGAGTGGATTTGTATTTGAGGCCATCACCCTTGACATTTAGTAATATTTGTGTTTGTCTTTTCTCCTCTTTTTCTATTTTTTTTTTTTAAATATTTATACTGACATTTGGTACTAATAAAGAATTAATTTAAAAAAGTCAGAAAATAGAAACAGATTAGAATAAAAAAAAACTTTTAGCATCTGACTCTAATAAACCAATGACCAATATAAAAAAGAAAGTTATAAATATACTCTACTATGTTTTTCTCTATAAAACATTTTATATGAATCTGGACACGAATATATTAGTAACTTCATAAGTTACTATTTGTGTTATCTTTTCTTCTAGGATGTAAAAAAGATATCAGTAAAAAAGGGGGAGAAAAAAAACACGTAATACAAATAGAAATCGTAGCAGTATTTTGAGAGTTAGGGCCCTATAACACGGGACGATTATCGTGCGAAAAATAGTTATATTGTTCGAATTTAAACGATAATCGCCCTGTGTAATTGCAGCCAACAATCGAAAAATCATTCGTATGTCATTGATCGTTGATTTAGAGCTGAACTTAAAATTATCGTTAATCGTTCGCTGTAATTCCACGTTCATTCGCTCAAATTCCGCATTTTCACTAATCGTTCAGTGTAATTGCTCATTGTTTATTGTTTAGCTGGGATCAGATGGAGCAAATGATCATAGTAACGATCACAATAACAACCGCAGTAACAACCGTAACTAACGGCCATCGTTCTGTGTTATATGGTGAACGATTTCAGGTTAACAATAAACAATCTAGTTTGCGACCGTTTATCGTTAGTCGTTAATCGTTAAAAATCGCTCCGTGTAATAGGACCCTTAGGCTATGTTCCCACATCGTTTTTTAGGCAAAATAACATCCGTTTTTTTTAAATAATGGAGGCTGTTAGAGATCAACATTAATGGCCGTCATTATCAAAGCCCCTTTTTCCGCCTGAAAAAAGACACTGTAGGAACAAAGCCTAAAACAAGTTTCCTGAAATGCTGTGGCATACCTAGATGAGGAGTTCAGGTTACAAGTTACATTATATATAATAGATGATGTATGTACGATAATAAATCGGAATATTATTACATTGAATATGAGTATTATATATTAGGTTTATATATAATTGTCCCTTTTCCATGGTAATTTCTAGACAGTCTGGTTCTCTGACAGACACAAGATTGATTATGTAGTGCAGAATGTGCCTGAAAAATACAGCTGGCCATACAGTTACATATCGTTACATAGTACGCATGAAAAAAGACACATGTCCGTCAAGTTCAACCAAGGATGGATAAAGGGAAGGGATATGGATAAGTACACATGGAATGGGCATACACACATGTGCAAACACTCGGCTCTGGATAGATGGATGGATGGAAAAAAGGACTGCGGCATTGGCTTCCCCGTGCCAGCGCCGTTCTACCCATGTGATGATCTTGGAGCAAATCACCATGTTCCTCCCCATTATCTGCCCTATAGGTACATAATAGCAGGTTGGATTCCTCTAACATGCTGTTAGATTCCATTATATGGTGAAATTTAAAAAAGTACAACTTATCCCTGAAAAAACAAGCCCCCATTCAACTCTGTTGGCAGAGTATAAATAAAAATGTTACGGATCTCAGAAGGTAAGGAAGAAGGAAACCTTAGCCAAATATTAAAATATGGGGGGGGGGGGAGGGTTAAAGGGGTAGTGCGGCGGTAAAAAATTATTCACAGAATAACACACATTACAAAGTTATACAACTTTGTAATGTATGTTATGTCTGTGAATGGCCCCCTTCCCCGTGTCCCACCACCCCCACCCTTGCACCCGGAAGTGTAGTGCATTATTCATACCTGATCCGTGCCGACACGCGTCCGCCATCTTGTGCCAAACGTCATCTTCGGCCGGCCCGAACACCTTCGATCTTCCCGAGTGCCGGCCGCGTCATCAGCTGCTCAGCCGCGATTGGCTGAGCATAACTGTGGTGGGACACGGGGAAGGGGGCCATTCACAGACATAACATACATTACAAAGGGAGGGCGAAACAGCGTAGCATAGTGGCAGCCCGTACATGACTGGGTGGGCAGTAAGGGGTTAACAGTGCCAAGGGTGGGGGGGAGAGCAGGAGAGAGGTTACCTGGAGTTCAGGGTATAGTGAAATAAGGGGGTTGCTAGGTGAGAGACAATGGGGGTGGTGGGAATAGCGTGGGGAAGGAGGGGGCTAGGTAGGAGTTGGAAGTGAGGAGAAAGAAACTTACCAGTCTTCTGAAGCTACAGGACCTGAGACGGAGCATGGATACTCAGCCTGCAGCAGACTTGTCAGCATTCATGGTGTCCCTGAGGGGCGTAACGGCTCAGCATGGGGCCGCCTGGGTCCAGGCTCAGCTTGCCCAGGTGATTAGGGAAGCGGACGGGGGGTTGCAGTCCCGGGGGGCCCGCCCGTCCGCACGCCGCCGGCGCCCGCCGGAGCGGCTCAGCCCTGGAGTCCCCAGCCGTTCCCGCCGCGTAAGGAGCCCTTCACAGGACCCTCCGGCCCCTCCTGGCAGGCACAGCTCTCCCCTGCACAGGAGCCGGGCTGGGAGGAATCCTGCAGCGCGGCGGGGTTCCGGGCGGCAGGGGGAGGGTCACGTGGCTCCTTCCTCCCCCTCCGTTACGGCATCAGTAACAGGACCTGCGGCGGCTGGCCCCTCTCACAGCAGGAAGCAGGGGGCAGCCCAGCGACGAAGCAGAGCCGGGACCCGGTCCCAGGGGGAGAAATTGCAGCCCAGAGAGGTGAGGAGAAGGCGATCCCGGGCAGCAGCTGATCCGGGGGGGGAGGCGTTCCCCTCCACGTCTCAAGGTGCAGGGCGGAGGGTGGCCGACGGAGTAGTAGTCCCCAGCACGTCATCCGTGGCGGCCAGCCCTCCTGTCGCCGGCGGCTCATCTGGACAGCGAGTTCAGGTGGCTCTGCCCACGCTGGACGTTGCTGGAGAGGATCTGGGAGCCGGGCCATCTTCCTTGGACGACGAATCTGACAGCCTGGAGGACGGAGAGGTTCGTGGTGCAGCGACAGCAGAGGTGCGATCTCGGATAGCGGCTGTTCCGGCGTCCGCTGAGAGTCAGCCTGGTGAGTCTTTTTCTATGTCTGTGCTGTCCCCTGTTTTGTCCCCTGTGTCTTCTGGTGTGGCTGGAGGTGTGAATGTGCGTGTAGGGGATCAGTGGTCGGGGGGCGGGGGACAGTTTGCAGGGATTGGAGAGGCAGTGGCGCAGTTTTTAACTAGCATGCGGGGGTTGATGGTACAAAGCGCGGGCTCGCATGCGACAGTGGCGCCGCCAGCGGCAGCATGGGTGGGTAGCGGTGCTGGGGCGGTGGGACAGGGAACTCTGGTGGCGCAGGCGCCTGCAGCTGTTCAAGCGGCACCTACTGTGGGGCCCGCGGTCAGCGATGCCTCTGTCCGCTTGGATGACTCGGCACGTGGGGAGGTGTATGTATGTTTTGATGGCCCGCTCGGGGCGCATTTGAAACAGGAAGTGCGTGAGAGGATCTGGAAGGATGAATACGTGGAAATATTCTCCCTCCTTCCTCTGGAAAAATTTAACATAGAGAAGGGTAAAGCAGATGAGAGTAAGAAGGAGGAGGAGGAGAAGCGGCGGTATCGACTGATACCCCGCACTTTTACGAATTGGCTTCAAGCATTCGCCATTTTGGCGAGTGTAATTGGAGAGAAGGCTCCTCAGAACTGCTCTGCTTTATTCGGCTATATGGATGCTATAGGGGAGGCTTATCGTGTTTATGGCGGAACTGCTTGGCTGCGGTATGACGAGCAGTTCCGCCAGCGTAAAGCGGTAAGGCCGGCGCTGCGTTGGGATCACAAGGACATAGCATTGTGGATGCGGCTGATGGTGGCATCACGCGCGCCTTCTCAGTCGTTTCGGGCGGGGGCCGGGGGTTCGTCTGGGTCAGCTGGGTCGGCCGGAGCCTCGGCCTCCCAGCGCCCGGGTTGCTGCTGGCAATACAATGAGGGTAACTGCCGGTATGGGTCCAGCTGCAGGTTCAAGCACGAGTGTGGAACCTGTGGGGGGAACCACCCTCAGTCCAGATGCTTCCGGAAATCCAAGGGTCGTCCCGCCGATGCTGGCCAAAAAGGGACAGACGCCGGTGAGCATAGAGGCGATGCTGCCACTGCTAAATGAATACCCTGACCAGAGGGCGGCGCAATTGTTGAGGGATGGGTTTATGTGGGGCTTTCGTATTCCTTTTGCTCCAGACGCACCAATTTTTCGCCCGCAGAATTTGAAGTCCGCCAGAGCGCATCCGTCTATTGTGAGCGAGAAGTTGGGCAAGGAGGTGACTCTTGGACGCATGGCGGGTCCGTTTGCAGACCCGCCGTGGCCGTACTTGCGGGTTTCTCCTTTGGGTCTGGTGCCAAAAAGGGAGCCTAACAAATTTCGTCTAATCCATCATTTGTCTTATCCGGAAGGTGCTTCGGTAAATGATGGAATAGACCCGGAAGCATGTTCGGTATCATATGTCTCATTTGATCGGGCGGTGGAGTGGGTGCGGCGGTGCGGGCCGGGGGCGCTCATGGCAAAAACGGACATTGAGGCCGCATTTCGGCTCCTGACGGTGCACCCTGATAGCTTCCATTTGTTGGGTTGTATGTGGGAAGGACAGTACTATGTGGACTGCTGTTTGCCGATGGGGTGTTCCATTTCCTGTTTTTACTTCGAGGCTTTCAGCACGTTTGTGGAATGGGTGGTGCGCAAGGAGTCGGGGTTGCAGTCGGTTTTGCATTACCTTGACGATTTCTTGTGCGTCGGCCCGGCACGGTCGCCCATTTGTTCTGTCCTGCTGCATACGGTGGAGCAGGTGGCGCGCTGGTTCGGCATTCCTTTGGCCCCGGACAAGACAGAGGGGCCCGCCACTGTCATTTGTTTTTTGGGCATCGAGATTGATTCGGTGTCAATGGAATGCCGGCTGCCACCTGACAAGTTGTGCGAGCTACGAGCGTTGGTACGGGAGTTCCTGGGTTTGCGAAAAGTGCGGTTGCGCCAGCTTCAGTCCCTTTTAGGCAAGCTTAACTTTGCGTGTCGCATCATGCCCATGGGGAGGATTTTTTGCCGGCGCCTAGCCGCTGCCACTGCGGGAATCCGTTCCCCCCTGCATTTCATTCGGCTTACAGGGGGATCATAGAGCAGATTTGTGTGTGTGGAATGAGTTTTTGGCACAATACAATGGGCGTTCGGTTTGGCTGGATGACTGGGTTGAGAATGCGGACATGGAGTTGTTTACGGACGCATCTGGTTCAATTGGCTTTGGTGCATACTTTGGGGGAGAATGGTTTGCAGGCGGCTGGCCTGACGAGTGGCGCAAGAAAGGTTTGGTACGCAACCTGGCGTTGCTAGAGTTGTTTCCCATAGTGGCGGCAGTGGAAGTCTGGGGGCCTCGATTCCGCGGCAAAAAGGTGCGTTTTTGCTGTGACAATCTGGCAGTCGTTCAGGCCATCAATAGCTTGTCGGCATCCTCGCCGCCGGTGGTGACTTTATTGCGCCGGCTTGTTTTGAGGGGGTTGGAACTGAATGCATGGTTGTCTGCATGTCATCTTCCGGGGTGCAGGAACTCCATTGCTGATTCGCTTTCTCGTTTCCAGTGGGACCGTTTTCGGGAACTGGCGCCAGAGGCGGAGCAGCATGGGCTTTCCTGCCCCGATCATCTATGGAGCCTGGTTTGCGGACTGCATTCGGTCTGATGGCAAGGGCGGTTAGCCAGCCTACATGGCGGGGGCGTGAGGAGGTGTGGCGTGAGTGGCAGCAGTTTTGTAGGAGAGTGGGGTCGGATGGGGCGAGTGGTGAATTGATCCCACTGTTGCTGATGTTTGTCGGGGATGCGTTTGGAGCGGGGGCTTCGGCGGCCGGTATCGCCAAGAAGCTCTCCGGCCTTTCGTTTTGGTTTAGAATGATTGGTGTTCAGGATGTGACGAAAGATTTTTTGGTCCGCCAGGCAATGGCGGGGTACAGGAAGGCGAGGGTAGCAAGGGATTTCAGGCGGCCGGTGTCCTTTAGTATCCTGGGGGATCTGGTGAGAGTGTTGGAGACCTTGTGTACGGATGGGTATGAATGGGTGTTGTTTAGGGCTGCTTTCTCGTTGGCATTCTTTGGGGCCTTTAGGATTGGCGAGTTGGTCAGTCGTTCCTGTGTGTCGGGAGATGGATTGCAGGTAAGGGATGTAGAAGTGGGAGAGGGGAGGGGAGTGTGTCCTGCTGGCTTCGTAAGTCGAAGACCGATCAGGCGGGGAGGGGGAAGCATATAAGGCTCTATGCGATAGGGGATTGCGCGGCATGGCCGGTCAAATGCGTATCAGAGTACTTGAAGGTTCGCTCGGGAGGTAGGGAGGGACCCCTCCTGCTACATAGGGATGGTAGAGCCCTCTCTCGTTTCCAATTTGTGGCAGTTTTCCGCAAGGGTCTGGTATGCTTGGGTTTGCCGGCAATGGAGTTTGCCTCTCACTCCTTCCGCATTGGCGCGGCCACGGAGGCGGTTAGATGTGGTTTGTCTGAGAGTGTGGTTCGTCAGATTGGGAGGTGGGAATCTGCTCGCTTCCGGTCGTATGTGCGGATGGACATGATTTGAGGGGAAGGAGGCGGTTTGTTCTGTTGGTGTTCTTTTTCCCTTTGTGTTTTTTTTTCTTGTTTTTTTTTTTCCTTTTGTTTTCTTTGGTTGTTTTTCTCTCCCTAGATGGTGGGTGCCTGACATGGATCCTGGGGCACTCGTACGTTCGCCGGGGGGCGGCACGGGCAGACGTAAGACCCAGCGGTAGACAGCTGGGTTTTCAGAGGAGTGAAGTCCGCATCCGGTGGATCGGTGTCGGGGGCTTATTGTGGAGCGGGGTGTTACCAGAGTTTCATTTCCACGCTAGGCTGGATAGGCCCCCAGACATATTAGTCTTGCACGTCGGGGGCAATGACATCGGGGTGCGTGCTTCCCGGGAATTGATACGGGACATTAAATTCGACATATTGAGGCTGTGGTCCATGTTCCCAGGGGTGGTAATAGTGTGGTCAGAGGTGGTGGCTAGATTTGTGTGGCGCCAGGCCCGGTCGGTGGACAAGCTTAACAGGGCTCGGGGGCGCATTAACAGGGAAGTTTCCCGCTTTGTGGCACGTAATGGTGGCGTAGTTGTTCGCCACAGGGAGTTGGAGGTGCCAGCTTGGGGTTTTATGGATGCTGACGGGATTCACTTGAATGAGGTGGGGACGGACCTTTGGTGTTCAGATTTGCAAGACGGGATTGAAAAGGCCATAAGGGTGTGGAGGGACTCGCAGGCACAAGGTGTCGTCCCTGCTCGCTGTGGCGGAGGGGGGGTCATCGATGGCTCGGACTGAGGGGGTTATCAGGAGGCCCTGTGGAGGAATGGGGAATCCACGTGTCTAGCTGGCAGCTAGTGGGAGTACGGAATGTGGTTACTACTTGGGTGGGATGATATGGTGATGGGCAGTACGTGACAGATTTGTCAACCCTGAGTTGGTGCGTAGCGACTGGGGATCATTATTCTAACTGTACTGCCATTTATGGGCCATCCGTGACCTCCTCGGGATATCAGTGTTATGGTTATGATAATGGGTTGTTATTGAAGTTTATAGGTAATATGTTTATTACAGAGTTGGTATATATATATTTGATATCCCTGTTATTTAATAAATAGGCTGCTGTGGCCATTATTCCAATTCTACATGGTGTTTGGTGTTTTATTTAAAGGGGCTAGAAGGGGGAGGAGGGGAGGTGTGGTTAAGATATTATTCCCTATCCGTAATCTGCAATACCCGGGTCAAGGGAGGGCGAAACAGCGTAGCATAGTGGCAGCCCGTACATGACTGGGTGGGCAGTAAGGGGTTAACAGTGCCAAGGGTGGGGGGGAGAGCAGGAGAGAGGTTACCTGGAGTTCAGGGTATAGTGAAATAAGGGGGTTGCTAGGTGAGAGACAATGGGGGTGGTGGGAATAGCGTGGGGAAGGAGGGGGCTAGGTAGGAGTTGGAAGTGAGGAGAAAGAAACTTACCAGTCTTCTGAAGCTACAGGACCTGAGACGCCCGCCCGCCCTTATTGATACTTGGCCGGTGGGTGGTTGGCCTGGGGTTCGCGATGTAGCACTCGTCGCGGCAGCTGGCGGAGGGGGGGTCATCGATGGCTCGGACTGAGGGGGTTATCAGGAGGCCCTGTGGAGGAATGGGGAATCCACGTGTCTAGCTGGCAGCTAGTGGGAGTACGGAATGTGGTTACTACTTGGGTGGGATGATATGGTGATGGGCAGTACGTGACAGATTTGTCAACCCTGAGTCGGTGCGTAGCGACTGGGGATCATTATTCTAACTGTACTGCCATTTATGGGCCATCCGTGACCTCCTCGGGATATCAGTGTTATGGTTATGATAATGGGTTGTTATTGAAGTTTATAGGTAATATGTTTATTACAGAGTTGGTATATATATATTTGATATCCCTGTTATTTAATAAATAGGCTGCTGTGGCCATTATTCCAATTCTACATGGTGTTTGATGTTTTATTTAAAGGGGCTAGAAGGGGGAGGAGGGGAGGTGTGGTTAAGATATTATTCCCTACCCGTAATCTGCAATACCCGGGTCAAGTTGTATAACTTTGTAATGTGTGTTATTCTGTGAATAATTTTTTACCGCCGCACTACCCCTTTAAGGAACTACTATAACTGAACATTAAATAATACAGTGTGGAATAAGTTGCTTTGTATTTTTATTCACAGGTCATGTGAGCCAGACACAGCATATTGGCTGCTATCCAGCTCTGTTTTATGAAATTATACATATTGTTTTTTTATTAAATGTGTAAATTTATATATTTGACTAAAGATTTCCATTGTATTTATAACATTAAAATATTAAAGTGAACAGTTATTAGACTTTACAGTTATTAAAACTATGGTTGGACATTTGGAAAACTTCTCGATATTACTGTTATATAAAATACTTAATCATTTTTTTATATGTATTTTTTCTCATTTCTGTTTTTTTTTTTTACCCCTTCATGACCAAATGCCATTGATGCTCAGATGTCCAGGTCAAACTAAAGCAATGTTCCTCCTCACCTTCTAAGAGCCATAGCGCTTTTACTCTTCCACTTAAAGGGCTGGTTGGGGTGTCAGTTTTTGTGCCATGATCTCTAGTATTTATTGGCATCATATCGGTGTAAAAAAAAAATTTTGATCGCTTTTTATAATTTTATTTCTGATATATCATTTTAAAATATCTGAAATCCGGTTGCCCCCCCCCCCCCCCCGTTTTTGTTTTGATGTACAAAATTTAATTTATAGAGTTCTGGGTATACAAAGGGGATTGTTGTATCTATATTAACACAATGGAAAGAATATGAAGCAACTGCAAACCTGACAAGAGCTGCCCCCCCCCCCCCTTTAAATAGTTGGGGATTAATTAGTCAAAGTCCAGGCCTTAATTTATTGGAAATGATGTGGTATCCCATCTAATTTGAAGGAGTTGGAGCAGTTATGCCTGGAAGAATATTACAGCATCTAGATTTTTAAGCTCAAACAATATCACAATAATATAGAGGTTGTCCAGTCATTATTGATTATTTAAGGGGCTACCAGGAACATAGCAAACATGTATACTTACCTATCTTGCTCCCCTATTGCTGCCGGTTTCCAGCCCATCCAATGTCTGCGTCCGTCCTCTTCTATAAAGCTTTCGCTACCATACCATGTGGGTAGAAAATGCCCAATCAGCATAGACAGCACAGAGGGATCTATTCTGTCTATGCCAAGTGGACATTTACTATGTGTGCGGCAGGTGAACAGAAGCTTTGATTCAGAGGTGGCCTGGAAACCATCAAACTGGTAGACCTCTATTCCAATAACGGTACAGGTAGAAGAATAGTTTGACAAACATTGAGTTTGCAAAAATCTCAATTTTTTTCAAAATAATTGAAACCGGCAACAATTTATGTTAGGGCCATATTACACTGCTCGATCTACAGGAGGAAGCCATTGCCGTCCTATCAGATCAGCGCTTCGCTGTCTGTGTTATTACATGCACAGACATTGAGCCGGGAGGAACAGGGATGCCGCGGGGAGCTGCAGGAGGCGTTGCCAGGACATCTGGCTGGTCCATAGAAGAGATCAGCGATCTTAGTACATGGGGGGAAGGGCAGCAGACCAAAAAATTGTTGCCCCATATACATAAGAATAGATACGTGTAAAGAGTGGAATAGCTTTATTTACTGGGGTTCATTTAAGGCACCAAAATATCCCTATCCATCAGTATAATGAGCTGTTTAACAAGATCATGCCTTAGTAACAAGGAAACAAAACACAATATAGCTGAAATCCCACATACAATTTCTTCGGGGTTATGGTTTGGATTACTCATCATATATACAGCATGTACAATGTAATTCAGAGCATAATTATCCCATACATATGTAGAGTGTGAAATGATGAGTTGCAGAGGCTGTCCACCTTATAGTCAGAATGCTTTATGGATTTGGGTCTGTTATGATGTCTTGTGCTATAACATGCACATAAAATCTTTGGCACGCCGGCCTAGGTTTGTATCTATGAAAAACATCATAAGATATGAACTGTTTACCCCATTTGTGTAGGTTGTACTGCCCATCCATATAAGAAGTCTTTACATAAAAAAAAAAAATGAAAAAAGTACATTAAATTACTTTTTAATCATTCGCATGGGTACACGCTGCAGAATATTTCAGTCTTAAAGGGGGACCATTAGCAGGTTAGACGAATCTGACCTGCTGATATGTGCACAGAAGACGCCGAGGATGAAGGTATGTCTCTTACCTTCATCCTTGGCACCGATCCAGAGCAGTTAGTAGTTTGCTCCACGGTTTGGTAAGACCATTAAGAGCACTGCCCACCCCTATATCGACGATCCGGTCCCCCGGTTTGGCGCTGTGGGGACGGGCAGTGTTCCTTATGAGTGCTCCAGTGCTCCTGACGGTCTTACCAGACCGTGGAGCAAGCTACTAACTGCACTGGAACGGCACAGAGGATGAAGGTAAGAGACATAGCTTCCTCATCTACATCTCCTGTGCAATAGGGACATAGCAAGCTAGATTCGTCTAATCTGCTGATAGCCCCCCTTTAATGGACGATCAGGCCCATACGCAAGCCATTTAGACTAAAGTTTGTTCAATTTACATGTCACTTGCACATTATTTACCCAATTATAAATCAATGAGAAATTTAGAAATACTATGGGGCAAATATATCACCATGTTTGCGCTCTATATTTGGCTAATAATGAGCTTTTGTGTATAGTGTATTATTTTGCACAAAACATTTACCAAGGCAAATTAGATCAAATTCTATAGTTAACGCCACATTTGCCATTTCTCAGTTTTGGCGCCAGGAGGGGGCATGATTTTAGATTAGCCACCTTTTTTGGCTGATTTACCATGCAAGATTTCTTCATTCTTGCGCAAGAATGCGCTACCCTAGCGTACATTTTTGGACAAGCTTTTTTAGGCAAAAATTGCACAAATAAATTGCACACGAATCATCAAGGCACTTGCGTCTAGTTATAATTTTTGGGCAACAACTGTAATATTTTGCAAAGCCCATAAAAAAGTGCCACCATCTCAAAAAATTGTGCAGATGATACAACCAGTAAAAATGGAAAGGTTGGACACCACTGTGCTGCCAGCAAGGATTCCTAAAAATTTTTCCGTAACGCTTCTTTAAGATGACCAGGAACAGCTGCAAACACGGATGTACTTACATAAAAACCAACCCTCATGATCACACATGGATAGCAGTCAACACAAATGACTAGAAAGCCCTTTAAAGCCGGATAGTCATGCTGGGAAGAACACATCATCATGTCATAATAGACTCATAAATACATATTGTTAGTTTTTGTAAAATCAAAGTAACTGCTAAAAAAAAAACCAAAAACTGTTGTCCCGAAATATTAATGCCAATGAAAATTTCAAGGGATCTCCGGGACCGCCATATCTGCTTTACGTGATTGTAGAAGAGCATAAATGTTGCCTCTGAACAAAATTATAATTTCACAAGTTAAAACAATGTTTATCCATTAAAATAGTTTATTGCCAGAGCAATGTGATGGTCGGAGCCTCCAGAAGCCATACGTGTGTGTTTGAGCTTGTTTCCTTACGACAACATTGTTGCACGTGAAAACCACCCAGCATGTGACTGGGTAATATCTGTGTTATTTTTATATAGCGGACACATGTGAAATCCATTAGTATGGCACCTAAAATGGCAGCCTATCCCTTTTCCCCCTGCTCTTTAGGATCTCTTTAGGGACATGGAAGTCAGCAGAAGTGGGCGGCCGGGGGGGAAGCAGCTGCCTTTTGGTTTTCACGCAGTTCCAGTAAAGGTGAATGAGGCTACATCTGTAACTAACTAGGATGAATTCGAGGAATGTGCGCATTCCAGTCTTACACATGTGTCAAGTTAAATGACAACTACTATGGGATGGAAATCAGTTCCTCAATGACAACTCAATACTAATATAACATATACCTGTGGATACGTATAATGGCTACGGGCTCTTTTGTGCTCTCGATTTCACGCTCCAACTGTTTTCCTTTTGGTTGAAGAGAAGTATACTATCGATTTAATTCAATGTGACATGGAAAAACGAAGGAGCACTAATACACAGATTGGTTTCAGCCTACTGGTACAATATAGTGCAGTATATAAACAGGTCAAGTTATGCAATGGGAAAATAATCACTGACTTCGGTGGGACTGGCCCACTGTCTAAAGTGTGTGGCGGCCTCCCAACTCTCCCCTGACAGATGGTTTTGGAAAGAGAAGGGTCAGGCATGTTGGATTTTACCTCTTCTCTGTCCATAGATAGCCAACGGCTATTGAAAATGCATGGCCACCTCCTAGAGAAAATAAATTTTTGCACATCAAGGAAACATGCGTGAGATTCTTGAAGAGGTTGATTTGAAGAATATGGCTCAAAAGAAGTGTCACATATGTCGGCAGGCTGTGTGTGATATTGCAGATCAGCTATATGCACTTCAGTAATGCTGAGCAGTAAGACCACACACAACTCAGACAGGTGAAGAGATCTTTATTGTATTGTTGAGGATATTTCGCACTGACTCTTTGACATGTAGTCCGAATTTTATTCATGTATTTGCTGCCTTAAACAAAATGGGGGGGGGGGGGGTGATTTATCAAGACCGGCATATGAGTACACCGGTCTTAAATTAGGCCCTGCACACTTTTCCCAGACCGGCTTTCAGCAGGTGTAGATTTGGATCATGATTTAATAATGATAAATTACTTTTCGCTACCGCCCGCCCATTGGGCAAGCAGGGATATGGCAGGCGTAAGCCAGGGAGAAAAGGGGAATCTTGCCTCGGCCTGAGCCTTAGTAAATGTTTCCCTATATATGTATTCTCACTTGATGTCTGCACAGACTCCATCCATTATAAAGAGCGATAAGTGAACCAAACTTCATAAGTCAAGATTCGCTACGAAATTTGCAAAAAGTTCCATTTTGAAGCGTTTGTATGTGCACTTAAAATATGCACGTAGGCCCCGCCCCCTTTCCACAGGCGAATTCGCTAAGAGGTGCAAGACTCTTAATGATTCCGGCCAGCCAGATACCCAAACCTGTGCCCGGCCTGACAAATCTACACCTGAGTCCAGCAGGTGTAGATTTGGATCATGATTTATGCCTGTGTGCAGGCCATACCTCCTCCCAACCTTGCCGCTCTCCCCTCCAGTTCCTCCTGCCCGCCCATCAGGTGAGGGGGACATACGACAGGCAGGAAAGAGGCAAATCTGCACCTTCTCCCTGGCAAATAGTAAAGAGTACCTGTTAAAAAGTCGGCTGACCCAATCAGTTGTGAATTCCTCTCTGCGGCCGGAAGTTCAAGTATCCATGGATATCGGCTTCTGATTGCCGCTGTCTGCCCGCTCCGTGGAGAGGGTGGATACAGCCTGAGGACCACCTGGAAAACTGGGATACAGCCATAGCCATAGGCTGTATCCCAGTTTTCCAGGCAGTCCTCAAGGTTGTATCCACCCTCTCCACGGAGCGGGCAGACAGCGGGAATCAGAAGCCGATAGTTCTGGTTCATACGAACCCGAACCTCAGCCGGTTCGCTCATCCCTAATATTTATATATGTTATTGATCATGTTTCTATTTGGTTTTGTCTATATTATTGAGTATTTGTATGTGAGTCTCTCTGTCTACCTTAGTCCGTGGTGTCTCAGTTTAGCCCTGAGTATTGTAGAGGCTTTCCAGTATTGTTGAGGCTTTCCCTGAGTATTGTAGAGGCTTTCCAGCACAGAGCGGGCAGACAGCGGGAATCAGAAGCCGATCTAACTGCCTATGAGAACACTGCTCTACATACAGTATATATCAGGTTATACGGACTGTGCTATTTTGTGTATGTTGGAGCCAGATACAGGGCCTGCACTGAGCTAGTAAGAATCTATGTAGTTGTAATTGTATTACAACCTGCCATAGCTGATCACACCTGGAAGTTCCTGGCACATCTGGTGCCTATTTGTCTAGATACCTTTGTCACCAGTAACATCAGCAGCTATAAGGCTAAATGACCAGCATCAGAGCTAGTGACAATCCCAGTCCCAGATTTCTGGTTCTGTTCCCTCCGTGCAGCGGGTGGATACATCGTAAGGAAAGCCTGGAAAACTGGGATACAGCTATTGGCATTGGCTGTATCCCAGTTTTCCAGGCGTTCCTTACGATGTATTCACCCGCTGCACGGAGGGAGCAGGCAGCGGGAGTTAGCCGCCGAGATTTCTCATTCATAAGAACCAGAAATCCGGCTGGTTCGCTCATCTCTACTCACAATACCTCTTAAATGGGTTATCTGGAGAGCAGAAAAGGTTCTACCTGTCTGCTCTATGGTGCTGCAGCTCCTCCCTCCGGCCATCTAGGATGATAAGGGGATAAAACCACGTCCCCACCCAATGTCCAATAGTGGCTCCACGTCAACTTGAAATCATTAACATTTGGCAGGGATCTAACAGCAGCAAGCAACCTCTTCTTTCTTGGCCAGAGAGAAGTGCAGCAGCAGACAACAGAACAGGTAAAAGAATGATGGTTGACCTCAGGGAGATCAACCACAACACCACAGAGACACAATCACATGTTTCTCAATGTCAGGGAATCTACAAACATAGGGAAGATACATGCAAGAATACAAAGGAGACACCATGACGTTTCTCAACATCAGTGAGCTAGCCATCCACAGACAGCTGTTTTGGGGTAGAAACACATGATGGTATCTCTGCGGTGTTTCGGTTGATCAACCATCATTCTTTTGATAGGCTTTGCTCCCACCAGCCAGACTCCTGCTCCACGCTGATGAGGGGCAAATACCCCAAAACAACTGTCTGTAGATGGATACCTAGCTTGGGTATTTCCCAGGTCATGTTATTTTTGACTGTGACTTGTTGGAAGGTGGTTTCCTTGACTGGAGACCCCCATTGGCTTGGTTGTTCCTTCCTAGTAGAAGGTCTGGCTACGTCACTGATGTTGAGAAAAACATGATGGTGTTTCTGCAGTATTTTTGCATATTTGTCTTCCTAGATTCACTGAAGTTGAGAAACAAGTGATGGTGTCTCTATGGTATTTTGGTCACCCAGCACTCTCTTGAATGCACTGGAGGTGCTGATCTTATAGGGGAGGTCACAGGGTCCCAGCAGCACAGAGGATGTCAGGAGAGGAGGGTGCTGATCTATAGGGGAGGTCACAGCAGCACAGAGGATGTCAGCTGGCCCCCTTTATAGCTGGCCCCCTCTTCCCCCCCTTATAGCTGGCCCCCTCTTCCCCCCCTTATAGATGGTCCCCCTCTTTCCCCCTTATAGATGGCCCCTCTCTTCCCTCCCCCCCCCTGTGCACAGTAGATAACTCACAAAAAAAAAAAAAACACAACTCACCTGCCGTCCGTTCCCCCGTCGAGCCTCTCGCCTCCTGGTCTGTCCCCAGCTGATGCGCGGCTGCCGGGGGTGTCCCGTCCTATCCCCAACAGCGCGCGCATCAGAGAGCTCCCTGTGCGCCGGAAGTCACAGCCACAGGCGCACGGGGAGCTCTCTCATGCGCGCGCTGCTGGGGACAGGACCCCTCCCCCGGCAGCCGAGCATCAGCCGTGGCAGTGCAGTGGCAGATTGCCTCGGGCCCCGGGCGGCCGCCCAAACCGCCCATATTATATTCCGCCACTGCAAGGCTTTGCTCCCACTAGCCAGAATCCTGCTGCCCATTGATACCCAAAAACAGCTATATGTGGATGGATACATTGCTTGGGTATTTCCCAAGTCACGTCATTCTTGACTGTGGTTTCCTTGACTGGAGATCCACTTGGCTTGATTGTTCCTTCCCGGTAGAAGGTCTGGCTAGCTCACTTGACATTGAGAAACACATGACTGTGTCCTTGCAGTAATTTTGCATGCACAGTAGAACAGGTAACACCTACTCTGCTCTTCAGATAACCCATTTAGAGCTTCTGGGCACTAAATGCATGATACTTGCTGAGGTTTCCCGATGCTGCTGGCTGCTTTTTCAATGGTGCCCAGTCCCTGCTGCTCACCACATATGGGTCCTCTCTCAACACAACAAACTGCTATACCATAGTGGTAGACTACACTTGTCTTTCTGTATTCACTTTTGTATGCACTTCTCTTTTTCCTTATGTGAATATGGTTTACATATTTAGGCTATGTTCACGGCTGTAGTTCTCGCCGCAGAACTACGGCCGTAGTTTTGCGGTGTGTGACATAACCTTATGTGCAATGGGATCCCGGCCAGAGCGTACAAACATCGTACACGCTCCGACCCGGATCCCATGAGGCACCGGAAAAAACTGACAGGTCAGTTTTCTGCGGCCAGAATTCAGTGAATTCCGGAGCCGCCCGTTTCACTGTGTGAACTGACAGGTCTTTCTGCTATGGTACGCTCTGACAGGTCTTTCTGCTATGGTACGCTCTGACAGGTCTTTCTGCTATGGTACGCTCTGACAGGTCTTTCTGCTATGGTAAGCTCTGATGCGGGCGCACACTTAAGTACCGGCCGCGATGATCCGGGCACAGACCGGCCGCTCCGTGACCCGGCCAGGGTCACGGAACGGCCGGTCTGATACGCCGTGTGAACATAGCCTTAAAGTGTCCCTGTTGTTATAACTTTCAAAATCTAAATCAGCAGTGGATGTGATATAAAGAAAGTTTGCAAATTACATTCATAATTATTATTATTATTATTATTATTATTATTTTGTTATCATGGAAAACACGGCACTTCCTGTTTTCTGACAGATTTTTTTCCTCAAACAACAGAAAACCTGTGTCCTGTGTACCCAGGCCATCTGAGCGCTCACAGAGAGAAGGCAGTCATGTGATTAGTGGACATATTGAGCTGTGACTCTCTGTATTGGCCAGAATTCCTGGGTTTAGTCTGTTTTTTTCAACCAGCACAAGTCAGAAAATCTGCCTTAAGGAGACTGGACCTGGATACAGTAAGTATAGCTGTTATATAGCTGCCTTCAGGAGACTGGACCTGGATACAGTAAGTATAGCTGGTATATAGCAGCCTTAAGGAGACTGGACCTGGATACAGTAAGTATAGCTGTTATATAGCTGCCTTCAGGAGACTGGACCTGGATACAGTAAATATAGCTGTTATATAGCAGCCTTCAGGAGACTGGACCTGGATACAGTAAGTATAGCTGTTATATAGCTGCATTCAGGAGACTGGTCCTGGATACAGTAAGTATAGCTGGTATATAGCAGCCTTCAGAAGACTGGTCCTGGATACAGTAAGTATAGCTGTTATATAGCTGCCTTCAGGAGACTGGACCTGGATACAGTAAGTATAGCTGTTATATAGCTGCCTTCAGGAGACTGTACCTGGATACAGTGAGTATAGCTGTTATATAGCAGCTCAGGAGACTGGACCTGGATATAGTAAGTATAGCTGTTATATAGCTGCCTTCAGGAGACTGGACCTGGATACAGTAAGTATAGCTGTTATATAGCTGCCTTCAGGAGACTGGTCCTGGATACAGTAAGTATAGCTGTTATATAGCTGCCTTCAGGAGACTGTACCTGGATACAGTGAGTATAGCTGTTATATAGCAGCTCAGGAGACTGGACCTGGATACAGTAAGTATAGCTGTTATATAGCTGCTTTCAGGAGACTGGACCTGGATTTCTAGTAAGTACAGCTTTGTTTTACAGCATGATAAAAAAAAACAATGAATGTATATTGCAAACTTGTTTTATATCACATCTACTGCTGATTTAGAAAGTTATAACGACAGTGACACTTTAAGGGATTGTTGAGGAGTGTAACCAAGTACAGCAAAGCAGTGTTTATAGCAAGCCCCTATTTTCCAAGGATTTGGGAGGGTGGCATTCTATGTGAAGTGCTGGAGTTTGTGTGGAGTTTGCTGGAGTTTGTTTTTATTTAATCGCTTAGCAATATAACTTATTTCAACCCAATGCCAGGAATATCAGCTATATATCCTACCCGCCGCAGTAAACCTTTTTAATTTTTTCTTTCTATTTTTTTTGTACAAGTGGCCCGTCATAAACAGTGAGGACCCTCTCCACGATTGGCTGAGTTCTTTTATGCTAAGCCAATCACGGCTGAGCAGCGGATGACGCGCTGGAGGGGGGCTTGCTTGAGGGAGGGCTGGAGCCGTCTGGCCAGTTTCCTGAAGATGACGTCATTGTCCCAAGATGGCGGCCGGGATCGACAGTGAAGCTGTACGTTTAGTGGTTTGTAATGTGTGTTATTTAGTGAAAAAATCCTTTAGGCTGGGTTCACACACAGTATATTTCAGGCAGTATTTGGTCCTGATGTCAGGTCCTCATAGCAACCAAAACCAGGAGTGGATTGAAAACACAGAAAGGATCTGTTCACACAAAGTTGAAATTGAGTGGATGACCGCCATATAACAGTAAATAACGGCCATTATTTCAATATAACAGCCGTTGTTTTAAAATAACAGCAAATATTTGCCATTAAATGACGGCCGCCCACTCAATTACAACATTGTGTGAACAGAGCCTTTCTGTGCTTTCAATCCACTCCTGGTTTTGGTTGCTATGAGGACCTGACATGAGGACCAAATACTGCCTGAAATATACTGTGTGTGAACCCAGCCTTAGACCGCACTACCCCTTTAAGGGGTTAAGTTATCATTAGCTAGATTAAATAACACTCTCAATGATATTCTTGAGCTCAGTAGTGCTCTCTATGCATTACCATGCCTGGTTTGTAGGCTTACAGTGCAGAAGAGTAGAATCAGCATCTTTTATCCTATATACAGATGACTTCATTTTAGAGGAGGATTGGAGGTGACGGCTGACACTACTTTACGACTATGGACCAGTGATTGCTTTATGGACAGGAGAGCTTGTTAATTCACTTGTTTTAGTACTTTGTGCTGGTAGTGGGAGTATTACACTTTTCATGACATTTAATACAGCGACTCTCATGTGCTTCCCTATTCTGGAAAGAGTAATTTGTAACTGGATACAAAGTTGTCTAGAAGTCTTTATGAATACCATGAACAGTGTACCCTTGGGAGTTCTGTCTGGTTAACCTGTCTATAAAGAATTAGGCTGATTTAAGGGTTACTGAGTGAGTTGCAATTTTAAATCTTGTTCCGTAATATAAGGCTTTCCATTTGGGCCAACCAAAGGACAAAGCAAATAGAAGTGAGCTGCCGTCCAAGAGCCGTGTGTATGGGTGGCTGCTATGCCCTGGGACGTCTTCATTCTGCTGATCGGCAGGGCCCGGGGATTGAGATTTCTTAGAAAAGCTCTTTAATTCTTTGCATATCCTGGTTGAGTTATAAATCAGCATTTTAGTATGTAAGCAATCAGCTGTATCTATCAGATTTCTGCCACTTATTAGAAGGGGTATAGTTTTGATGGGAACCTATAATTTATTCGGAAACACGGCAGCACTTTAGAACAATCATAATTTAAAAGATGAACCATGAATTCTAGGAGGCAGCTCATTACCGCTTCTCCCTCTTTCAGTGGTCTTAAAGGGGCACTCCAGTGAATATCTTTTTCTTTCAAATCAACTGGTTTCAGAAAGGTATATAGATTTGTATGTTACTTTTATTTAAAAATCTCAAGTTTTCCCATACTTTTCAGCTGCTGTATGTCCTGCAGGAAGTAGTGTATTCTTTCTAGCCTGACACAGCGCTCTCTGCTGCCACCTCTGTCCATGTCAGGAACTGTCCAGGGCAGTAGCAAATCCCTATAGAAAACCTCTCCTGCTCTGGACAGTTCCTGACATGGACAGAGGTGGCAGCAGAGAGCACTGTGTCAGACTGGAAAGAATACATTTTCGGTAGGACATACAGCAGCTGATAAGTATGGGAAGACTTGAGATTTTTAAATAGAAGTAAATTACAAATTTATAAAACCAGTTGATTTGAAAAAAAAAAAAAAAAATGATATATATATATATATATATATATATATAATTTTCGCCGGAGTACCCCTTTAACTGACAGGTTCCTCCCTATATGTGTATAGTAAAAGTCAAGCCCAGCAAAGTACCTATGCCTGTTTTACGCGGACACTGGTAAAGGTAGCATAAAATAGGTGACCGGTACCCTTAAAGTGAAGAAAGTTTTATAATTCTACTTTAGACCCCGGATCTTGTTTTGGCCATCATGTTATAGAAGCCGACAAATGCAGCTAAATTAAAATAGAGAAAGTTGTGGGAAAGGGTTAACAAAATCATTGTTTTCCCTAAAGAGAAGGCTGAATGGAAATAAATAAATAAAATAAAACTTAAATTACAGCCATTATTCTATATGGTGTGTGCACTGTCATCCAATTATCCATTGACTTCAAGGAAGCACAAAACATATTGCAAATACAGACGTATTTTTAGCTCAAAATTACGTCAGTATTTTACCTTTATTTTACGGTGTGTGAACATAGCCTTCAGCACAACACTATAAGCAATAAAATTAACCAAATATTGGTGTCTAAACTTTGATTATCTAGTACAATTGAAGGCCGTTTTTTATTTGACGGCCATCATTTAATGTTAAATAAGGGGCGTTTTTATTTGCCATGCAATAAAAACGGTGGTCTTTTTGACAGTGTGTGACCATAGCCTTAGACTGTCTAGTCAAACAGCCTGAGCCACAGTAATTAATTTGGTACATGTGTAGACTGTCTAGTGGAAGGGCCCTATTCCACGGGCTGAGCAACGATGTAAAAGCACGCCGATCTGCTAGATCGGCGCTCATTTACTGGGCCTATTCCACGGCCCCGATGATCGTGAAACAAGGGCTGCAAGGACATTGTTACAGATGTCCTTGCAGCCCTTGTTTCATACATTACCTGTCCGGGCTGCAGGTCTTCACCCGGTCCCGCGCGGCATCATCGGCTTCGGAGCGGAGCTGTCTGAACTGACAGACCGCTCAGCCAATCAAAGGCCGCGGCGGTCCCGGACAGTGATTGGCTTAGCGGCCTTAAGTTCAGACAGCTCCATGCTGCCGCGTGGGATCGGGAGAAGAAGACCTGCGGCCCGGACAGGTAATGTATGGTTCTGCTGAAATCGTCGGTTTTAGGTCTGAACCTAAATAAACGATCGGCCGATGACATTATCATCGTCTGATCGTTCTCTCTATTCCACAGAGCAAAAATCGGCCGAATGGGGCCAATTCGGCCGATTATCGCTCCTGTGGAATAGGGCCCTATTACACGCACAGACATCCCTGTTAAATACAGGTGGTGGTGTGCAGCGGGACGTGATGGCAGCTCGGGCTGCTTTGTGCATCGGGCGTGCGGCAGCATGCGTTGGGTCGTGTTGTGGGACATGGGGACCATGGACTAAGCGGCCTACAGTGCCGGCAGTGAAGCTCCATAAGGGGATTAGGTGAGTCCTGGCTGGTGATTGGTGGCAAGGGGCGCCCTTACTTTCAGGGGGTGCCTTACTTTCGGGGGGTGCCCTAGTTTAGGTTAGAGTTCCCTTTTTTTAGGCTAGAGGGAAGGTTAGTTTAGGGCATCTTATTTTCGGGGAAAGATGGTATATGTTTATCCCAGGCCGGTTTACATTCTGTTATTGTAGATTTACCAACCACATCTGCTGGAAGTTTGTTCCAAGCATCTACTACTCTTTCAGTAAAGTGATATTTTCTCACGTTGCTTCTGATCTTTCCCTCAAATAACCTCTCACTGTGTCCTCGTGTTCGTGTGTTTAGTTTCTCCCCTCCTCAACCTTATTTAGTCCTATAACATATATAAAGGTTTCCATCATGTCCCCCTTTACCTTCTTTCCTCCAGACTATACAGATTCAGATCCACCCTCCACCATTCTTGTAGCCGCCTTTGGACCCGTTCTATTGTATCGGTATCTCTCTGTAGGTGAGGTCTCCAGAACTGGACACAGTATTCCAGATGTGACGTCACTAGCGCTCTATACAGCGGGATCACATTTAGACATTTATCATCCAATACTAAAATAATAAGCTTACATGGATGGAGGAGTCAGTACAGTCTGACAGCCGCCTGCAATGGGATATACTCAGCACTTTACATACAGCGGAATAGAAATGCTGATGGATACAATTTGCTTAATGGTTACACCTGAACATTTCAGGAAACGTAATATAAATTACAATTGAATCAAAATTATTCAACTCCAAGTGTAAAGGATTTTTTTCAAAAGCAAAAATATATCAAATAAAACCAAGAACAATGGGAAGTAGCTCAGCAGAACGCAGCATAACATGTGGTCTCTCAAAAATCCAAAAGTCAAAGTGACTATTGCGGTATTGGCTAATGCGTCAGGTCATTAAAGAATAAGGGGGCGCTGCTAAAGGCTAAAGGTGATTCTCATTAACATTTTGGGGGAGATTTATCAAAGGGTGTAAACTTTAGACTGGTGCAAACTGCCACAGCAACCAATCACAGCTCAGCTTTCCTTTCAGCACTGCCTAAAGCTGAGCTGTGATTGGTTGCTGTGGGTAGTTTGCGCCAGTCTAAATTTTGCACCCTTTGATAAATCTCCCCCGTTGTGTTGAATTTGAATAACCCACTTGTTATATTGGTTGCGTTGTCCTCAGTTTGGTTGTTGTATTGCAGCTCAGCTCTACTGAAGTGACTAGGGCCGTGCTGTAATACCACACACAACCTGAGGAAAAGTTTGGTGTTGTTCTTGAGTGAAAGCAGGAACTGTGGGGGAGATTTATCAAACTGAGGTAAGGTAGAACTGGCTCAGTTGCCCCTAGCAACCAATCAGATTTCACTTTTCTTTCCTCACAGACTGTTTGGAAAATGAAAGATGGAATCTGATTGGTTGCTAGGGACAACTGAGCTAATTCTACTTTACCCCAGTTTGATAAATTTCCCCCTTTACGTCTTACTAATCCTAGAGAATCACTAGACAGGGCCGGCGTCAGCACAGAGCTTACCTGGGCAAGTACCGGGGCCCCCAGCACCTCCAGGGGCCCTGAGAGGGAGAGGGGCCCGGTGTTCTGATGTTCAGCCTACTCACTGTAGTGCAGGGTGAGCGATGAACATCAGAAGACAGAGCAAAACCTGTGAGCGTCCTGCAGAGAGAAAGGGATGAAGGACCTCATCACATGACCCACAGATCCTTAATAAAACAGTGCAGAGATCGGACGGGCAGAGAGGACGAGAGAGAAGACTGAGCTGTAAGTTCTGTGTGTGTGTGTGTGTGTGTCAGTGTCAGTCAGTAATGTGTGTGTGTGTGTCAATCAGTAACGTGTCAGTCAGTAATGTGTGTCAGTCAGTAATGTTTGTCAGTCTGTGTGTGTGTCAGTCAGTGTGTCAGTCATTAATGTGTATGTCATTGAGTGTGTGTATCAGTAAGCGTGTGTGTCAGTAGTGTGTTTGTGTATGTTAGTGGTGTCTCAAGTAATTGTGCATAGTGTGTGGATGGATGGATGAGGGCCCGCTTAGGCTCTGTCACCCAAGGGCTCACAAAAACCCTGCCCTGCCCCTAGCTAACCCTTTCTGAGGCCTATGCCAGTAACTTTACATTTTTTGGCCTTGCACTTCTCAAGCAGTCTTTCAGATGTGCAGGGTCTATTTAAAATGATAGACAACTACTTAGAAAACATACAATTCCTAAAAGGGAGAATCTACTTTACACATCTCCTTTACTCTTTGTAACAATATCTAGATGAATAATCTTACCCACAAATAGGGATGAATCGTAGCCATTTGTTAGGATTGTCCGGCAACTTGTCAGGCTGCTGCTTCTGAGGTCCGTTGGGGGTGGCGGGAAAAGCTGGATCCAGTCCTGGGAAACTTCTTCCAGCTTCCTCCTGGCACACAGAGCATTGCAGACCTGACAAGCTGCCGAACGAATCCCTTTGCTTCATTCTTTTTGTAAATTGGCTCATCCCAGCCCACAAACCATTACTACAAACCATTACTAGCTAACAATGAGACGGATACACGCCAAATATCACATCCTATTAGCCCAGTAATTTGTAAGGGTTCAGGCCTATAAGCAAAAACCTGATTTCACAAACCACAATGCAGGACGAAATCACAAAAAGACAATATTTACAAAAATTCTGCAGACTTTAACACAACAAGGGAACATCAACAATAGAACTATGGCTCGGAAATGCTTCAATTAAGAACACAAATCATTGGCGTCCGCTTCTAACCTTTCAGTCCACAGTGGCTAATGATATTTTCAATCAATAGATGTTCTGTTCTTGCTGTAACACATGAATTACATGCAGCACACTGCAATCACGGCTATTGACCAGTAACGTCTACTCAGAGATAGAATACATAGAGTTTTTAGACTATATATTGACACAATATTGTTTGTTTGTTGAGTGCTGTCTTCACGATTGTATAATAAATTGTATTGGATTGGATAAATTGTATTGGATAATAAATAATATATATATATATTTATACATAATTTATATTATATATATATAAACATAAAAAAAATGTAACCTGTGTTTTAATGTTTTGTTTTTATCTGAATTGTGTGTGATGTAGTTATATAAAATAGTTTAAGTTGGTGAAGTGAAAACCAATATATGTATTTAAAAAAAAAATTTATAAAGTTGTCGGCATGTTCTTTACATAACATGACGGAAACCCACAAAAAATTTTTTTTCCAGGTTCTGAAGTAGCAAAATACTAAAAAACACCAACCAAGGTGAATACTATTGCAAGCCACTGTATATAGATATGTGTGCTATAGATATAATGCAGATATATTGAGCTTTCTGCTGCACTAGTGCATTTTCTAATGTTCAAAAGTGTTCTGTACACAAGCCCATAGTTAGTATTGCATTGCGTTAACGAGCCCTTAGGCCATGTTCACACAACGTATGTTTTACATAAATCACGGCCGTTGTTGCAGTTTGCAACGACTGCTGTGATTTATGCAAAACAGACGTTGCATTAGAATGAATGGACTCCCGGCAGGAGCGTATACACATAGTATATGCTCCGGCGAGGATTCCATCTGGCCACGCATAAAACCTACAAGTCAGTTTTCTGCGGCCGCTATTCATTGAATAGTGGCCGCACAGACCATATAAGTGCCCACAATGGAGGGTGCAGCTCCGGCCGCACTCTCCATTGTGTGCAGTGGGCAATTCGGATGCGGACAAGCACAAATGAAGATCATTGGTGGTCTTCAGTAACACTGGGCATTCTGTGATCTGGCCGGGTCACAGAATGGCCAGTGTTATATATGATGTGAACATGGCCTTAGTCGGCAAACCCTTTCCACATTTTCATCTTTAAGCACTATAAAACCCAACAGAAACAATAACAATGTAATACTTAGCTAGAGCCAACTGGGTTTTTCTGTGCTCATCTCAAAAATGATGCATGCTGGTAAGCAACTCTATCCCATAGAACAGGGGGGAAGGGAAGCTTGGCTCTCCAGCTTTTGCAAAACTACAACTCCTGGACAGTCAGAAGAACCAAGGCTTCCTACCCCTGCCATAGTATGTCCATCCCATTGATAACTATGCATTTACAATATGGTATGAAGGAAATATATGCACCAAGCAGTAAAGCAGTTCATACTATCGCAGCACACCAATCCCTGTCTTAATCCCTGCTAACAGAAAGGCAGGCATGCTATTCTAAATAGAAAATGAGTGACACATGCCTAGGGATGCTAGCCATTAGGTTTATTAGAAGCTGGCCACACTTATTTTTAGTGTAAAGTGATATTGTCACCACCCCCCATGTGTGGTTCTCCGCGCCATCCACAAGCTTACATGCTGCTTGACATATACCTGTATAACACTCTCCGCTCTAAAATCGGTTCAGCCAATCAGCAGCTGAGGCGGGACACCGCTGCAGATGCTAATTGGCTGAGCAGTGATAGTGAAGGTAGACGATAGAAGACCAGAGCAGTAAGTATAATTCCCCCCCCCCCCCCCCAACAGAGACTGTTACTTTGTAACATTTCGTGTTAACCAGGTACCCTCTGAGGCTCTGCTGAGGTTAAATGCTCAAGTCTCCCATTGTCTTCAATGGGGCTCGAGTCAAACACTCGAGCATTAAAAAATGACAAGTATAAACTTTATGGGCAAAACTTTAGAATCTTAAAGCACATGTTCACCCTTGTAGTCCTAACCCTAATTATATGGGTTTTTACTTTCACCTTTTGAAATGCTGTAATACATAGGGTCATCCGCCAAGGTCCCAATGCTAAAGGTGGCCCAATTAAAAAAAAAGTGGAGGTCTTGTCCTGCTTTGTTGCCCTGACCTGACGAGCTGTGTGGAATACCCAGGGCCATATATTATATATTACCATAATGCATAGAGCTGTAACCTATTCGGTACCATGTTCTGCAGAATATTTCCACTTGTATCATTCCCAGTCCTGAGTGTCTCTAAATCTCATTTCCATGTCTCAGGCACATATGCTAGGGTCAAATTCATAGGAAACAATTAATCTAAGTATAGTTTTAGAGTCTCAGGGGAAAGCATGTGAATATGGGAAGAACATATAAATTCCAAGCAGATGTTACCATCGCCAGATTCACATCTATGCCAAGGAGTCCGTACTAACAAGCTGAAGAGTAGAAAAAACGATAAACGGCCACCTACAGAATAAGCAGGAAAATAACGTGCCATGCCAAGAGCCTGTCCTATCAAGAAGTGGATAGATAGATAGAGATAGATGATAGATAAAAGATAGATAGATAGGAGATAGATAGATAGATAGATAGATAGATAGGAGATGGATAGATAGATAGATAGATAGATAGATAGATAGATAGATAGATAGATAGAATAATTGTAATAGAATATTGTTCCCTCTCTCACGAGATGAAATGATTGGTGTTGAGAATGATAAAGTAATACAGTACTTGTATAAGGCAAATGAGATAAAGATCAGGCACTCACCCATCAACGTGTGAAGTTCTTCTTTATTTCAGTGAAAATTATAAAAGCGCAGGGAGAGGGAGCATGGCAAAAAATATGCCTGCTCCACTCTGTCTCCACTCCTCTGTCCTACCCATCCCTTCTGAGACACAGGTCACATGATCTCTACCCCTTCTTTTGCCAGAGAAGTTGTAATCCCTCATCTATAACCCAGCCCACCACTGACATCACACAGTGATCACCTGGCCAAGGGCAGGGAAACAGCAGCCTCTCCTGAGTAATATAGGGGAAAGGAGACACTGTTGTTTCATCTCTCTCTTTCTCTAATCTACGGTATCTATGTAGAGGAATAGATAGATAGATAGATAGATAGATAGATAGGAGATAGATAGGAGATAGATAGATAGATAGATAGATAGGAGATAGATAGAGAGATAGATAGGTAGATAGATAGAGAGATAGATAGGTAGATAGATAGATACTGTGCAAAGACGAAGAAGATAGAGCCAGTTGTGGGCAGATTCTACAAGACAGGGGCAGGGAAACAGCAGCCTCTCCTGAGTAATATAGTGGAAAGGAGACATGGTTGTTTAATCTCTCTTTTTCTCTAATCTATCTATGTAGAGGAATAGATAGATAGATAGATAGATAGATAGATAGATAGATAGATAGGAGATAGATAGATAGATAGATAGATAGATAGATAGATAGATAGGAGATAGATAGATAGATAGATAGATAGATAGATAGATAGATAGATAGATAGATACTGTGCAAAGACGAAGCAGATAGAGCCAGTGGTGGGCGGATACTACAAGACAGGGTCGGGTACCTGGCAGTTGGTTTTGAGATGCAATGCATGCTGGGAGATGTAGTTTTCTGGCTGGGTGTCACGATGTAAACAAGTCGGAAAGGTGTCAAACAATCGGCAGGGGATTGGTGAATGCACCTATATGCTTTTTGTGCATTATATTTTAATATGACATTGCTGGAGTTCCCCTTTAACATGCACAAAAATGTGATTTATTTCATCCAGTTCATAAGAAAAGTAATTATTCTGCTGCCTCCTGCATGTTGATTGTGTTTTTTAAGCACAGAACCAGTGTTGCGCTGCTTTCTCTAGCCAGATAGATTGATAAGCCAGAAAATACAGATGCGTACATGTGCCTAGTTAACCTAAACCTATTTAGCATCTTTATGACCCCATAACTTCAATAAAGTTTAGTATAAGTCATTTAAATTGAAGGAAGCCATGTCAATAATTCCCCCGTTAATACCTCTCGAAGGCTTGTAAGAGAAGCAAAGAAAATAAACAAAGCCGGGAGGCGCATTAAGCATGCAGCTAAAGTGGAAGTGATTGAAGTGCTGCCCATCAGAGGAACAGTTCAATGTCGGCAATGCACAGACGGCCAGCTGTTCTAAGGGCTCCTAACCTTCTCCTTTATTGTTGTGCTCAGCTAGAGGTGGGGCATGAGAGGGATTCCAAACATAGCACATGTTTATACAGAAATGTTAATATGTTCCACACTCTCACATACATAAAAAGGAAATAACAGCTGATCAGAATCAAACCAGACAGCAAGCTCTGACAACACTCATTTGGAGAACTGTGGAAAATCCAGGGGAGCTGATCACCCACAGGGAGGCCAGAAGAATCTCACTACAGCTGCCCTTTTATCTAGGGATCATCACAATTTAAGCATCCAATGGAAAGGCAAAAGTATTTAGCACCAATCCTGCCAGTGCCCTAATGTTAATGCCTTTGTCTGGCGTTCTGGATTCAACATTATTATTTACAAAGCATTCTACAGGCAGGTGACATTCAATACCGTTTTCCATCATTGATCTTTCGCTTTGTGATATTTAGTATTTTGCTGGATGTTTTCTCAATATTTGCAGACAGATTTAAAGGGGTAGTTCACAAAAAAAAAAAAAATCAACTGGTGCCAGAAAGTGCTAGAGATTTGTAATTTACTTCTATTAAAAAATATTGAGTCTTTCAGGACTCATCAGCTGCTGTATGTCCTGCAGAAAGTGGTGTAGTCTTTCCACTATAAGGCCTCGTTCACACTGAGCAAAAATGGGAGGCCCGCCGTGCTCGGTGTCCTGCAGTAAATGAATGGGAGGGCACACACGTGTCCGCTTCCTCCATTCTCCACTCAAAGAACTGACATGTAATTTCTTTGAACAGAGAGTGGTGGGAGCTGACGCGCGCGTGCCCTCCCATTCACTCACTGCAGGACACCGAATGTTTTTGCTCACTTTGAACTGGGCCTGACACAGTGCTCTCTGCTGCCACCGCTGTCCATGTCAGGAACTGCCCAGAGAAACAGCAAATCCCCATAGAAAACCTCTCCTGCTCCGGACAGTTCCTGACATGGACAGAGGTGGCAGCAGAAAGCACTGTGTCAGACTGGAAAGAATACATGACATACAGCAGCTGATAGTTACTGGAAGACTGGAGATTTTTCAACAGAAGTAATTTACAAATCTAAATAACTTCCTGGTACCTATTAATTTAAAGGAAAAAAAAATCACTGGAGTTGATAATAATAATAAAAAAAGTAGTACGGGCTACTAGTACCTATGCCAATCAGGTGTTTAAAGGGGTTGTTCACAAAAATAAAATCTTTCAAATCAACTGGTGGCGGAAAGTGTAAGAGATCTGTAATTTGTAATTAAAAATCTCAACTCTTCCAGTACATATCAGCTGCTTAATGCCCTGTAGGAAGTGGTATTATTTTTGGTCTGGAGAGCAGGAGAGGTTTTCCATGGGGATTTGCTACTGCTCTGGATAGGTAATGACATGGACAGAGGTGGCAGCAGAGAGAACTGTGTCAGACTGGAGAGAATACACCACTTCCTGCAGGACATACAGCAGCTGATAAGTACTGGAAGATTGGAGTTTTGTTTTTTTTTTGTTTTTTTTAAATAGAAGTAAATTACAGATCTCTGACACCAGTTGATTTGAAAGGAAAACATTTTTTTGGTGAACAATCTCTTTAAAGGACAAATCCATCTTTGAAATAATTTGTCACTAAGTGTTATGAGGAGCCTTAAATAAAAATGAACATAAATATCATGGGTCAGTAAGAAATAGGAGAATGTGATCATGACCAGACTACACTGGGTTCATTTGTAGTCTGTAACCATGGAGACGCCTAGGTCTGATGTAGGTCTCATTGCCCCAACTAGCCAGAATCCTACCCCACACTGACGAGGGGCAAAAACCCCGAAACGGCTGTCTGTGGGTGGAAGCCTGCCTTTGCAAGCCCTTGTCATGATCGCAATACTCGCACCTTGAGTTAGACATTGACAAAAGGGGCCACCCTGTTGTTTCCCTGTCTATGTTCCAATACTCGCAACCGAGTGGGACTTAAGGGGTTATTTATCAGGGTGGTGTGGTGCTCTCCCCATCATGGAGGCACCCCGTTGGCAACAGGCTAGAGATATCTGGCTATCCCGTGTTTTGAGACTCGTAACTGAGGCTCCACGGACTCTTGTTTTGCATAGGTCTGATGTAGGCTCAATCTGAGACAAAAATGCGACAAATAGCAACCAGTCACAGTTCATTTTGAGAAACAAAAGCTGAGCTGTGATGGGATGTTATCTGTCTGAGAGAAAATCAGACACATGAGACATCTCTGTCAAAATTGTTAAATGTTTTCTATTTAGATGCATTGGGGCAATAAAAACTATTATTGTATTCAAGTATGAATCATTTTTACCTATTGCTATTCATCCTGTACATTGATCTGTATTGGGAGTGCAGGGGCAGCAGTGCATAGACAGTCAGTAAATAAGGTCTCTGCTATTATAAAACCTCAGACTGTGCAGTTGTATAGTCCGGATATATATAAAGGTGGACGAACCATGGGGGAGATTTATCAAACCTGGTGTAAAGTGAAACTGGCTCAGTTGCCTCTAGCAACCAATCAGATTCCACCTTTCATTTTCCATAGAATCTGTAAGGAATGAAAGGTGGACTCTAATTGGTTGCTAGGGGCAACTGAGCCAGTTTCACTTTACACCATGTTTGATAAATGTCCCCCAATGTGTTTTCTCCCTGCACTTACTACTGCATCAAGGCTTCACTTCCTGGATTACATGATGATGTCACTTCCTGGATAACATGGTGATGTCACTTCCTGGATAACATGGTGATGTCACTTCCTGGATAACATGGTGATGTCACGACTCAACTCCCAGAGCTGTGCGGGCTGTGGCTGCTGGAGAGGATGATGGCAGGGGGACACTGAGGGACACAGGGCACTGGAGGGACACTGAGCATCCCCCTGCCATCATCCTCTCCAGCAGCCACAGCCCGCACAGCTCTGGGAGTTGAGTCGTGACATCACCATGTTATCCAGGAAGTGACATCACCATATTATCCAGGAAGTGACATCATCATGTTATCCAGGAAGTGACATCACCATGTTATCCAGGAAGTGAAGCCTTGATGCAGTAGTAAGTGCAGGGAAAAAAAGCACTTTATAAGCATTTCCCATAATAAGTCTATACTAGCGATTTGTATAACTTTTGGGGAGCAATACAATACTTCAATAAAATTTTTGCCAGACTTCTCCTTTAAACGGCAGTTGCCTAGGATCCCGACCACTGCTATCAGATATCGCCCACCCCCACCCCCACACCAGGAAGTGCAGAGATGGGACAACCCCATTAAAGTGGTAAATCCCTTTTTGTTATGGCCTATCTTAGCATAGGTCACCAGTGTAAGATGGAGATAAGACTACTAGTACCTATGCAATCATGTGTTTAAAGGGATTGTTCACAAAAAAAAATTTCAAATCAACTGGTGCCATAAAGTGGCAGAGATTTGTAATTTACTTCTATTAAAAAAAAATCTCAATTCTTCCAATACTTACTGGATTGTTTTTAAAATAGAAGTAAAATACAAATTTCTGTCGCTTTCTGACACCAGTTGATTTAAAAGAAACATTTTCTTGGTGAACTACCCCTTTAGAATGTTGCATCCTCTTCATTATTTACCAGGCACAGCTCCATACGTTTAGTAGTGTCTATGTCTGGTATTACAACTCAGTATTACACTTGAAAGGGACTGAACAGTAGAAAACTGCAACAAGAGAAACAGACTCTACTAAAAGTATGGCGCTGTGTCTGGTAAAAATTAGATGCATTCGACACTCTGATTGGTGCTGACAGGTATAGGTGCTGAGAGTTGGACCTCCACCAAGCTAATAGTTATGGCCTATCATATACAATATATACGGTACTTATTAGATAGATGTAATGCTCTGGTCTTGTACTGCATACAGTGTAATAAAGGGGTCTCTGGGGGCGGATCTCACATCTATAAGGTAGCCTGTGTGAAGAATAGATAGTGGCATAAACTGCATCAAACACATTCCCTGCTTTTACATCAGTCTAAGAGCAAAGTACAGACAGCATGGGGAAGAAAAACTCCTCTACTAAATAGTAGGAGTCCAAGGTTTCCATCTGGTATGAAACCTCACGAATGGACGTCACTTTTATCCATGCCCATAGGCGCCAATGTAAAAAAAAATAAAAAAAATAAATACTGATCAGTATACATTGTTTCTAGATGCCTCTATACAGAACAATGCAGTATGCTGCCTTATTCCATAGAACAAAGTAAAGGATAACCTGACTTTGATGGGCTGGCTAGAATGAGTCCTAAAGAACACTATATTGGCCCCCGTCCACTGAATGGTGGCCCCTGGACCTCACTGAACGGTGGCCCCTGGACCTCACTGAACGGTGGCCCCTGGACCTCACTGAACGGTGGCCCCTGGACCTCACTGAACGGTGGCCCCTGGACCTCACTGAAAGGTGGCCCCTGGACCTCACTGAAAGGTGGCCCCTGGACCTCACTGAATGGTGGCTCCTGGACCTCACTGAATGGTGGCCCCTGGACCTCACTGAATGGTGGCCCCTGGACCTCACTGAATGGTGGCCCCTGGACCTCACTGAATGGTGGCCCCTGGACCTCACTGAATGGTGGCCCCTGGACCTCACTGAACGGTGGCCCCTGGACCTCACTGAATGGTGGCCCCTGGACCTCACTGAATGGTGGCCCCTGCACCTCACAGAAACTTTCCCCACAGTATGAGAATAGCCCTCTCTGTATACAGTGATCCTGATTGCTGACATCTGATCTCAGAGACCATATAGTTACTAAATGTTCATAGATACTCTCAGTTACTTTAGAGGTGAAAAATTGTAGAACCCCATAAATGATGTGTCCCGCTGGCACATACTGTCCATAAGTCATCAGCACTGAAGGCTATACATGTAGATTTATATTCCATGACCCAAATCATCACTGTAACTCTTATTTAGACAAAGCACGAAAGTAACTATCATAGTTCTCTAATTCGAACTTTGCTCGGTTTTCTAACGTTTTTAGAACGTTTTTGCGAGCGTGGATGGTGGGTTGTACCTGGCGAGTCAAGCAGTGTTGAGGCTTCACATACAGTACAGTGCTGTATAAGACTGCTGGAGTGCATATACAGTGCAGTAGTAGTACAGGCAGTGCACCACCATCTCCCATACATTACAGTGCTTGGATGGGGGGGACGCTATACAGTAAAGGATGGGTGAGGAGTTGGTGACTACTATACTATAATTGCTGGTTCTGATGAACATTTCTTATGTTTAATGTCCTGTACAGTATATAGTGCTGTTCTGTACTGTACTGTAGGGATTATACTGAGCACTTATCAGTGTAATAAATGATATTGTAGGTAATTATTGGTGGCTGCTGGAACCAATTAATCACATTTACATTATTTCCTATGGGAAGACACTGCTCGGTTCTCAAACTGCCTTCCGGAACCAATTAAGTTTGAGAACCGAGGTACCACTGTATATGGATCTACTGAATGTGACCCCAGCATGCATTTCACTCCTTTACCTCTCCACAACTTGTACCTTTGTCTCTGTCGTATTTTATAGCACCTAAACTTTAGCTCAATAGCTTTCAAAGGATATAAATATATACATAAATAAATAAATAGATGTAAATAAATACATAAATAAATATATAAATGTATACATAAATAAATATAAATATATACATAGATAAATATATACATAAATATATACATAGATAAATATATACATAAATAAATATATATGTGTGAATAAATAAATACATAAATAAATTTAAATTATATATATATATATATATATATATATATATATATATATATACACACACACATAAATCCAAATAAATAAAAAGTTAATATATTTTATGGTAATGATCTTCTTACCTTTTTTTAAAGTCCTTCCCGAAAATCCATGAGAACTTTCATCCTTAATCCAAGTATTTGATTAAAAACAATTGCAGCCCAGATATATAAAAAACTAGAAGTCTTGTATTAGTCCACTATAGTAAGGAGACATAAAAGAGCCTGTGATGAGGGAGTATCCTGGGCACTCATTGTCTGCCATGGGGCCTCAGCTCAGCATCTTAGCTCCCCAGTTCACACTTGTTCACATTTGCTGTGCCTCAGTAACTAAGTCCACTACTAAATATACTTGTCTGAGGTCCTGCCAACACAAACACGGTAGATTTCCTCCTAGGCAGGAGCCAATCCGAGACCCCCATGAAATCCTTCCTAATCCATAACCAGTGCACTTCAATCCATGACAAAGCTTCTCTAACATTAATATAAATATTATTGTATCAATGAAGAGAGGAGCCGCGCAGTGTGACACACCGAGCTCGAAATAAGTCTATTGCCTATTGTGGCTGTCATCCCAGCTATCCCAGGCAGATGCTGTGCTGGAGATGACTGGCCATAGGGAAGCACAGGAGAAGCACACAGCTCAGGCATCCACAGGACTCTGCACAGGGAGAGGGGTCTGAGCACTGCTCCCACACACAGGACTCTCTGCACAGGGAGAGGGGTCTGAGCACTGCACCCACACACAGGACTCTCTGCACAGGGAGAGGGGTCTGAGCACTGCACCCACACACAGGACTCTCTGCACAGGGAGAGGGGTCTCTGGTCACTGCACCCACACACAGGACTCTGCACAGGGAGAGGGGTCTGAGCACTGCACCCACACACAGGACTCTCTGCACAGGGAGAGGGGTCTGAGCACTGCACCCACACACAGGACTCTCTGCACAGGGAGAGGGAGAGGGGTCTGGGCACTGCACCCACACACAGGACTCTCTGCACAGGGAGAGGGGTCTGAGCACTGCACCCACACACAGGACTCTCTGCACAGGGAGAGGGGTCTGAGCACTGCACCCACACACAGGACTCTCTGCACAGGGAGAGGGGTCTGAGCACTGCACCCACACACAGGACTCTCTGCACAGGGAGAGGGGTCTGAGCACTGCACCCACACACAGGACTCTCTGCACAGGGAGAGGGGTCTGAGCACTGCACCCACACACAGGACTCTCTGCACAGGGAGAGGGGTCTGAGCACTGCACCCACACACAGGACTCTCTGCACAGGGAGAGGGGTCTGAGCACTGCACCCACACACAGGACTCTCTGCACAGGGAGAGGGGTCTGAGCACTGCACCCACACACAGGACTCTCTGCACAGGGAGAGGGGTCTCTGGTCACTGCACCCACACACAGGACTCTCTGCACAGGGAGAGGGGTCTGAGCACTGCACCCACACACAGGACTCTGCACAGGGAGAGGGGTCTGAGCACTGCACCCACACACAGGACTCTGCACAGGGAGAAGGAGAGGGGTCTGAGCACTGCACCCACACACAGGACTCTCTGCACAGGGAGAGGGGTCTGAGCACTGCACCCACACACAGGACTCTGCACAGGGAGAGGGGTCTCTGGTCACTGCACCCACACACAGGACTCTCTGCACAGGGAGAGGGGTCTCTGGTCACTGCACCCACACACAGGACTCTCTGCACAGAGAGAGGGAGAGGGGTCTGAGCACTGCACCCACACACAGGACTCTCTGCACAGGGAGAGGGAGAGGGGTCTCTGGTCACTGCACCCACACACAGGACTCTCTGCACAGGGAGAGGGGTCTCTGGTCACTGCACCCACACACAGGACTCTCTGCACAGGGAGAGGGAGAGGGGTCTGAGCACTGCACCCACACACAGGACTCTCTGCACAGGGAGAGGGAGAGGGGTCTGAGCACTGCACCCACACACAGGACTCTCTGCACAGGGAGAGGGGTCTGAGCACTGCACCCACACACAGGACTCTCTGCACAGGGAGAGGGGTCTGAGCACTGCACCCACACACAGGACTCTCTGCACAGGGAGAGGGGTCTGAGCACTGCACCCACACACAGGACTCTCTGCACAGGGAGAGGGGTCTGAGCACTGCACCCACACACAGGACTCTCTGCACAGGGAGAGGGGTCTGAGCACTGCACCCACACACAGGACTCTCTGCACAGGGAGAGGGGTCTGAGCACTGCACCCACACACAGGACTCTCTGCACAGGGAGAGGGGTCTGAGCACTGCACCCACACACAGGACTCTCTGCACAGGGAGAGGGGTCTGAGCACTGCACCCACACACAGGACTCTCTGCACAGGGAGAGGGGTCTCTGGTCACTGCACCCACACACAGGACTCTCTGCACAGGGAGAGGGGTCTGAGCACTGCACCCACACACAGGACTCTGCACAGGGAGAGGGGTCTCTGGTCACTGCACCCACACACAGGACTCTCTGCACAGGGAGAGGGGTCTCTGGTCACTGCACCCACACACAGGACTCTCTGCACAGGGAGAAGGAGAGGGGTCTCTGGTCACTGCACCCACACACAGGACTCTCTGCACAGGGAGAGGGGTCTGAGCACTGCACCCACACACAGGACTCTCTGCACAGGGAGAAGGAGAGGGGTCTCTGGTCACTGCACCCACACACAGGACTCTCTGCACAAGGAGAGGGGTCTGAGCACTGCACCCACACACAGGACTCTCTGCACAGGGAGAGGGGTCTCTGGTCACTGCACCCACACACAGGACTCTCTGCACAGGGAGAAGGAGAGGGGTCTCTGGTCACTGCACCCACACACAGGACTCTCTGCACAGGGAGAGGGGTCTCTGGTCACTGCACCCACACACAGGACTCTCTGCACAGGGAGAAGGAGAGGGGTCTCTGGTCACTGCACCCACACACAGGACTCTCTGCACAGGCTGAGGGGTCTGAGCACTGCACCCACACACAGGACTCTCTGCACAGGCTGAGGGGTCTGAGCACTGCACCCACACACAGGACTCTCTGCACAGGGAGAGGGGTCTCTGGTCACTGCACCCACACACAGGACTCTCTGCACAGGCTGAGGGGTCTGAGCACTGCACCCACACACAGGACTCTCTGCACAGGGAGAGGGGTCTGAGCACTGCACCCACACACAGGACTCTCTGCACAGGGAGAGGGGTCTGAGCACTGCACCCACACACAGGACTCTCTGCACAGGGAGAGGGGTCTGAGCACTGCACCCACACACAGGACTCTCTGCACAGGGAGAGGGGTCTCTGGTCACTGCACCCACACACAGGACTCTCTGCACAGGGAGAAGGAGAGGGGTCTCTGGTCACTGCACCCACACACAGGACTCTCTGCACAGGGAGAGGGGTCTCTGGTCACTGCACCCACACACAGGACTCTCTGCACAGGGAGAAGGAGAGGGGTCTCTGGTCACTGCACCCACACACAGGACTCTCTGCACAGGCTGAGGGGTCTGAGCACTGCACCCACACACAGGACTCTCTGCACAGGCTGAGGGGTCTGAGCACTGCACCCACACACAGGACTCTCTGCACAGGGAGAGGGGTCTCTGGTCACTGCACCCACACACAGGACTCTCTGCACAGGCTGAGGGGTCTGAGCACTGCACCCACACACAGGACTCTCTGCACAGGGAGAGGGGTCTGAGCACTGCACCCACACACAGGACTCTCTGCACAGGGAGAGGGGTCTGAGCACTGCACCCACACACAGGACTCTCTGCACAGGGAGAGGGGTCTGAGCACTGCACCCACACACAGGACTCTCTGCACAGGGAGAAGGAGAGGGGTCTGAGCACTGCACCCACACACAGGACTCTCTGCACAGGGAGAGGGAGAGGGGTCTGAGCACTGCACCCACACAACTTCATCATTTACAGATGTTTTAAATCTTGCCCAGGTGTCTGATATGTAGGCAGCCTCCCCATGTGCTGTGTGAGTCCCCATCCTTGTACTGGCTCCCTCTCTCCACACTGTTCCTTACTCTTCTCCTGAAAATCTAATTCCCACTCCTCTACTTTTTCCTGTGTTACACCTCTTGTCTTTTACTGTTGCTTTTACCTCTTGCTTTCACTGTCATTCCTTCTCCTCTATCTATATCTATCCCCTCTCCACTATCTACAGTATATACTATCTTTTCTCATCTTCTACAAGCCTGTTCTAAACTTCATAGATAAAGACATCTATAGTATATCCCATTTTTATTTTGCCTAGTGTTAGCAGTCAGCAATGAACACAATGGATATTTTATTAGCACTATATATCCATAGGCACACATAGACGGGTGAGTATACACACAAAATAAATTCAACATGTATTCACATGTGGCCACATATCAAGTGTGATACAGGTCTGTAATGTAGACCTATTGCCACTTTCTGTGCCAGTTTCTACATCCAGTATATCCTGTTTGTGCAGTGATGCAGATGTAAACACACACATACATACATACACACATACATACACACACACACACACATACACAGATACACACACATACATACACACATACATACACAGATACACACACACATACATGCACAGATAAACACACACACACACACACATTTACTATAGCCAGATTCCATTGGAGCTCCAGGGACACTGTGCACTTCTATAAAGAATCCACAGCCCAGCTTTGCCCTGTGCCTGACACCTAAGGGTTAACATAACCTGCATATGTATATCATACAGTGTGTATATCCCCCTCCCTCTTGTTCTGCCCCTGCCCCTCTCCTGTCAGCACTCTTGTCCCTTCATGCCAAAATTATCTTAATATTTTCCCCCTTATCCTTCTTCCGTTAATTCCCTCTCACTTCTCTCTCTTCCCTTTTCCTCCCTCTGCCCTTCTTCCTCCTCCCTGGCTTCTTAATTTCCTGTCTTTTAATCTCCCTCTGTTGCCTTTTCTCACTTTATCTCCCTATTTGCCTCCCCCCCCCTGTAATCTCTATCCCTGGTCAGGTCACTCACTTCTCTCCTTCTTCCTCCCCTTGGCTTGCAGGGATTGGAGACCATACATTGGAGTTGGAGTTGGAGCAGAAGACAAGAGACAAGAGTGGGGTAAAGTGAATGTCAGATGGACAAGAGCTATTATAGTCATATATCAATCAGATGGGAGGACCAGGGAAACATGAAGCCTCCTTATCTGGGGAATCACTAAACACAATTTGCTGAAATAACCACAAACTAGATTCACATGTTTAGGAGCCTCATAATGTGCGCTGGTATAAACTACAGAGGAATGCTGGCTCTAAGTGCTGTGCTCCAATAAATCACCCCGGCTAATGTCTGACAATGGGGATAGTTTGGGATAAAAGCAGTAAGTAATTAGAAGTATGGCTTCCTGTATACAATATATACTAGAAAGCGATAGAAGAATATTAAATAATGACCCCCCCCCCCCCCCTTGTTTCCGCCATGTAATATTCTTTACAAAATAAAAGAAAATTACAGCTCCCACAATTATATTGTAAAAAAAAATTTTTTACTTTTTATATAATTTCTTTACATTTGTTGTCATTTTTTTTTTTTTATCTTTCTTAATTGTAAAAAGGAAATAGTTTTTTGAACTTGGCCTTAAAGGGGTACTCCAGCAGGTAAAGACAAAAAAAATCTTTGAAATCAACTGGTTTCAGAAAGTTATATAGATTTATAATTTACTTCTATTTAAAAATCCCAAGCCTTCCAGTACTTATCAGCTGCTGTATGTCCTGCAGGAAGTGGTGTATTCTTTCCAGTCTGACACAGTGCTCTCTGCTGACACCTTTGTTCATGTCAGGAACTGTCAAAAGTAGTAACATCCAAACAGAAAAGCTCTACTGCTCTTAACAGTTCCTGACATGGACAGAGGTGGCAGCAGAGAGCACTGTGTCAGACTGAAAAGAATACACCACTTCATGCAGGACAAACAGTACCTGATAAGTACTGGAAGACTGAAGATTTTTCAACAGAAGTAATTCACAAATCTGTATTGTTTTCTAGTACCAGTTGATTCGAAAAATAATATATATATATATATATATATATATATATATATATATATATATATATATGCTGGAGTTCCCCTTTAAAGGGTTCATAAACAAAAAGAGAAATGTGGAAATATTTTTGCTACGTGTCAGTGTACACATAAATCCACTGAGTAGGACCATAGTACATGGAGCGATTATTGTCCAAATAGGCCAATATCTCCATGTCTCCAGATGTCATGTGACAAAAAAGCAAACTCTTGTTGGCTGATTATTTTGTTATTAAACCACCATTCATCTACCTACATACTGGGGAACATGTGGCTGCTGGTGTATATAAAACAATAAACCTCCTATGCTCAGGGTTATAATTACATCTGCTGCGGCCCCATCTTGGGGACCATTGGGGAGCATGGGGGACATTGGTATTTTTCATGGTTTTTAACTGCTTAAAACATAAACAAATTTCCACATTGAATCAATGATTAGAGCCGTCTGCATATTGTCTGAGGGAATTCTCACCACAGGATTGGTAGATTGGTAGGTAACAGCTCCAGGCGTCACATTTACCACCGCCAGACCTGACCAATACCACCACACTGTGACTGGATAACACCGCCATACCAGACCTGACCAATACCGCCATACTGTGACTGGATAACACCGCCATACCAGACCTGACCAATACCACCATACTGTGACTGGATAACACCACCACATCAGACTTGACCAATCCCTCTATACTGTGACCAGATAACACCGCCACACCAGAACTGACTAATACCTCCATAATGAGACTGGATAACACTACCATACCAGACCTGACCAATACCACCATACTGTGACTGGATAACAACACCAGACCTGACCAATACCACCATACTGTGACTGTATAACACCACCATACCAGACCTGACCAATACCACCATACTGTGACTGGATAACACCACCATACCAGACCTGACCAATACCACTATACCCCTCCCCCTTCTTCGAAAAGGCACCAGATTTACTGTCAAGTCTGAACGGGAGGTAGGAGACTAAAAGATAAACTCCCTGATGCTGCCCCCCTGAAAGGTGCTGCCCTAGGCACCGGACAACGGGTGGCTAGTGGTAAATACGGCCCTACCTATGCTTACCTCTCTGCGCTCCCTTAGTGTCCTCTTCTGGTGTTGCTGATGTCCCCCGCTGACTAGAGAGTCACCACTTTCAAGACTAACCTGAGACAGCCGGCTCAGCCAATCATGAACTGAGACGGGACAGTCTTGTGGCCTGTCATTGGCTGAGCGGGCTGTCACTCCTGAGATGAGTTTGTCTTGGAAATAAAGGTTGTGCAGTCAGCAGGGGACACCAGCTACACCAGAGGAAGACACCGGAAGAGCACGGGTAAGTGTGGTGCCTGGCTGTGGACCACCGGTCACTTGCTAGATGGTAACTTGTGACGCCATTAATGTAGTGGTTGGTCAGAATATAGCTCAGCCAGATGTCGTGACGCCATTGCCAGTGGGGCACACAAGTATGGAAGCACACCTGCTTTTAGTTTAGAGTGGCGAGCTATGTCCTTTCCCCTGTGGTCGATGACCTGCCGGTCTGTGAGGGGGTCCCTTGGATACTTATCACGGTGGTCCAGAGTGGAGTTGTGACCCACCCGGACTATCGGTACCGCCATCCACAGAAAGGGCAGATGACACAAGGATAGAGTAGTGACTCTGTAGGTGCCAGAACAATGATCACCGAGTCCTATTGTCATAAATAAAATATTCTTTACTGTTAGAATACTTTGTACAATAGCTGATCATCGACAATATATGTGACAGAACAGAATATGCGACAGAACAGAATATTCTACCCTTTGGAGTAGAAGAGCTGAGCTGACTCGGTTGCGTGCTGAGAATTTGAGTGAGCTGAGAACAGCAGAGAGGAGTTGGTGCTGCAAGTTCACAGTGGTGGAGAGGAGTCTGTGCTGAGAGTCTCAACCCAGGGTAGAAGTGTGCTGCGCCGGAAAAAAAGAAGAAAGAAAAGAAAAAGAAAAAGAAAAATACTAAAGGAAACTTGAAAGTAGAAATATACTTGTGCCCGTGTTTTGACCTTTGTTGTTGCAATACCACCTGGTGCCCTACAGTGTCGGGGGACCCGTCCTATTAGGGTGACACAAGCCCCAGACCTTGTTACCTGAGTTGAGCAAGGTGGCCAAGTTTACCTGGTTACACCTGCGCTGCGAGATAGAGTACGAAGGCTTCTAGCAACTTTGCTCTATCCGGATAAGTTCCTCTTGTTTCAGGATACTGTCCTGCACTTTTAGAAGTGTTCACAGCTGGGGTTGGGGTTTTCTCTGACTTGTCCTCTCCTGAGTAGTTTCGCACTGCATAGTTGGACCAAAGATAGCATCTAAAAAAAAAGTCTCTCCGTCTCCCATGTGCGTCCGTCCACTACCACACTCCTGACTAGACCACACTAATGACTAAGTGTGGGTGTGTACTTCCTCCCTCCATGTGACAACTTTCTACAGGAGCTGTAATGTCCCCTGTGAGCGGTGGAGAAGAAAGTGTAAAGAGAAAAGGAGAATAGAGATAGGTGTGGAAGAGAGCTCTCATTGGTGCGCAGATTATAACAAACAATAACCCGTTGTTCACTACAGCTGTGCAATATACAAGTGCATATACTGATAATAGCGACATCTAGTGGTAAAACTTAAGTATCACTTCATTACCACGTCAACTTTTAGTAAAGGCTTTTGCAAGGGGTGTATAAACTAATAACACCCTTGGTGGGACACCACATAAGGATAACATGTTCATTGTTTTGTATGCACCAGCAATAGTATATAAAAAAATACCAAATGCTGGAAAACCCCTTTAAGATAGGGAACAAGTGGAAAATGCACTTCAACACCTGTGGCAGACATTCTAAATATCTGGTCATGCCCTTTGGGCTTTATAATGCTTTGTCTATATTCTAACATTTCAACAATGAGGTGTTCCATAGTTTCAAAAAGCAAATTATTATATCAGTACACAACCGGTAGCATGTATGCATTGTCCTACAGAGAGTCCGTGAGACATCACTCACAGCTATAGAAATGCCGCTCTCAGAAATCCGAGTTTGAGAACAGCATTAACTTTGTATATTTTGTTATAATTGGATTTTAAACTTTAACGGCTAAATATATAATTAAATGGAGATAACTCGGCGTACCAGGATGTCGGAAACCAAAGTAAACGATATGTCATACTGCTATATTCAATGACAAAACTGACTGAATACTTCTCCAATATTACATTGTAACTCAGCCTGACAGAACAAGATGCTGTAGGGCCTAGGAATTGGAACAAACATAAGCCAATGGCAGGAAAGGCAGCGTTAATTTCAATATGGATGTATTGTAGCTTAAAGCAAGTTTTGTGCATCTGGATTCATAGAAATAGCTTGGAATTAGATATATTGTAAAAAGCACAATAGACTAGAGCTGACCCCATTCACTCGTATGGGAGACTTTTCTTTGCAGAAGTCATTGCACAGGGAAAGGGAAGACTAAGCTCTTCCTATAACATGGTGTCTTATCTGTATACTGGGACTGAGTCATCTTTCACTTCTGTCTGCAATGATTACACTCCATCCACTAGGGAAGTCTATGGTTGGAGCTGCCTGTAAGCTTTGTTAAATGTGTCTAAATGTAGTCTCTCAAGAAGCTAGGTACCAGGTACTGTATATACATAGTACTTCGTATCAGCTGTGGGTAAATAATTAAAGCATATAAAGCATATAAAATGACTTGGATAAAATACAATACGAGTACACACAACATGAAATTAATTAAAATAAAATATAGGATAAAAAAATTGTGATATTGGTAGAGATAGTGGATACTGGTAAATGAGCACTTAGTGAGGTATTAGGATGGGCACAGTGTTCACTGTGACTTGGTATAATGCACACTCAGCACCCAGTGACTTCCTATAATGCACACCCAGCACCCAGTGACTTCCTATAATGCACACCCAGCACCCAGTGACTTCCTATAATGTACACCCAGCACCCAGTGACTTCCTATAATGCACACCCAGCACCCAGTGACTTCCTATAATGCACCCAGCACCCAGTGACTTCCTATAATGCACCCAGCACCCAGTGACTTCCTATAATACACACCCAGCACCCAGTGACTTCCTATAATGCACACCCAGCACCCAGTGACTTCCTATAATGCACACCCAGCACCCAGTGACTTCCTATAATGCACACCCAGCACCCAGTGACTTGGTATAATGCACACCCAGCTCCCAGTGACTTCCTATAATACACACCCAGCATCCAGTGACTTCCTATAATGTACACCCAGCACCCAGTGACTTCCTATAATACAGACCCAGCACCCAGTGACTTGGTATAATGCACACCCAGCACCCAGTGACTTCCTATAATACAGACCCAGCACCCAGTGACTTCCTATAATGCACACCCAGCACCCAGTGACTTCCTATAATGCACCCAGCACCCAGTGACTTCCTATAATATACACCCAGCACCCAGTGACTTCCTATAATGCACACCCAGCACCCAGTGACTTCCTATAATACACACCCAGCACCCAGTGACTTCCTATAATGCACACCCAGCACCCAGTGACTTCCTATAATGTACACCCAGCACCCAGTGACTTCCTATAATGCACACCCAGCACCCAGGGACTTCCTATAATGCACACCCAGCACCCAGTGACTTCCTATAATGCACACCCAGCACCCAGTGACTTCCTATAATGTACACCCAGCACCCAGTGACTTCCTATAATGCACACCCAGCACCCAGTGACTTCCTATAATGCACACCCAGCACCCAGTGACTTCTTATAAAGCACACCCAGCACCCAGTGACTTGTTGATATTGTTAATGGTTCCGTCCTGTATATAGAGCCCAGCGGCTGCTGCTTCAGTTATATTAGTAACCCTGTGTCTTTTCTCTTGATTCTCCACTTTTATGTTGAACACACCAATACAGGGACATAACTACCACTGTAGCTGCCAAAGCGGCTGCTATAGGGCCCACCGCATCCAACCTTCCTGCAATACACTGGGCCCCCTGAGCTATCATGATTTGCAGCACCAGGTGGCCGAACGCACCTCCCGGGTTCTGCAATTGTCCCAAGCAATCCTGACAAGCGCTTGCATTTATGACTACACTTGACAGCTTACTGGTCAGTTGGGAAGGAGGGGGGCCCCAATGAAAAGTTTGCTATGGGGCCCAGCCATTTCTAATTATGCCTCTGCACCAATACAAACAGTGGCTGCCTCTTACCAGACGTGTTTCTGGGGTATGCTCACCCATTTCTTCAGTAGTTTTAGATATCGGTATGATGCTGCTCTTTGAAGTACAATTTAAAGGCACAAATAGTATTTCAAAGAACAGCAACATACCGATATCTAAAACTACAAAAGAAACGGGTGAGCATACCCCAAAAACACGTGTAGTGCAAAAATATTAGAGCCCCATGGTTACTGTGTTGCAACATTAGTGACAAGAACTGTCCAAAGCAGAGGGGGTAGTCTATGGGGCCAGTTCCAGTCATGGACACAGGTGGCAGCAGAGAGCACCATATCAGACTGGAAAAAATACACCACTTTCTGCAGGACATACAGCAGCTGATAAGTACTGGAAGACTTAAAATTTTTTTTAAGAGAAGTAAATTACACCAGTAACACCAGTTGAAAGAAAAAAAAAAGAATTCAGAAAGCCAAGTCCAGTTAACTATTTCCTTTTTACAATGAAGGATACAAAAAAACTACCAACTTAAAAGAAATTACAACAAATGTAAAGAATATCACATGAAGAAAATAAGTAAGCGGTTTCATTATTTCATATTCCTCTGTCGCTTTCTAGTATATATTATGTACAAGAAACTATACTTCTAATTACTTACTGATTCTATCCCAAACTACTATCACAATCTTTAGTACATAATACACCAGGAATTTTTTAATGTATTAAAAAATACAACACCTGGGCTACATGATTCCAACCAGAGTTTGGTTAAAGGGGTACTCCAGCGTTTTTCTTTTTAATCAACTGGTGTCAGAAACTTAAATTTGTAATTTTCTTCTATTTAAAAATTTCAAGTCTTGTAGTACTTATCAGCTGCTGTATGTCCTACAGGAAGTGGTGTATTCTTTCCAGTCTGACACAGCACTCTCTGCTGCCACCTCTGTCCATGTCAGGAACTGTCCAGAGCAGCAGCAAATCCCCATAGAAAACCTGGACAGTTCCTGACACGGACAGAGGTGGCAGCAGAGAGCACTGTCTCAGACTGGGAATAACACACCACTTCCTGCAGGACATACAGCAGCTGATAAGTACTGGAAGACTTGAGTTTTTTAAATACAAGTAATTTACAAGTCTATATAACTTTCTGACACCTGTTGATTTGAAAGCATTTTATCGCTGGAGTACTCCTTTAACCCCTTGCCACAACATGATGTTCCTGGAACGTCATACTTTCCCTGCCTCCCCCTGCTGTCCCTAGCCGCGATCGGGTAGCAGGAGGAGGCTGTCTTACACAGCCTCCTGCCACTGCCCAGAGGGGAGCCGTGCGTGGGACTGCAGCGTCTATGGGGAATCCGGAGGGAGATCTACTCCCTCCAACCCCCCAGAGCCGCGTGAGCAATCGCACGGCTTTGGGTGTAACCATAGCAACCCAGACGCTGCACAATCTATCTGGGCTGCTATGGATTATAACGATTAGGCCCCTACACTGAGACAGGGGTCTGATCGCGTGAATGAGCTGTCAGTGTTCTGACAGCTCATTCACTATATAATATAATACATTACAGCAAAGATCATGTGCTGTAATGTATTATAGAAGTACCTGCAGAAGTTAAAGTGAAAACACACACACACACACACACACATACACATACACACATACATACATACATACATGAATGAATTCATTAATTAATTAAATATACATATTCCCCATCACCCCTTTATAAATAATCCCCTATAAATAAAATATACATATTTGGTATCGCTGCGTCCGTAAAGACCCCGTCTATTAAACCGTTACATTAATTAACCCGCCTGATTAATGCCGTAAAAAAAAGAAAAAATTTTTTACCAAAATGACATTTTTTTGTTAGGCCCGCCCCCTAAGAAATATAAAAAAAAGCTATTAAAACATCACATGTACCCAAAAGGTGTACCGCTAAAAAGGTCAGCTCATGCTGCAAAAAAAAAAAGCCCTCACATAACTCCATTGGCGAAAAAATTTAAATATTATTGCTCTTACAATATGCAAGACACAGTTTTTATAGTATAAATGTCACAAACTATAACAAAAGCTATATAACATGGATATCACTGTAATCCTACCGACCTGAAGAATAATGATAGTAAACAGCGTGATAATGATAAAAAAAACTGCTGCTAAATTGTGTTTTTTATTTGTACCACCTCATAAAAAATTAAACAAAAAATTATCAGGGTGTCGCATGTCCCCTCGAACGGTACCGATGGAAACGTCAACTTGTCTTACACAAATATTTTGGCACCGCAAGGCCTCTGTGACATGGTATAATGGCTAAAAAAAAACTGAAATAAAAAAAAGACCCCAAAAATACACAAGGCTTCTGTCATGTCTGCGGCCTGTGGTTGAGTCAGGTGACGCACTGCGGCCACCTATGGGGATTACTAGAAACACTGGAATAAGCGGAATAAATAGTGAGTGATATTTCTCTGTTAGTATTTGCTGTGTTAGGCTAGGTTCACACTGCGTTTTTGCAATCCCTTTTTTTCATATGTTTTTTGCAAAAAAAACTGATGAAAAACGGATGCATTTGTGTGCATCCGTTTTTCCATTGACTTCCATTGTAGAAAAAAAAAACGGATCAAAACGGATCCGTTTTTTTTTTACGGACACAAAAGTAGTGTCAGCTAAGTTTTTGTGTCCGTCAAAAAAAAAAACGGATCCGTTTTGATCCGTTTTTTTTACATTGGAAGTCGGATCAAAACGGATGCAAACAAATGCAAAAAACGGATAAAAAAAACGGATTGAAAAAACGCAGTGTGAACCTAGCTTTAGAGGAAAAAAATGGATTCAAATGGAATATCTGCCAAAAAAATGTAAATTTCAAATTTCTCCTCCAACCTGCTTAAATTTCTACGAAACACCTAAAGGGTTAATACAGGGTTAATAAACTTATGAAATGTTACTTAGACTACTTTGAGGGGTGCAGTTTTTACAGTGGAGGTAACTAACATTTAGGCGCCACAAATCCACTTCAGAACTGAACTGGTCCCTAATAAAATCAGAATTTGAAATTTTCCTTAAAATTTGAAAAATCGCTGCTAAATTTCAAAGCCCTCTAACATCCTAACAAGCAAAAGGACGTTCACCAAATGACGTCACCATAAAGCAGACATGTTGTAGATGTTGCAGTAATAATTAGTCCATGTGACATGACTATTTTTCTTAGGAAAAGAGAATTTTGAATATAAAGAAACGTAAATTTTTCAAGTTTTTCCGCAAATGTGTTTCTTACAAAAAAACTACTGAGTGTATCAACCAAAGTATACCCCAAACATAAAGAGGAATATGTCACGAAAAAACAATTTCACAATAACCGCGATAGTTAAAAGCACCGCAGTAGAATATTTAAAACTTTTTTTTTTTCTTACTGAATCCAACAAAAAAGAGAACTTTTTGTTTATACACACAGAATCAGAGGACAGGGAGGCAAAGTAAAAACCCATGCACTCTTAGTGCCCCAATAGAGTGACAATATGGCCATGTGTGCCAATGCATCTGTATCTGCCAGTGCCCCCATCCCATTATGACACTCCCAGTGTCTTGTTGTGTACATAGTATGAATGACTTGGGATCTGTGTAAGAACTCCATTGTAGCAGCTCTGATTATATTAGATTTTTTTGCTAATCCATAAGACATAAATAGCTGATGACTGTAACTACTTATCACCTGTCACAGGTCTTATCGAGACTCCTTACCCACTAATCAAGGAGGATGGGTTATAAGTAAGCCTCACACATCTTGAAGACTGTCCTATATAACCTCTGGCTGCTATCATAATCCTTAGCACGGAGTTCAGTGATAGTAAATAATCCTGTCTATTTCTAACTCCGGATAAAGACACTGAATAAAATCTTAGAATATGTTACGTGACAATCTTCATTGTGTGGAATGTGATCACTAGTGAGACCTGACTGGAGAATCTATCATACTGTACTCAAACCAATATTCTACATGTGTAGTATATAGAGTAAAGCGTTATGTTTATTGCATTTCTGGTTGAATTAGTGTACTTTACTTTATGAATGGATAATAAATAGTGTTTAACATCTTCTTCTTACCTCCACATGTTCACTTATTGCCGGAATGGGGAACCTGCAGCTCTCTAACTGTTACAGTGTTCCCATCATGTCCAGGAATTTACAATATGTCTACTCTATGGGGGAAATTTATTAAAAGGCTTCTGAGCTGGCGTAGGTTTCATTTTGTTCGCACGGACGGGCTCCGTGCACACAGGATTTATGTAGAGGCAGTGCGCCTCTACATAAATCTTCTGAGCTCCGGAGCTGCGGGGACATTTGTAAGCCTAGGGTAAAAAACGTCGGATAAATGTCCCCCTATGTCCGCATTATTTTGGTAAAATTCCTTTTATTTTTTAGGATGTTATATGGCTTTTCAAATTTTTCAAATTTCACATATAGTAACAGTGGCGACAATCAGGTACACTAATGGGAGAGATGATTAGGTACACTAACAGGAATGAAGATCGGGTACAGCAACAGGGGACAGGGATGACTATCAGGTACAGTAACGGGTGACTTTGGGAGAGATTTAATAAGGATGCACCTCTGGTGTAATCCAGGGAGAAGGTGTAGACCATGGGTCTCCAAACTGCGTCCCTCCAGCTGTTGCAAAACCACAATTCTCATCATGCCTGGGCAGTTAAAGCTTTGGATTCGGCTGCCCAGGCATGATGGGAAATGGAGTATTGCAACAGCTGGAGGGCTGCAGTTTAGAGACCCATGGGATAGACCCTTGCCTTCTCCCTGGTGTACACAAGCCCCCGCTGGCCTGATGGGTGACAAATTTATCGGCCTAATTTATCAAGGTTTACTATAAGGTGAAGCAACAAAGGACAGGAGCAACTATTAGGTACAGCAACTCTGGGCAATACAAGAAAATTACAGTTATGGAAACTATGTGAACTTTAGTAAACTTTTATTTCTAATAACTAAATAAAAAATGGATATTTATTCATATTATAGCAAAAAAAAGTGACAAAACCTAAAACAATAAGCTTTATTTTGTTAATAGAAGACTTCAAAAAGTATGTGTTGTCTACAGCAAAAAAAAAAAAAAAGAAACATACATCTGAATTTTATAATACAGTAGGGTTATATGTTGAACTTGATGGTACCTTATCTGTTTTCAACCTTATCAACTATGTATGTATACAACTCTGCTTGTTTGTACTAAAACTAAGTCTATTTGATGCCACGTTTATCCATAGAGTTGGCAGCAGGAATAAAATGTCCTGACTGTTCAGTATTTATAAATGTCTATGAGCCAGCTATATGTTAAACGCGACCTTTTGGCACACATCTAGCTGAATTACATCTGGATACATTTTGACTGTACGGAAAATGTGGGATGAAGAACATTTCAAAACAACAGGACGTCACCCATAAATGGCATACATTTTTATCATGAATATCAATAGCACACATGCTTAAATCTAATTTACAAATTACACTTCCTAAATATGATAATATTAATATATATAGTATATAATGTTTTAGATATATGTAAAAAGTTTTGGCTTGTAATGATCAGCCCTAAGTAGAACGCCCATAATCATGCAGATACACAGCAGGGACAGTTAAGTTCTTCTACTTATATTCCTGCCGCAAATCCAAAAGGCATCAGGGTTCCAAATTCTAAGAAAACAAACATAATGAGTTAAAGATTCCCGTAAGTTGCAGCAAATCCAGAACACATGAGAATTTATTGGCACTCGATATTTAAAATTACCAAGAAAATACCCAACTTCTAACAATGTAACAAGGACTTCTCTGACAATACAACTCCGACATGAAATTATTACGGTTACGTCTACATTTCCCACCATTGTTTGTGTTGTCCCAATGATGCAGGAACAAATTAAACAACTTTGTTACCATTTGGAGTGTACAGCTTCCTTGCAGCCAAAGCTTTGGTTTGACCCGTTGCTGTTGGTAAAATCTCATCCATCTGTCCCATTCTTGCTGTTAGAGATGAAGAATCTACCGTATGAACGAAGCAAAGCACTTTGTTCCTATCTGTATTCCGCTCATCAGGCTGCGGGCTTTAAAGTCTGCTCTGCTTTGTGCCGCTCCTCCCCAATGACTCCCCAGGTGACAGGAAAAGATGGATCCAGTCCTGGGCACCTGGGGAGGAGCGGCAGGGAGTGGAGCAGACTACAAAGCCCACAGCCTGACGAGCGAAATACAGATAGGAACAAAGCGATACGCTTATCTCTCTTTGCTGCAATTAATGGTGGATGGAGGTATTACCAAATTCATATCCTTTACTCCACTGGTATCAAACATCCAGCCCTCCAAATGTTGCAAAACTGCAATCCCCGTAATGCTTGGAACGTTAAAGCTGAAACTTTAGATGTTAAAGGAATAAAAAAAAAATTTTTAGATTTACAACCTGTTCGGTGGTTACGCTGAGTGACCCCTTGTCATTGTTTTAATATAATGTATCTAGTATCTTAACTAAGTACGTAAATGACTGCAGCACTCCAGACTTAAAGTGAAAAAAGTTAAGGTTTATTCCATACAAAACAACATGAAAAATAGCTCTATTTTTCATGGGTTTTTGTATGGAATAAACCTTCACTTTTTTCACTTTAAGTCTGGAGTGCTGCAGTTTTTTACCTACTTATCTGAATAGACACCCTTGGATCAAGGTGAGAAAACAGCACCTAGCATTCTTTTGTCTTCTCCGAGTTCTGCGTTATTTTTTTTTTAGTATCTTAACTAGAGATGAGCAAACCAAAGTTTCCAAACTGAGATTCATTTCAAACTTTGCAATTAGATCGGTTCAGTACCAAACCAAACTTTTTGCAAAGTTTGGAACAAGTTCAGAAAGATATCAGCCACACAACTATAAAACAACCACTCCCCTGATGCCCTCCTCTGGGTCTGCGGTGTGTTTAGCAACCTCCAGCCTGTTCAGCCAATCACTGACTGAGGCAGAAGTGACTGCCTGCTCAGCCAATCACTGGCCATGGTGCTGTCCTATCTCAGTCAGTGATTGGCTGGACAGAATTTTGGTTGCTGCAGAGACCAGAGATAAAGGACACCAGGAAAGCGCGGACAGGTAAGTATAAATGTTTTTGAACCACACTAAAACAGCTGTTTTAGTGCGGTCCGTTTTAAGGTTCAGTTCGGACAAACTCGAACTTTACATAAGAGTTTGCCAAACCGAATTTTTGAAAAGTCATCGTTACTCTTTACATCTTGCTTTGTTATTGGTTCCAAGCATGTTGTCTGCTTTGGTTTGTCACTTCAGCATGAATCGCTCTGGTTTGACCTCTGGCTGTGTTTTCTGACTGCACATCTGGTTTTCCCCCTTGACACTGCAGCCTTTGTTTCCTGGCTCATCCTCAGCTATTGTCTGACAACATCCATTCATACATACATACAAGCTGCTGCGCCATTTCTCCTACAAGGGACGGGTTTTCCTGAGAAGCCTCCTCATTGTGCATCTTCATATGGAGACCGGACCACCACTAGTCGGTAATAGCGTTTTCCAAGAATGTCATCCATGTTAGAGGACCCCTTTAATATAGAAATGTGCATAAATATTTGGCAATAGTTGGAACTGTCCACCTTAACTTAGTTGTATCCCAATGCAATTATTAAATGAACAAACACTGCAGAAGTCTGTGATGTTTTGTAATCGGCGCAGTCATACACATCTACACGTCTTCTCTCATCTATTAAATCTTTAAGAAATTGGCAAAACTTTAAACAAGCTGAATAACAAGTTACTGGAGAAAGTCTTTTTTCTACGCATCAATGGAGATTTCAATGAAGCCAACATGAAGTTGTGACCTTTAGGGTGATATTTCGATCAAACTGAATTAACAGTAACAGAGTATTTTTTATTACAGTTTCATCATGTGACAAGCAGATGTCTCTGTGCTCAGAAAAGCATGATTTTATTTTTAAGCTTTTTGGCATACTGAGCATAGCCAGTATGTTAGAGGAGTTTTTTAAGGACAGTTTTAAGGCTCTAAAAACTTATTGCGTTCTATTGAACTGAATGATAAAAACAGCTGGTATTTCTTTGGTTATTTTTACAAATAAGTCTTTTAAATTTTTTTAAAAAAATACATAAACATCTGAAAAATAAGCCACAGTTTAGTTTTGGTCTGTTTTTTCCTCCAATTCAAAATGCTCTGTGTGAACATAGCCATATTTAGTAAAATTGTAATTTTACAGTTGTAATTTAAGGCCTAATACTTAAGGACAAGTCTGTTGAAAATTAAAAACCCAGTGCAGGCAGGGATGGGGGGAACATAATAAAGATAGTATACTTACCAGTCCCGGTGCCATTGCAGCTCCGCATAACAGCTCCCAGATCCCTGCAGGTGTACTTCAGCTGCTGCTGCAACGTCACGAATTGTCACATACCAGGAAGCCAAAAGTTCTGGTGGCTGTCAGAAAGCTGATGATGTGGGGTTGTGGGGGCATGGGGACAGGTAAGTATACTTTTTCGATTCTGTTCTCCCCACCCCCTGTATGCCAGACTTTCCCTTTAATTGCAAGGGGTTTTTTTCAACCATTTACAGCTCAACAAAGGCATATACAGTGTACTTTGACCCAGAAAGTCTTCCTCACCTTCCAAATCATAGCAGATCCACCTCAGGCTGGGGCTTGCATCAGGGGACAGGACTGTGGAGGTAATCTCTCCATAGCCGTAACCCCTCTCTCCCCAGACAGAGAATACTGCTATACTTTGCCCACATTTGTCCTGCTCATTTCTCTCTGCTCTCTGCAGTCTCTGTCAGCCCTTGTGTTTCTCATCCTCTCCATTCCTGCTATAAAGTGCCTGCACTTACACTCAGCCACTCACACTGCTGTATATAAAGTTTCTGCCTCTGTCCTCCTGCACAGCTTTGTGATTCTCACTTCCTGATTGGTCCATGCTGAACACCCTCCCCTTCCCCATTGCTGTCATGTGACCACACAGACCTCTGACAGCAGCCCCACTTCTCTATTCTAGCCTGTTGTACTACGCTACTGCATTATGGTGATCTGCAGTTCCATCTTGTATCTACAAACTGCTGCTGTGTTATCAGGGTTATGCCCTTACTATACATTATAAAGCTGGGTTCACACTATGTATATTTGAGGCTGTATTTGTGAGGCTGTATAGCAACCAAAACCAGAAGTGGATTGAAAACACAGAAAGGCTCTGTTCACATAATGTTGTAATTGAGTGGACGGCCGTCATTTAATGGCAAATATTTGCTGTTATTTTAAAACAACGGCTGTGGTAATTGCTATACTGTACAGTAACTTATATTATCACATATTCAGCTGTTTCTTAATGTTTGTTTCATTTGTTTTACATGTTATTCAGAATAAATCATTATTTTTGGGGCGTGGAACTAATTGTTTGCATATCAGTGATTTCTAATGGAAAATTTGCTTTGATTTAAGAGTGGATTTGGATTACAAGCGCGGTCCCGGAACGAATAATGCTCGTAATCCAAGGCATCACTGTAACTTTTTTTTTTTTTTTTTTTTGCTGACACTGACTTAAAAATAGACCAAAAACACAGCATTTTACAGCCATTTTTGCATTTGATTCATATTTTTAGTAGATTGAAAATAAAGTTAAAAAAAAATAAAAAAGTGGAGATTGCACAAAATGGCCATAGCCAAGGATGTTCCTGCCTTTGATCTTCCCCCTCCCTGGCTAAACTCTATTCTATGTCCACACACACTACCCTACTTGTGAATGGTTATAACCAAGGAGCGGTGCCCATGTACGTTTCTATTACATTCAAGCTAGTTTCATACCACAGGGGCACAGCATTTTCTACTAAGTCAATAAACCTATGTTAGTATAATAGTTTTGGGATATAGGAAAGTAGACAAAGTGTAGGGAGACAAACCCCATTATTCTAGGTTTGGGGACACCACTGGAAAGTCAACCATGTTAATGGCTTTCCTAAACAAGTGGACACGGCCTCGTAACTGAATGCTGTCCTTCATTTGATCTTCGCCTATAAACCTACAATTAGTCCGTAAACAAGACCCAGTATTCAGTTTGTTCCTTTCTCACAATTTTTATTTCATTATACAACACATTTGTGTATACGAAAATAGCCTTCAAAATCCATCTCCTTCCTTAATTGGTTGGAACAGTGGAAGATCACAGATAACTTACACATCATTAACTTACATAAACATTCCTAACTCCGTGCCCTTTATAGCAATGTGGGAAATGCAACATTTCCGTTTCTCCTAGGGACTGTAAAAGCTAGTGGCCATGGATGCTTGCTGGGAAACTCCAAAACATGGCTAAGGCAAGACGTGCAAAGCCATTGTAGAGAAGTGCAATAACAAAGGGAAGAAAGGCTAAAGGCCCGATGACACAGGGAGAGTATCGGAAAAATATGGCAGATATCTCCATGTAATAAAGTCAGTGATCAGCTGAGTGAGGCGCCCTTCACGCGTTCATAGCCTTTTTTACTATTAGGAAGCCTTTCAGGAGGCTTCAGGAAACCATGAGTGTTTCCTGGCCGTAAAAAAACAGAGGAGAGGAGCTGGGGTGAGTTAACGGCCTCTTGTGGCCAGAAGTATGTTTCCTCCGGCCACAAGAGTGATTGACAGGGTCGGGGGCCAGTGGCTCAATCACAGTGATGCGTTCAACTGTATGTGCCCTGATTAGCAAAAGGGCCAGCATCAGCACCCAGAGGCACTAGTCAGGGAGCTGGTGTGGCCCAGGCTATCATGCAATGCATCTGGAACTCTGGATATGCATCTGGAGCTGTCCGGAAATCTAAATACTACCATTGGGATATATGGGGCATCTGTGCTGGAATTCCAGACAAATATAGGACATGTCTTTTTTTAAAAAATTCTTTATTCTTTTCAGTTTAGCAATTTTTACAATATTTAAAAAAAGACAGAAATAAAATTGCCATACCATCTTCATACATCATACAAAAGATATAAACTTTTCTCTTTTTCCCCTTTTCTCCACCCCTATAACCACCCATCCTCCCGCCCACCCCAACCCCAAACCCTGATCAGCCGTGGAAGGAAAGAGAAGAAAAAAAAATGAGCGAACCTGGAGCATGCTCGAATCGATCCGAACCCGAACTTTCGGCATTTGATTAGCGGTGGCTGCTGAACTTGGATAAAGCCCTAAGGCTATGTGGAAATCATGGATATAGTCATTGGCTGTATCCATGTTTTCCAGACAACCTTAGAGCTTTATCCAAGTTCAGCAGCCCCCGCTAATCAAATGCCGAACGTTCGGGTTCGGATCGACTCGAACCCGAACCCGGTTCGCTCATCTCTAGACATGTCCCATATTTTCCGGAGATGTTTTCCGGCAGACACCCTTTAGGAAAAATCCTGAAGGGTATCCATGGCCAATAGAACCCCAGGGGTCCGGAAATGTATACAAACTTCTTATCAGAAAATCCGGATAAATTTCTGGACGTGTGAAGGAGGCATGAGCAAACGCTCGCTTATTGGCCAATTACTGTCTTTCAGCATGTCAAAAAATATCCTTCCGTCAGACACACATCTCCCCGCGTAATAAAAGATACGCAGCCGCCGGCTGATAAAAACAAAGCGCTCCACAGACAAAAATGATAAATTTGGTGCAGAAACACTGTACAGTAGATCTATAGAGGATTTGCAGCAGGTCTAAAGCGTTAAATTAACAGCATGATCTTTAGCAGATAAAGTATGTGTGAATGAACCCTGAGGCTGGATCAATCTTAAACTTCATATAATAACTACAATACTTGAAATAGACCCCCATATTTCTGCGGAGCTGAACATTACAGGGCTCTGTTCTGTGGGTGTCCTTGGCAGATCTACATAAAGCTTGTACTAAAAAGGAGGGGGGGGGGAGTTAAATTTGTTAAATAACAGCAGAAAAAAATGTTTTGCCTTTTTTGGTGAGAAAGAAATTTGTGGCCAGATGTTACCTAATAGTTAATAAAGAAGCATAAAATGCAATAACTGCAATGCTTTTTCTTTGTGATGTTTTTGGGATGTGACACTTTTCGTTAGTTAGACCTAAATAAAGCCGACTTTTGGAAGTATTCGCAGGACTGGACTTGCTTTTCTCAATACCCAATTTATGGACCTTTTATTATATTTTACCATGAAAAAAATTACTTTAAAAAAAATGTGCTTGAAATTTACTCCTTTCTGACTCTTACTATTACTTTTTTATGTTTCAGTCTGTGGGGCTGCATGAGGGCTAATTTTTTTGTGCTATGATTTGTTTGTTTTTTACTTTTTTATTTAAAAATTAGGAAAAGGGACTTCTATGAGCCATTGATTGGCTGAGCAGGACGTCCAGGTGGCGGGAGCCTCCGAAGCAAGCCAGAGCGTGCACGCGGTAATGTACCGGGTACCGGGTAATGTATCGGGCGGCGGTGGGTTTAGGGGGCTGACTTTTACATACTAGCAGCGGGATGACGATAGTGTGTAATCTCATTGAAAGTGACAGTGAAGGGATCTGCAGTGTTTGAACCCACCTTAAAATAGCCCTATTGTAACAAATAATCACCAATTCAGTCTCCCCCCCCCTTTTTTTGTTTATGCAGTTCACTATGTGGGAACAATTTTGTTATATTTTAATAGATGGGACCATTGCGCACGCTACAATATATAATATATAATCTTTCATTGGGAAGGGGCAATGGCATATTTAATTTTTTTATTTATTTTTTTTACACTTTTTAGGTTCTCCTGGGGGAACTATTAAATGCAATCATTAGATTGCTTATACTGGTCAATGCTATACCATTGTATGGCACTGATCAGTATTATCAGTGCTCTTCTCAACATCACTGATCAGACCGCACAGAGGTACGTTTTCTTCCTCCAGCAGTCAGGAAAAACGATCGGGGGTCCTGATCGGTAAATGACAGAAGCTGCTCTTGTAGCTTACACTGAAACACCACATTGCTTAAAGGGGTACTCCAGCGAAAAGCTTTTTCCCAGTAATTGAAACACACTACAAAGTTATATACCTTTGTAATATGCTTCAATCACCTATCTGCCCCCCTTCCCTATCTTTCCTCCCTCAATCCCCCACCAGGAAGTGAAGAAAACTCATTCTTACCTAATGACTGTTGACCCCAAGCTGCTCTTTAGAAGCCATTTTGTGACAATGACATCATCAAGAGGGAGGCGGGCCTAAGCCCTGTTAAGCCAGCTTCCCTTTGTCAGATGACTCAGGTTGCTTAGCTCTGATTGGCTGAACAAGATGTAAGCCATCTAACAGTTTTACAGAGTCAGTTAGACATCACAGGAGACAAAGTGCATCATGGGAAAGCCCAAACCAGGAAGTAAAGAAAAAATGAAGCCACTAACTGGAGCTTCAGGGACCTGCAAAAAGCAGGAAATTCAAATGGAGACAGACTAAGGTGGAATGCTAAATGTAAAAACTGTTTATGATTTATTGATTGTTTTTTTAATCAGTTCCGTAGTACACCTTTAAGGCAGTGTTTCTCAACCTGCGGTACGCGTACCCCAGGGGGTACGTGCCGCAGGTTGAGGGGGTACGCGGCCGGAGTGTAAAAAAAATGAAGTTTGGCTTTGGGTGCCGGGACACTGCTATCACCCAGCAATGTCCCGGCACCAGTCACCGCGGCAGCTCTCTCCTTTATTCCCCCAGCAGCAGCTCCTCAGCAATCTGTGGGGGACGGGAGATGCTGCGGGGGAAGATGGAGAGAGCCAGAGAGATCAAAGGGGGATCAGGGCACCAGCAGCGTCTGCTGCATGCTATCCCCTTGCGGCTGCCGGAAGGTCGGCAGCGGGTGAGTGATGGGTGCAAAGGAGGTGGATTTTGCGTCAGGGTCTAATCGGGACGGGAGGGTCTTATTCTGACCTGAGAGGGGTCCGGCCAGCTCCCAGACTACTGGGCCGGCAATGAGTGTTGGTGCGCGGGGCTCCCCCACCCGGGCTGTGACAGATGTGGGATGCAGACTGGAAGATCGGGTAGCCCCCGCGTCCACCGGCCTGCCTCCCGGGCTGCCCCATCTTCCGGTCTGCATCCCACATCTGTCACAGCCCGGGTGGGGGAGCCCCGCGCACCACCACTCATTGCCGGCCCAGTAGTCTGGGAGCTGGCCGGACCCCTCTCAGGTCAGAATAAGACCCTCCCGTCCCGATTAGACCCTGACGCAAAATCCACCTCCTCTGCACCCATCACTCACCCGCTGCCGACCTTCCTCAAGCCGCCGCTCCCGGATCCGGCAGCCGCAGGGGGACAGTGTACAGCAGACGCTGCTGGTGCCTTGCTCCCCCTCTCAGCCCCCATCACCTCCTATCAGCCCCCCATCACCTTTTCTCAGCCCCCATCACCTCCTCTCAACCCCCCATCACCCCCTCTCCGCCCCCCATCACCTCCTCTCCAACCCCCATCACCTCTTCTCAGCCCCATCACCTCCTGTCAACCCCCCATCACCTCTTCTCAGCCCCCCATCACCTGCTCTCAGCCCCCCATCACCTCATCTCACCCCCATCATCTCCTCTCACCCCCATCATCTCCTCTGAGCCCCCATCATCTCCTCTCAGCTCCATCATCTCCTCTCACCCCCATCATCTCCTCTCACCCCCATCATCTCCTCTCACCCCCATCATCTCCTCTGAGCCCCCATCATCTCCTCTCAGCTCCATCATCTCCTCTCACCCCCATCATCTCCTCTCACCCCCATCATCTCCTCTCACCCCCATCATCTCCTCTCAGGCCAAATAATCTCCTCTCTACCTCTATCATCTCATCTCTCTTCCTCTCTCCCCTTCACCTCCTCTTTCTTCCTCTCTCCCCTTCACCTCCTCTATCTTTCTCTCCCCCCATCACCTCCTCTCTCTTTCTCTCCCCCCTTCACCTCCTCTATCTTTATCTCCCCCCATCACCTCCTCTCTCTTCCTCTCCCCCATCACCTCCTCTCTCTTCCTATGCCCCCATCACCTCCTCTCTCTTCCTCTCCCCCCTTCACCTACTCTCTCTTCCTATGCCCCCATCACCTCCTCTCTCTTCCTCTCCCCCCTTCACCACCTCTATCTTTCTCTCTCCCCTTCACCTCCTCTCTCTTCCTCTCTCCCCTTCACCTCCTCTCTTCTCCTATCCCCCTTCACCTCCTCCCTTCCCTGTCCTCCTCTCCCCCTTTCACCCCCTCTCTCCCCATCACCTCCTCTCTCTTCCTCTCCCCCCTTCACCTCCTCTCTCTTCCTCTCCCCCCATAACCTCCTCTCTCTTCCTCTCCCTTCTTCACCTCCTCTCTCTTCCTCTCCCCCTTCACCTTCTCTCTCTTCCTCTCCCTCTTCACCTCCTCTATCCTCCTCTTTCCTTCTTTTCCCCCTCAGACCTTACTCTCCCCTTAATCTCCTTGTGGCTCAGAGGCTGGAGAATAGAGGAAGATCCCCTCCATGGGCGGATAACGTGAGTATGAATTTTTTTTGTTTGTTTGTTGGGGCAGGAGGGGGAGGGAGTAGAATGGTGGGCATTACTATGGGGACAGGGCAGGAGGCATTATTACTATATGGGGGGGTCATAGAAGGAAATATTATTTTTAAATGAGGGATCCTAAATACGGGGACAACCCACACACCTACTCACTTTACAGCGCATTACACCAAACAGCGAAATTATTACTGTATGGGAGCCTATAGGTAGGAAAAAGGGAGGGAAGTTAAAGGAAAACTGTGACGCCTAAGATGTTTGGCAGGTTCTCTGGCAAGAGGTAAATTGTAGCTGCAAGAAATCATCATGGTGGTCTGGGCCAGATGGAGAGGAAAATGAAAAGTGATATATGGCTACATGGGGAGGTATCTGGCTATAGAAGGAGGTATCTTAACTACATGGGGAGATGTCTGGCTGCAAGGGGGTAGGTATCTGGCTAGATGGGGGAGGTATCTGACTACATAGGGGGAGGTATCTGACTACATGGGGAGATATCTGACTACATGGGGGAGATATCTGACTACATGGGGGAGGTGTCTGACTACATGGGGAGATATCTGACTACATGGGGGAGATATCTGACTACATGGGGGAGATATCTGGCTACATGGGGGAGAGGTATCTGGCTACATGGGGGAGAGGTATCTGGCTACATGGGGGAGAGGTATCTGCTACATGGGAGAGAGGTATCTGACTACATGGGGGAGGTATCTGACTACATGGGGGAGGTATTTGACTACATGGGGGAGGTATGTGACTACATAGGGAGAGGTATGTGACTACATGGGGGAGGTATCTGGCTACATGGGGAGGTATCTGACTACATGGGAGGAAGTATTTGGCTACATGGGGGAGGTATCTGACTACATGGTGGGAGGTATCTGGCTACGTATAAGGGGTATCTGGCTACATAGGGGAGATATCTGGCTACATGGGGAGGAGGTATCTGGCTACATGGGGAGATATCTTGCTGCATATAAGGGGTATCTGGCTACATAGGGGAGATATCTGGCTACATAGAAGAAGGCCTCTTGACCACATGGCGGAGGTATCTGACTACATGGGGGAGATATCTGGCTACATAGAAGAAGGCCTCTTGACTACATGGGGGGAGGTATCTGGCTCCAGGGGGACATATCCATCTCTGTGGGATATATCCCACCTGCTTCTCTGGCACCCGGTTTACTGACAGCCTGCTCAGCCAATCAGTGCACAGTCCCACCGTAGCCACTGATTGGATGAGCGGGCTGTCAGTGAGCTGGGAGTCAAAGAAGCAGGTGGGAGTACAGGGAGGTAAGTATGATCTGTTAAGGGCCGGCAGCTAATTAGGTAAATAGGCAGCGGCTACATTCTCACAGCAGATAGAAAATCCTCTGTGAGAATGCAGAGCCATAGGCCATAACAGTACAGAGTATCGCAGTGGATTTTGCTGTGAAACATACATGTAAATCTACCCTGGGCAATGTTATTAATGGATGGCATCGTTGGGGGTACTCGGCTGGAGCATCTCGTCGCATGGGGGTACTTGGCCTGAAAAGGTTGAGAAACACTGCTTTAAGGGGTTAATGACAGACAGGAGCTTGATCACATTGGCCGGTCATTAACAGTGAGGGACGGGCCTCTGATCGGTCGGTTTTCACCAGGTATGAAGCTTAGCTCCTGAGCTCGTTTCATAGCTACACAGCAGTTTGCGGCGTACGGCATGGGTCGTCTAGGGGTTAAACACTTTAAATAATATTTTGCTATGTTTGCAGCATATAGAGATTCACACAATCATCACCAGACATCACTAATCTAATTTACGGATATTCACATTCTTACGATATTTTCAGACAAACAACAATATCTTGTACATTAGGGGTAACTGATCCAGCATTTCCAATAACTACATTCTGGCGATCAGTCACAGAGTGTTGGATGAACAAGTCGCTAGATTGAAACACATCGTGTTTGGCAAGCATGGCCAACACTTTGATATCAGGCCAGCTATTTTATCTGCAGGGTGTTTGTTTTGGTCATCCTTTTTTAGAAGAAACAATGATGGCTGAAGATGGATTTTTCTAGTTCACTTGTTTCAATTAAATTGATTCTAAAACCAGACTGAAAATATGTTTACAACAAGTATTTGGAGTGAAATGAGGATTCTGACCCCATATTTTCCTAAAAGAGGACCTGGAAGTACAGATTTACCTACTAAGCCCACCTGCAGATGGGTCACTTACCAGGATTTATTGACTGATGTACCAGGGCAAAGATTTTAAGCCATTATGCTGTCGGTTGTGTCTGTTTTTTTTTTTTGCATCAAATTTATGAATGTGGTGCACGCCCTTAGTAAATATGGAAAGTTTTTCACAGGACAAAACTGAAACCTAACCATCCTGCCACTCTAGAAGTGGTTGGTTTTTAGAATAGAAAAACAATCAAAAATTGACGGTTTGCTTAGTATCTCCATTGGTTGTAGTGGGTTTGGCAGGTTTTTTGACAAAAAAGATGAGTTTGGCTGTTTTTTGGAAAAATTGGGTCCCACCTTTAGTAAATATGTCGGATCACCTAACCAACAGGGAAGGCGGACAAAAAACAGTCCGTTTTTTTTTCACAAGAACGCGTTAGTAAATCAGCTCCATTGGGTTTTTATTCATATACAAATGATCTGGAAGTAGCCATAATGGCATTTCCCAGTTTGCAAGAACCCAACTCAGTATGGCCTATCCGTCCACAAACATGCCTCTTCCAAACTTTGTAACCGTTTGCATGGTGGTAACATTGGCATGTTTGCATGGTAACTGTCTTCTATGAATCCTGGTTAGGTGACCTATCATCTAGTCGGCTTACTTTAGTAAGCAAATCCATGCTGTCAGGTCCATTTTAAGCATATCATAATTTCCCCCCCCCCCCCCCCACATAACAGATCTTGCCACTACGACAGGTGTGGATTCCCATAAGGATCTGCGCAGGGGCGTAGCTAGGGGTTCAGCCTAGGGGGGGCGAGTGAGTCTGAGTGGGCCCCCAACCTATTATGTTACCCACAGGGAACCTCAGTAGACCCCAAACAAATAGAGGTGTAAGTACAGTGCAGGCACATACAGTGACTCACAGGTGACGTCTTCTCTGATCAGAGTCGGTCAGGTTTCCTTTTCTTTTTCATCGTGAAGACTCTTCCAACCACAAATCATCACAGCAGTATCTGCCAGACAAACATCTTCAGCACGTTACTTTTACAGCACCTTTACCCACCTCTATACAAACTATCCATCATAGTGCCCTTAAACAGTAACTGAGACCTCTGTGAAGACCAATCTGTATTCATTTTCCTTTTCTGTGCTATTTTCTATACTTCGATCCCCTCTTTATGCCTGTATCTGTAGTTAGGATCCATCATTGTGCCCTCATCTGTAGTAAGACCCCCTCTTCGTGGCCCATCTGTAGTTGTGCTCCCTCTCTTTGCCCTCTGTAGTTAGCCCCCCTACCCTTTGTGCCCTCAACACTAGTTGGGCCCTTTGTGCCTCCATCTGCAGTTAGCTCCCCCTTTGTCCTAATAAACTGTACCACTGCCCCCTGGATAAACTGTGCCTCTAATGAACTGTTTCTATATTAAATAGTGCCACTGTCCCCGTATTATACTGTGCCCACAATGTAGTTTGCCACTGCCTACCTAATAAACTATATTACTACTGCCCTCCAATGTACTGTACCACTGCCCCCTCTAATGTACTGTACCACTGTCCTCTAATGTACTGTACCACTGTCCTCTCTAATGTACTGTACCACTGCCCCCTCTAATGTACTGTACCACTGTCCTCTAATGTACTGTACCACTGTCCCCTCTAATGTACTGTACCACTGTCCTCTAATGTACTGTACCACTGTCCCCTCTAATGTACTGTACCACTGTCCTCTAATGTACTGTACCACTGTCCTCTCTAATGTACTGTACTACTGTCCTCTAATGTACTGTACCACTGTCCTCTCTAATGTACTGTACCACTGCCCCCTCTAATGTACTGTACCACTGTCCTCTAATGTACTGTACCACTGTCCTCTCTAATGTACTTTACTACTGACCTCCTAAATCATTGTTTTCCAACCAGTGGCTCCTCAGCTGTTCCTAAACTACAACCTCCATTATGTCAGCAGGACATGATGGGAGTTCTAGTCTTGTAGCGACTGGAGGGTCACATGTTGGAGAACACTATACTAAATAAACCTCTCCCCTAAATTATTGTTTCCCTACCAGTGGCAAAACTACAACTCCCATTGTACCCTGGTGGCAGGACATGATGAGAGTTTTAGTTTGGTAAGAGCTGAGGAGCCACTGTTAGGAAGCAATCATTTAGGGGTACAGTTTATTTAGTAAAGTGTTCTCCAACATGTGACCCTCCTGCTGTTCCTAAACTACAATCCCCACTATCTCCTGCCAGAAGGGCATAATGGGAGTTGTAGTTTTTGTAGTCGTCACAGGTTTGAGAACATTACTAAATAAACTCTAACTAAATGATTGCTTCCTAACCAGTGACTCCTTAGCTGTTACCAAACTACAACTCTCATCATGTCCTGCCACCAGGGTACAATGGGAGTTAGCGCCGCTGAGTTCTAATGCGGGTGCATCCGCATCACAACTACCCACTGCACATAATGGAGCGTGCGGCTGGAGCCACACGCTCCATTGGCTTTCTGCAGCTGCTATCCATTGAATAGCGGCCGCAGAAAATGGATATGTCAGTTTTCTACAGCGCTGCTAGGGATCCCTGGCGGAGTGTATACTATGTGTATACACTCCGGCCGGGATTCCTCAAAAGGCAGTACTACATAAGTTCCGTAGAAATCACGGCCATTGTTACAACGGCCATGACTACTACGGAACTTATGTAGTGTGAACACTACACTACAGACACATCCCATGCACCCAGGACACAGACACATCCCATGCACCCAGGACACAGACACATCCCATGCACCCAGGGCACAGACACATCCCATGCACCCAGGACACAGACACATCCCATGCACCCAGGGCACAGACACATCCCATGCACCCAGGACACAGACACATCCCATGCACCCAGGACACAGACACATCCCATGCACCCAGGACACAGACACATCCCATGCACCCAGGACACAGACACATCCCATGCACCCAGGACACAGACACATCCCATGCACCCAGGACACAGACACATCCCATGCACCCAGGGCACAGACACATCCCATGCACCCAGGACACAGACACATCCCATGCACCCAGGGCACAGACACATCCCATGCACCCAGGACACAGACACATCCCATGCACCCAGGACACAGACACATCCCATGCACCCAGGACACAGACACATCCCATGCACCCAGGACACAGACACATCCCATGCACCCAGGACACAGACACATCCCATGCACCCAGGACACAGACACATCCCATGCACCCAGGACACAGACACATCCCATGCACCCAGGACACAGACACATCCCATGCACCCAGGACACAGACACATCCCATGCACCCAGGACACAGACACATCCCATGCACCCAGGACACAGACACATCCCATGCACCCAGGACACAGACACATCCCATGCACCCAGGACACAGACACATCCCATGCACTCAGGACACAGACACATCCCATGCACCCAGGACACAGACACATCCCATGCACCCAGGACACAGACACATCCCATGCACCCAGGACACAGACACATCCCATGCACCCAGGACACAGACACATCCCATGCACCCAGGACACAGACACATCCCATGCACCCAGGACACAGACACATCCCATGCACCCAGGACACAGACACATCCCATGCACCCAGGACACAGACACATCCCATGCACCCAGGACACAGACACATCCCATGCACCCAGGACACAGACACATCCCATGCACCCAGGACACAGACACATCCCATGCACCCAGGACACAGACACATCCCATGCACTCAGGACACAGACACATCCCATGCACCCAAGACACAGACACATCCCATGCACCCAGGACACAGACACATCCCATGCACCCAGGACACAGACACATCCCATGCACCCAGGGCACAGACACATCCCATGCACCCAGGGCACAGACACATCCCATGCACTCAGGACACAGACACATCCCATGCACCCAGGACACAGACACATCCCATGCACTCAGGACACAGACACATCCCATGCACCCAGGACACAGACACATCCCATGCACCCAGGACACAGACACATCCCATGCACTCAGGACACAGACACATCCCATGCACTCAGGACACAGACACATCCCATGCACCCAGGACACAGACACATCCCATGCACCCAGGACACAGACACATCCCATGCACCCAGGACACAGACACATCACATGCACCCAGGACACACAGCACTTACTGTAATTGCAGGGAAGCTCTGAGGGGGCCATGTGGTGCAGCTCTCTGATCTTCTCCTCACAGTTGGACTCTGGGCCCCTCCTCTTCTTCTGTCCCGACATCCCAGAGCAGGAAGCAGCCGGAGGAGGTAGTGAGGGAGCGGGGGAGGGGCCCGGGCTGTGAGGAGGGGGCCTTGTCTGTGTTTCTACTGCCCTGGTATAGAGTGAGCAGACACACAGACAGGAAGCTGCAGTGCCTGCCCTGAGAGCAGCGGACGCTACTTCCGGCCAGCCTTAAAGTGGCAGAGCGGCCTAATAAACATCCGGCCTCTGCGGCCCCGGCCCGGGGGCCCCCAGCCTTGGTGGGCCCGGGAGCGACTGCCCCCTTTGCCCCCCTCTAATTTCGCTTCTGGATCTGCGGCAGAGTGCATTATGAATGAATGATCCTTCAGGAGCAAACTTTTACTGCTCAAATATTTACTGCTCATCTCTTTAGTCGTAGCGTGTCTGGCATTTGGTAACTCTCTTTTTGCCAGATTGACTGTACTTATCCAATGTCTTAAAAAGCTACCACCATAGCAGCCATAGCGACTGCTAAGGGGCCCGCCGCATCAGGGGGCCCAGTGGTCCACTCCTGCAGTACACTGGACCCCCTGAGCCATCATCATTTGCAGCACCAGGTGGCCGATTGGGCCTCCCAGGATCTGCAAATGACCCATTAACTGCCAGCACTACTGAAGAGCACTTGAAGTTAAATGTTAAAGGTTATGACTACACTTGGAGAGTTTGTGGTCAGTCGAGGGGGGCCCAATCAAAAGTTTGCTATGGGGCCCAGCCATTTCTAGTTACGCCCCTGGGTCTGGACTCTCCCTTCCAAAAAATTCCATGCAAAACATTTCTATGGGAATCCTCTACATAACACACCAGGCCTCACAGGAAGGACTATACATTTATTGATTAACGGGAAACTATCAGCAGGTTGGAAGAATCTAAACTGACGACATCTCCTTATTGTGCATGGAGCACTGAAGATGAAGGTAAGTTTCTTACTTTCATCCTCTTCACTCTTTCCGTGCTATTAAGAGTTTAATATTTATACTAATTAGGCATTTTGGCGCACTGGGGGCGGGACTACTGCCTCCAGTGTACGATCCGCCCCCTGATGGCCCGCCCTTTCTAATAAATATCAATAGAGTGGGTCAACCAGAGGTGGGCCCGATCAGTGCACTAACATTCCTAATTAGTTCAAAGATTAAACTCCTAATAGTACAGAAACAGCGCAGAGGATAAAGGTAAGAAACTTACCTTCATCCTCAGTTCCTCCGCACTATAGGGAGCTATCACCAGGTTAGATTTTTCAAACTTGTTTATAGTTTCCCGTAAAGTGCTATCACCCTATGTTGCCATTGCCATTGTGAAAACATCTCAGGAGAAATAACCATGGGATATTGGCCCAACCATTCCAATGGCTTTCTAGCTCAAGATCTGACATATATTAATAATAATAAATAAAATTTTATTTATATAGCGCCAACAGATTCTGCAGCACTTTGGGATTACATACACCAATTCTGGGGTTACATACATAGACAAAAAAGTGTATACCAAGTGCATATTACACATGACATTGTATTACATATTACACATGACATCTCACATAGTGTAAGAGACCAGCCGTTCTGTGACCCCACAGGGTCACGGAACGGCCGATCTCTGAAAAGATCATCCCTGGAGTGCCGGCTGGATGATCTTTCAGGCCACAGTGTTCAGATGCGGGCACATCCGTGCGCGCCCGCATCAGAGCTTTCCACTGCACGCTATGGAGCAAGCGCCCGGACCCGCTCGCTCCACAGTGTGAACTGATATGGATAACTGACATGTCAGTGTTTGCAGCGCCGCGAGGGATCCCGGCTGGAGCGTATACTATGTCTATACTCTCCGGCCGGGATCCCATAGACGGCTATGTAACGTATATCACCATAATAATCACGGCCGGTCTCTGGCCGGATCATCTCAGACGGTACTTAAGTACTTAAGTATCTGCTGGATGATCTTTGCGGCCGCAGAGCTCTGATGCGGGCGCATTAGCGCGCGTCCGCATCAGAGCTTCCCATAGGCCAGAGCCGCTCGCTTCACTGTGTGAACTGACTGGTCTTTCTGCGGTTGGAATTCACTGAATTCCGGCTGCAGAAAACTGACATGTCAGTTATTTGCGGCCCCGTATGGGATCCCAGCCGGAGCGTACACGATGTGTATACGCTCTGGCCGGGATCCCATAAAGAAACAGGCATTGTTTCATCGGCAACAACAGCCGTACTTTTACGTAGTGTGAACATAGCCTAAAGGGGTAAAGGGGGAAATAAATGTTTTCAGTCAACTGGTGTTAGAAAGTTATACAGATTTGTAAATGACTTCTAAAAACAAATCTCTAGTCTTCCAGTACTTATCAGCGGCTGTCTGTCCTGCAGGAAGTGGTGTACTCTTTGCAGTCTGACACAGTGCTCTCTGCTGCCACATCTGTCCATGTCAGGAACTGTCCAGAGCAGGAGAGGTTTTCTATGGGGATTTGCTGCTGCTCTGGACAGTTCCTGACATGGAAAGAGGTGACAGCAGAGAGCACTGTGCCAGAATGCAAAGAATACACCACTTCCTGTAGGACATACAGCAATTGATAAGTACTGGAAGACTGGTGATTTTTAAATGAAAGTAAATTACAAATCTTTATAACTTTCTCACACTCAATTTAAAAAAACCTTTTTTTTCACTGGAGTACCCCTTTAATTTCTTGTACTCTCTTTATTGGTTGCATATACGGTATAGGAAAATTGTATATCATACAGTGAGCGAAATAAGGGAAATCTTAATAATGTGCATACCATGACCTAACCTGCCCTAATGCTATGGAATGTTCTATATGTAATGTATTGAAAAGCAACAGCAAGAAATGAGTCTATCAGTCAGCATAGCGAGCCATTCATGTTAATAGTCTATGTTCCCACATTGCTCCTTAGTATCATGAATACAGCCAGTAATGTATTCTTTCATCATCTCCATCAATATAATATACATTATTCACTGCACTCTCAGCCATTGCCTATTAACACATGAGGTAATGCTGATATAACATGGGGACAGTTTATGGGATTCAGATACACCAATAACATTCTAAAGGTTTCTGTTTAGTTCTTCACTTCACACTGACCGGGACTCCATTGTATAACTGCACATGTTGACGTGTTACTTCACTATAACTTCATTATATACAACTAGTGTTTTACTTTAAGAGTCTGTGTCAGGTCCCTAGGATACCCTATAGGCAGGCAGGATCTGATAGAGGGAGAGGTGCTGAGTTTAGGGATTTATCGCTTTCTAATATTTGATAATGTAAAAAGCTGTGTAAGTGCTGCGAGGACTCTGGGAAAACCCATGTGTCCTACTATTCCTGCTTAATCTGGATATGCAAAAAAACTGGGGTCAGGGAAGGCCTTAGTGTGGAATTTTCCAGCCATGAATCCTCTACAGAATGTGCCAGGGAAACCTTACAGCACATAGAGCAGAGAGGTCTCCTGTGCCCCTATGGAGTAGTTAGGTCCCTCTGTGCCCCCATATAGTTTTATGCCCCCCACATAATAGTTAGGTATGCTCTGAGCACCTATATAATATTATGGTACCCATATAGTGTAGGTCTCTGTGCAGTCCCCATATAGTATAGGCCCCTTTGTTCAGAATGCATATAGTATAGGCCCCTCTTTTAATCCCTATATGGTATGAGGCTCCTCTGTGCAGTCCCCATATAGTATAGGCCACTCTGTTCAAAATCCATGTACTATAGGCTCCTTTATGCAATCCCTACTGTCATGACCGCGGCGGCGTCCCGTGCTCCGGGCCGCCGCCGCGTCCGCCCTCTATCCCACGCAGCTGCCGGGGTCCCTGTGCAGTTACCCGGCGCTGCGGTCTGTTCGGCCCCGGGGGGCGCCTCACCTCGTCCCGCTCCGGTCTGCGTCTGTGCCGGCCTGCGCGTGCGTCCCCGCCTCCTAGGGCGCGCGCGCCGGCTGTCTCAGATTTAAAGGGCCAGTCCGTCCCTAATTGGTAGTTGCACCCAATCACTCCCTATAAATCCCAGCATGCCCTGTCCCTCGTGTTGGAGCCTCTATATGCTTCCCATAGCGTTTGGCCCAGCTCCCTGTTGTTCCTGACCTTAGTCCTTGTCCCTTGTTCCTGTCCTCAGTCCTTGTTCCTAGTCCTTGCCCGCTGCCTTTCCATTGTTCCTGAGTCCTGTCCGCCACCTGCTAGCGCATATACTATCCCCTGCCTACTGCTCCTGTCACGCCTCGCCTGCCGTCACTAGCAACCAAGCCAGGGGTAGCGACCTGGGGGTCGCCTGCCGCAGCAAGTCCATCCCGCCTTGCGGCGGGCTCTGGTGAAAACCAGCGGCCCCTTAGACTCCGCTCCCTGGTGAGGTCAGTGCTATCGCTGGTGACGGTCCAGTGGATCCACTACTCCAGGCGTTACAGTAGGCTCCAACCATGGATCCCGGCGAGGTGCCTGATATCCGCGAAGTAGCCCGAGTGGTCGCCCTACAGGCTCAACAGATCCAGCAACAGTCACAGCTTATCCAACAACTGACTGCAGCCATACAGCAGCATACCACAGCTCAGCAGTCATCACCTCCTGCAGCCTCTTCAAAACTAGTACCAGTTGCCATTTCTGCTCTGCAGAGACTGCCTCCCGGTAAGACCTATGTGCGCCCCGCACTCCGAAAACGTATCTTGAAGTGGGGGCATTCCTCTTTGGTGGCCGGGCATCCAGGAGCTCAAAAGACCGAGCAATTGATCTCCCGTCACTACTGGTGGCCCAATCTCCTTCAGGATGTCAAGGACTTTGTGGCTTCCTGCGCAGTCTGTGCCAGGAATAAGTCTCCCCGTCAAAGACCTGCCGGCCTACTTTTGCCCTTGCCAGTCCCCGACCATCCCTGGCACCACATTGGGATGGATTTCATCACGGACCTACCCCCATCTGCGGGCAATACAGTCATTTGGGTGGTGACGGACCGCTTCTCCAAAATGGCTCACTTCGTGGCCCTTCCTGGACTACCCTCTGCTCCTCGTCTGGCTCAGTTGTTCTTCCGACACATCTTCCCCCTGTATGGACTTCCTCTTCACATTGTGTCCGACCGAGGCTCTCAATTTGTCTCCAAGTTTTGGCGTGCCCTCTGCTCGCAGCTCCAAGTGAAGCTGGACTTCTCATCGGCCTACCATCCCCAGACCAACGGGCAAGTGGAGAGAGTCAATCAGATCCTGGGTAACTACCTACGTCATTTTGTGTCCAGCCGCCAAGACAACTGGTCCGATCTACTTCCATGGGCGGAATTCTCCTATAACCATCTGGACTCGAGTTCCACAGGCAAGTCTCCTTTCTATGTGGTCTACGGGCATCACCCTCGTCCTCCTCTGCCTCTCTCTCCATCCTCTGGGGTCCCAGCCGTGGAGGAGTTGTTATCTGACCTGCAGTCAATCTGGGAACAAACTCGACAGTCCTTACTCAAAGCCTCTGAACGCATGAAGGACCAGGCTGATAAGAAGAGGAGACCTGCCACGAATTTTCTTCCAGGTGACAAAGTCTGGCTCTCGGCCAAATATGTTCGACTCAAGATTCCCAGCTACAAGTTGGGTCCTCGATTCCTTGGTCCTTTCTCGGTGCTAAAACGCATCAACCCTGTCACCTACAAACTCCGCCTGCCCCCTACGATGCGGATTCCGAACGCCTTCCATGGCTCCCTCTTGAAGCCAGTGGTCCTCAACCGGTTCTCCGATAAGTCTCCGTTCTCTGTTCCACAAGCCGTCTCTGACGACGTCTACGTTGTTAAAGACATTCTGGCCATGAAAACTGTCAGAGGGAGACGATTCTTCCTGGTGGACTGGAGAGGATTTGGTCCTGAGGAGAGGTCCTGGGAACCCGAGGCTAACATCCTGGACAAAGATCTCATCAAGGGGTTCCTGCAGGCTAGAAAGAGGGGGAGGCCATGTCATGGCCGCCGCGGCGTCCCGTGCTCCGGGCCGCCGCCGCGACCGCCCTGGATCCCACGCAGCTGCCGGGGTCCCTGTGCAGGGACCCGGCGCTGCGGTCTGTTCGGCCCCGGGGGGCGCCTCACCTCGTCCCGCTCCCGTCTCCGTCTGTGCGCGCGTCCCTGCCTCCTAGGGCGCGCGCGCGCCGGCTGTCTCAGATTTAAAGGGCCAGTCCATCCCTAATTGGTAGTTGCACCCAATCACTACCTATAAATCCCAGCATGCCCTGTCCCTCGTGTTGGAGCCTCTATATGCTTCCCATAGCGTTTGGCCCAGCTCCCTGTTGTTCCTGACCTTAGTCCTTGTCCCTTGTTCCTGTCCTCAGTCCTTGTTCCTAGTCCTTGCCCGCTGCCTTTCCATTGTTCCTGAGTCCTGTCCCCCACCTGCTAGCGCATATACTATCTCCTGCCTACTGCTCCTGTCACGCCTCGACTGCCGTCACTAGCAACCAAGCCAGGGGTAGCATCAACCCTGTCACCTACATCAACCCTGTCACCTACAAACTCCGCCTGCCCCCTACGATGCGGATTCCGAACGCCTTCCATGGCTCCCTCTTGAAGCCAGTGGTCCTCAACCGGTTCTCCGATAAGTCTCCGTTCTCTGTTCCACAAGCCGTCTCTGACGACGTCTACGTTGTTAAAGACATTCTGGCCATGAAAACTGTCAGAGGGAGACGATTCTTCCTGATGGACTGGAGAGGATTTGGTCCTGAGGAGAGGTCCTGGGAACCCGAGGCTAACATCCTGGACAAAGATCTCATCAAGGGGTTCCTGCAGGCTAGAAAGAGGGGGAGGCCATGTCATGGCCGCCGCGGCGTCCCGTGCTCCGGGCCGCCGCGACCGCCCTCGATCCCACGCAGCTGCCGGGGTCCCTGTGCAGGGACCCGGCGCTGCGGTCTGTTCGGCCCCGGGGGGCGCCTCACCTCGTCCCGCTCCGGTCTCCGTCTGTGCGCGCGTCCCTGCCTCCTAGGGCGCGCGCGTGCCGGCTGTCTCAGATTTAAAGGGCCAGTCCATCCCTAATTGGTAGTTGCACCCAATCACTACCTATAAATCCCAGCATGCCCTGTCCCTCGTGTTGGAGCCTCTATATGCTTCCCATAGCGTTTGGCCCAGCTCCCTGTTGTTCCTGACCTTAGTCCTTGTCCCTTGTTCCTGTCCTCAGTCCTTGTTCCTAGTCCTTGCCCGCTGCCTTTCCATTGTTCCTGAGTCCTGTCCCCCACCTGCTAGCGCATATACTATCTCCTGCCTACTGCTCCTGTCACGCCTCGACTGCCGTCACTAGCAACCAAGCCAGCTGGGGGTCGCCTGCCGCAGCAAGTCCATCCCGCCTTGCGGCGGGCTCTGGTGAAAACCAGCGGCCCCTTAGACTCCGCTCCCTGGTGAGGTCAGTGCTATCGCTGGTGACGGTCCAGTGGATCCACTACTCCAGGCGTTACACCTACATAGTATAAGGCCCCTCTGTACAGTCCTCATATAGTATAAGACCCCTCTCTGTGTAGCACCCCATATAGTATAGGCCCCTCAATGCAGACCAAATATAGTATAGGTGCATATCAATGCATTTGAGGCTGCCCGTGTACCAGGCTCCAAGTATATGTCAGCTCAGAGCATAAGAGCAGGTGTAGATTCCAACTATAATTTACTCCCCCTCCATGTAAAGCCACACCCCTCAGTGATAAGCCTGCCCACTTGCCCAAAAGTGCCAGATAGACGTCATAATAAATTCCACCCTAACAGTATGGCCACATGCAGTGGAAAAGCTGCTGATCTGTAACAGTGGAAGACTCAGTGGGCCATTCAGTCAAATTAAGTCAAAGACTGTTGTTTTAATCCAATTCAGAGACTGTTATTTCTATTCCAATTTGGACACTAATGCATCGTCTAGTTATGAAATTGTATTATCCATTCCAGCCCAAGACTACTGTGCTGGACGGGGATTTGATTATGTTTACAGAAGAAAAAAACATACGTGTGCAGTATGGCAGATGATGAAAAACACAAATATAACGCATTTCTGCACTAGGATTGATGGGACCACCAGACAAGTTAGGTAAAGGACATTTTTTTTTCTCCTGTAAAAGTAAAACCTATGGGGGAGATTTATCAAACATGGTGTAAAGTAAAACTGGCCCAGTTGCCCCTAGCAACCAATCAGATTCCACCTCATGGCAGAAGCGGCCCTGTATATACCTATAGTACATAGCAACACTAGAATTCCCATCCATTGGTTGTGCAACAAAAGGTTGTCACAGGACCTCGAACTCTGAGTATTTACTATAATACTCAACCTTTTCTTTGCTGTTTTACATAATTTATGCAGAACTATTTCCTCTCAATCATTAATCTGCCTTGTTTGTATTGTGTTCTATGAAATCTAAAACAATGACTGGGAATGTAAACCTCTCTCCTTGATTTATTATGTAAATGCTATTTATTTTTGTATATATGTGTAAAAGCAATGGAATTTGGCCGGGGCTGTGTTATACTTCCGGTTCCCAGATGCCGCTCTCAATGTGTTCCTGATGTTACTTTGCTATTAGTACTCTGCTACTTGACAGTAATTCTCATGTGGTAGCGAGGATGTGCTTGTGCAGTAGTAGTGAGACCCTAATAGGTTGCTGTCATTGAATGAAGTCATCTGTGTCCTGGGATCAATTAACTTTGCTGGATATCAGAGCGGTTATCGAGAAGAAGGAAACATGTTTAATGCGGCAGTAAGTGATAGGGAAAGGTATGCTTAAAGGGGTTATCTCGATTATTTATCTCTTTACTGTGAGCCCTATTAGAACATATGGATGTCATTGAGGAGGGTCCGCACCTATTAGACTGGAAAGCCATTAACTAAAGACAGCTGATCATCAGGACAGCTTTAATGTCTTGAAGAGACAACCCCTTTAAGTGACTCTCTTTACTACAGCTCACTTCCTGCAGTACTTGGAGGATATGTTTGGCTATTACCTATAATCTCCTCTTCCTTTTTTTCCTGTTGATTTAGTAGTTTATAGTTTATAATAATTTTGTCTTTACTGCAATGTAGTTTAGTTTTTTTTGCATTCATGATGAATTTTTGCTGAAATTTTTCTGCTATTTCCATGGGAAAAAATTTGTTATTTTACTGGAATCGCTCAATTTACAGAAAAATAGTGGGAAAACGTAATGAGTCATAACTGCAAAAAAAAAAAAAAAAGAGTCATGTGTGAGCACAGCCTTCAGGTTCGTTCGAACTCGAACCAGTTCATTCAATATGGTTCGAGTTCAAACCAACCTGAAAATTCCCGATGTTCGATCATCTCTAGTCACGTCATGCCATTTGTGCCTTGATGTCAGCTCCAGAGGGCGTCTGTGCTGCCCTCCTCTTCATACTCAGAGCTGGCCAGAAACTGGCCACACCGGAACTGGAGACAAGAGTGGTGCTGTCTTTGGAAGAAAGTGGCCATGTTTTTCTAATGCTGGATAACCCCTTTCTTCCTCCTCCTCTGTGTATAATCATTACATTGCTCGGCCTCCAGTGCATGCCCAGCATTTTTCAAGTGCACTACTAATGTCAAGGACCTTGCGCTTACTGCCTTCTCAACCCACGCACTTGCCCTAACCCAAAGTATTAGCGCATGCCAACTGGGTGCACTGGCTTTATATGCTCAGCATTCATGTGACGCTCCACTGGGCTACAGCCCCGGCATGGATTGAGAAGACAGGACATGCGTAGCCCTTGACACTAATGGCTCATTTGTGAACTTAGAAGATGGCACGTCTATGCAGGTGGCAGAGCAGCAATGAATACTAACAGAGTAGAGAGAGGAGGATGAAGTGGGGAGCCATGCCAGAGCGTGGCACGAACGCTGAGCCACAACTCCTCTTTGACTCTTCCTTACAGTTAATCAGTTGAGTTTGCAAGGATTTGCCACCATGGACAGCTTTACACGAAGCTACCAAGATCACTAGGTCAGTTTCAGTTTTAGCATACTGTCAGTACCTCTGGTCTAAGTGCTGACAGATTCCCTTTTCCCTGCTGGGGCTAGAAGAAGATTTCAGGGATACATACTTACTTGTCCTGCTCCAAAGTGGCTCATTCTCCACCGCCGCTGGCGATTTCATTACATCTGGTGATGAACCAGAAATGGAAGCTCAGTATAGCGATTATGCTGAGCTTCCATTTCCAGAGGGAACAGGGTATCGCCAGAAGCTTTGACATCACCAGCGGCGGTGGAGAGCGGCCCGTCCAGGACCTGGCAACAGCGGCAGAGCAAGACAGGTGAGTAAATGTTCCTGACATCTCCCCCGCAGCCCTGGTAGCCTGGTAAAATATAATTTTATCACAGACAACCGTGTTAAAGCGAGTGTACCATCAGGTATATTCACTTTAAGCTTTGCCCATGGATAGAATGGCACTGGAGCGGGGAAATTGGTGCAGCTGTCCTTTTTTTGAACCGTGGCCATTGATTCTAATGGAGCCTCATCATAGAGGGGCGGGGGTTTCCGCACACCGGAGGCGGGCCGGCCATTCTCCAGTGCTTCAGACCCAGCCGGTGCCCGTGAATAGACCGGCGCTGTATGCGGGAACGGCTCAAATAAATGACCGCGGCATCGGCTTCCCCACACCAGCGATGTTCTATCCGTATGCAAAACTTAAAGTGAACGTACCTGATGGTACATTTGCTTTAACCTATTAGATTTCATTCCAAATATTACAATTCTAAAGCATAAGAATGATATCATTTTGGTCAGGAACACGAACCAGCGTCCATAAATCCAACCCAATAAAATCATTATCCTCAAAACAGGATAAATGGCCAAGTCTCTATACACTAAACTGTATATCTAAATCATGTCCGTTAATTGCCCGACATTCAAACATTGCATTTTTCTCTCATATTCGGGGTCTGCTTCTCATTTTCTATGAACTGCTTTGCCCTTCATACACTAGGAAAACAAATACATCTGGCAGATTGAATGTAATTGTCAGGTCCCTGTAAATTTTACAATTTTTTTTTTCATTGGCTTTAAGGGAAACAATTGAGCTTGTTTTCTTTGTAATTCATTCCGCGCACACAGTAACATTTTATTGTTACATAGAATTTAACTGATGTTTTATGCTTCTTTTATACTATGCTAAAATCAATCGTATCCCCCAATGTTTCTCAGAATGTAGAAAGCAATATTTTTTCGGTAAATGTAATGAGTTTATTACGGTTTATAGGCGATGCGTGGGCAATAATCTAATTGGGGATTAATGCACTTCTTGTTCATGTCTCTTTCGGAGGCTTCGGAGAATTTTCCTGCCCATTTAACAATGTTGTGGCTGATGTTTTATTTGCCGCAAATATAATGATGACTACAAAGAATTGAATACTAAAATAAATCCTGTAGACAAGAGGTCTGGGATACTTGATAACGTAGTGTCCTACACTAAAGGACCGATTAATTATTGGCCATACTTGGGCAATTACCAACCTAATAAGGAGATGTTCTGACCGCTTTCATACAGTTAAAGGTTACATTCTAAGACATCTTTACTTTTCTAGTTAAAGGGGTATCCCTCTTGTCTCCAGTTTGGGTGGGGTTTGTAATTCAGTTCCATTGAAGTGAATGGAGCTTAATTGCAAACCACACCTGAACTGGAGACAAGAGAGGGGCTGTCTCTGGAAGAAAGTGGCCATGTTTTTGTAGCGCTGGATAACCCCTTTAATAGTAAGCTTTTGGTGTCTCCAGGCTGCACTAATCACTGGTAGATTCTAGACACTCACTTATGTGAAACTATAATACAGCATTGCTCTGCATCCACTCTGCCTCCAGGTTTAATATGTAATTTTTATCATTTAGTCATCACGTAACAGCTTTTCCCGACTAACATCAATATTAGTAACATTAGGACCAAATGTTTGGAGATAATGTTTAATGAACGCTGATATTGGAGCTGCTTGCTGAAATTTTGCAGAATGTTTCTACCCGAAAGTTTTACATTTCTTATCTTGGCAGCGGTCCAGGCCGGCGTAAGTGATTAAATGAACTACATAAACAGTCATGTAGAACGTCTCTGGCCACTCACGCTCTTTAATCCTAATCTTTTATGTTAGTGAAATCATGAGACAAGATAAGAAGAACAAAGAATTGTAATATGGAAGAAACAAAAAAAACATAGAATACATAATAAAGTCATCTAAGAATATCAGTATTCCTCTCCATATAAGATTGTACTAGTTAGGAAAGCTGAAAATCTGTCCTAATAATTTGATATATATAAAAAAGAAACATCCGTACATTTTTATGGATTTGGTAATATTTACTGGAAATGATCTTAAAGCGAATGTACTGATGGTACATTCGCTTTAAGATTATCATATGCATAGAACGGCGCCAGCGTAGAAAAGCCAGTGCCGCAATCCTTTTTTTGAATCGCAGCCTGGTTCCCGCGTGCGGCGCCGTTCTATTCCCAGGTACCGGCCAGGGCTGAAACGCTGGAGGCGGGCTGGCCTGCCCCCCAGTGGGAGGAAATCCCCACCCCTCTATGATGCGGCTCCATTGATTCTAATCAGGCATCGATCAAACAATTGCACGTGCTAGGATAGCAAATATGTTTATATATTTTTACTTATTTTATTTGTGAAGTGGTTAAAGGGGTGATTTTAACTTTTACACTTTTTTACACTTTTTAAGTCACCCTAGGAGACTATTATTTGCAATTAATAGATTGCTTATACTGGTCAATGGTATGCCACTGCATAGCATTCATCAGTGTGATCTGCGATCTGCTTGAGGCAGACTCTATGAGAAAATTGGTGATCAGACTGTATGAAGGAAAGTTTTACACTTATGGCAGTCAGAAAACAATCAGGACTCCTGATCCGTTCACAGACACTTAAATGCCACGATAGGTGGTGTTTTAGGGGTAGCACATTCACTACTGCCTTTCATTGACCCCGAAGATCGAGCTGATCCTCACCCACTATGAAGCTAGCTCAGCTACTCATAGAGCACCTGGACTTAATGGTATAACAGTCTACCATTGCATGTAAAAAAATAACAGGGCCCTTCCTGTGCTTTCGACACAAAATTCAGCCACCTTAACACCCCCCCCCCCCCCCCCATCCTGCCTGAACGCACCAGAACATCAATTACTGCAGCGGGAGAGAGGCAACAGGGACCGCCAAAGAGAAGCATTCACCTTTCTGCACAGGACGGGGCTGGTACTTCTGGTTGGATTGGGCAGTCCAGAGGGGTTTGGGAGGCTTTGGAGGTTGGTTGCACTGCGGCTCCTGTCAGGGCAGGGGGCGGGGGGAATGATAGCTGAATTTTGTATCATAAGCACTGGAATTGTCCTGTAATTTTTACATAAACTGAGCCCCCTGCTAGACACTTCAAGTGTAGACCAGGTCGTGACGTCACTTTTTTTTTTTTTTTTTTTAGAGAAAATAAAGCCTGTCTGATCTGCTAAATTAAGATAAATAGAACTATATGTGCACTCCCCATAATTAATGTATATTAGGAATATGTCTGTCTTTGCTTATGAAATAACATATTAAAAAATAGATTTTAGTCGGAGTTCTCCTTTAAACCTACCAAAATAAAATGAGGATAATAATAAGGAACAACGTTGTGATTGTATATAGATAAAGTATAGAGAACATAGAAGTGAATGGGTTATGTGATGTGTCTTTTGGAGCTTATTTTGATCTTCACCCACAAGTTATTCTTCCTTTTATGTGTTGATGTTTTCTGTTTATTTATAATAAGGCAGCATGAAATAATACAGGCTTAAGCAGAGCCTAAGATTGGCATGTCAGTGCAATTGGCAGCTAGAGAATACCAGAAGTCATTATGGAAAGGATGCTACAATTAAAATCTGTAAAGCAGATGGTCTGATGTGTTCTATCTAAACTGACCTACAACCAGATTGGAAGAACTAAGGCTGCAGAATAAATTAAGTGAGAACATAGATGCTTATCCGGCTGGAGGAGATGATGCGCTTGTTTTATTCTCACATTGTAGTGAGCGTGAGCTGTAAACATTTACTCTAAAAAACCATTAAAGCATGAAATGTTTAATGAGCGAGAAAAGAAACCATTATTCCTACATTACCTAGGACATAGACGACTGTCAGCTGGGCTCAACTGTGGTGTCCAAATAGCTTAACCGAATGTGTTAATATAGCCTGCAAATGTAAAAAAAAAAAAACATAACAATGCGACAATTTTATGCCGTGATGCTGTCGGTTGTGTTTGTTTGTTTTTGGGTTTTTTTTGAGTCAAATTTATTAATGTGGTGGACAGGTTTTAGAACAAAACTAAAACCCAACCTTCCCATCACACTAGAAGTGGCTATTTTTTAGAGTAGAAAACACGTAAAAAAATGGCGGTTTGCCTACTAAATCTGTGATTGTGGCGGGTTTTAAAAGACACACCCATGACTTGCCCACTTGGTGGTTTTTGCTAGGTTGGGTGGGGTTCTAAATATGTCAAAACACTAAACCGAGAGGGAAAATTGACAAAAACCTGACACATCCCGTCACACATTTGATGTGGCTGTTTTTTTTTTAAAATATAAAACACGTAAAAAATGTCGATTTGCCTAATAAATCTGTTGGTTGTGACAGGTTTTAAAGGACACGCCCATGACACACCCACTTGATGGTTTTGTGGACAAAATTGTCTGTTTTTTGTTGGGTTATGTGGGGTAGTTAATGTGTAAAAACACTAAACCAAGAGGGAAAACTGACATAAACCTGACAATTTACTGTTTGAAACACTTTAGTAAATCAGCCCCATTACCTTTAGTATCTTATCTTTAGGCTCTTTGTGTTTGTAAGGCCTCATTTATATGTATGCAAAAATTGTCCGTAATTGTGGCAAATTTGTATCCCATTGGTATATGCCTATTCACACATCCGCAAAAATAAAGTCAGAAGATTGTCAGGTTTTTGTCCATTTCCCGTCAGTTTTGTGTTCCTACATATTTACTAAATGTGGGTCACACAGTTTTTCCAAAAACCCACAAACGAGCGGGTGTGCTGTGGGTGTTTACTAAGCAGTCAAGAACATATGAGTCCGGCACTACACATGAGTCTGAACACTTTTGGCATATAATAGTATTGTAAGACTCTCAGGTGGTGCTCTATGTAGGTAAGTTCCAATTGCAATACTTCAAAAGTAGAAAAAAGACATGGCACTCACTATTTTGGAGTCTTCTTTTGTTTTCTTTATTTATGTCATACAAACATCTGCAACAGCTGTTTTTGTCCTAAAAAAACAACTTTTAACCTGGCAGCCCTGTGCCCAACGGCCGTGGCCTAGATTGTGTGTGCCCTCCTTCCCCCATCACTAGGAATGCCCCATGGCAGGATTTTTCCTATTCCTCACCTGTCTGAACACTACACAGGTGCCTTAACGATCCAGCTCATGTGCAGTGTTCACACAGGTGATGAATAGGATAAATTGTTCTAGGCGCATTCCTAATGATGAAGAGGGTGGAGAGGAGGGACGGAGGGGTGTCCCAATCCTAGGGCATGGGTACTCTAGGCCACAACAATTTGACACAGGGCTGCAAGTTTAAAAGTTGTTTTTTAGAACAATAACTTCATCACCTGCCAAACGGACCCCAGGACAGATCTTGGATTAAAAGCAGCTATCCGAAGGTACAAGCGGTTTGGGGGAGTCAGATTGTGGGTACAGGGTCACCTAAAATTAAATTAAGGAGGCTGAGATCTTGTGTGCTGTAAGGTTTTTTACTGACTACCATAAAACACATTAATTAAATGAGAGGCTAATTTTTAACTATGAAAATGACACTTTCAAACAAAAAACAGCCAGTTGTATTTACTTTCTTACATTGTTCACAGATCAGTTTTTGAGTCATAAAACACCTTCACAATTGCAATTATGACTCAAAAATGTGAGGAAGAAGGCTTTTTTTCTAGTTAGTTCTATTGAATTTAGTAAAAAATGGTCATTAGTGCACAAACACATATTATTTTTATGGCCAGATTTTTTTTAGCCATTAGCAGTAATAAAAAGCAGCCTTTTTGCAGTCAGTATCATAGTCAGTTTTTCCACCTGTTAAAGGGGTACTCCGGCGCTGATAAAAAAAAAAAAAAAAACACAACAAGCAATCGATCATAAACATAGTTTTAACACTTACCATCCCTCCTGAGTCTGTCTCTGTTTGAATTTCCCTGAACCTCCAGTTGGTGTCTTCATTTTTTCTTCACTTCCTGGTTTGGGCTTTCCCATGATGCAGTTTGTCTACTGTGATGCCTAACTGACTCTGAAAAACTGTTAGATGGCTTACAGCTTGCTCAGCCAATCAGAGCTGAGCAACCTGAGTCATCTGACAAAGGGATGCTCCCTCTTGATGATGTCATTATCACAGAATGGCTGCCACAGAACAGCCTGGGGTCAACAGTCATCAGGTAAGGATGAGTTTACTTCACTTCCTGGTGGGGGATTTAGAGGGAAAAGATAAGGAAGGGGGGCAGATAGGTGATTGAAGCATATTACAAAGTTATATCACTTTTTAGTGTGTTTCAGTTACTGAGAAAATGCTTTTCGCTGTTGTAACCCTTTAAAACAAATTCATTACTATTTCCTGAATATGATCAGCTAGCTATTAAGTCATCTGAATCCACAAAAAATCTTCTCGATAAAATTGTACCTGACAGATATCAGAATGGGAAATGTTATCAGAATCCTTCTTCAGTATAGGGTCCAACTCTTTGTGGGGTCACCTTAACGTGATGAGTTGGTAAATTCTATTTGATCAAATGGTTTGCCAAGAACCTAATTTTTTATTTAAAAAAAAAATCTAGAACAGGTTTTTATTGTGTTTACGTTGAGGGGAGTATATACAGTGAGTATTTTGTATGTCTCTATGACATGTCAAAAGTTTTTTAAAACAACAGCAACACTTTAAGGCTAGGTTCACACTGTGTAAAAATGAATGTTGTTTTTCATAATAATGGCTGTTATTTTAAAAAACAATTGACATTATTTACACAATGACGGACATTATTATGAAAGAAGGCAGTAATACTTACATAGTGTGAATTTACCCAAAGGGTCAGATGAGTAGTACATGGTACTTTAAACTAACATGTTTCGGGCCCAGCACCATAGTAAAAAAAATATGTATATATATATAGTGTGGTGCTTTGGATTATGAGCATAATTCATAATTCATAATTCTGAACAACATGTAGAACAGATGAAACAAACATTTAGAAACAGCTGAATATGTGATATTATAAGTATAAGGAGAATCAGCATGTAGAGTATAATGTACAGTAAGTGCATAAACCTGAAAAAAACAGCAGCAGTTTGTAGATACAGAATGTAGATGCAGATCCCCATAATGTAGTAGCGCAGTACAACAAGCTAGAATAGAGAAGCAGGGCTGCTGTCAGAGGTCTGTGTGGTCACATGACAGCTATGGGGAACGGGTGGGTGTTCAGCCTGGACCAATCAGGAAGTGAGAATCACAAAGCTGTTCAGGAGGACAGTGACAGAAATGTTTCTATACAGCAGTGTAAATGAACGCACATTATAGCAGCAGTGTGCATAGCTGAGTGTGAGTGCAAGCACATTATAACAGCAGTGTGAATAGCTGAGTGTGAGTGCAGGCACATTAAAGCAGGAATGGAGAGGATGGGAAACACAAGCGAGGACAGACTGCAGGGAGCATGAAGGAATGAGGGTATAGGTTGAGCACAGTATAGCAGCACTCTCTGTCTAGGGAGAGATTGGTTAAAGCTATGAAGAGATTACCTTCACAGTCCTGTCCTCTGATGTAAGCCCCAGCCTGAAGCTGATCTGCTATGATTTAGAAGGTCAGGGAGACTTCCTGGGTCACAGTACAGGGCTGTAGACCCCGCTATGCAGGCCCTCACTCCCCCTTCCACCCAGTACAGGGAGCTCTTAAACCAAAGCAATGCTCTTAAACCAAGTTACAATTTTGAAAAACTGTGAGCTCTTCTTGCAAAACGCTCGTAATCCAAGTTACTCTTAAACCAAGGTACCTGTATACATATGTTGGGGAAAGAGGGTGGGGCTTCACAGTTACAATTTGTCTACATTTTTCAATAACAGAAATAGAAAATTTTCGATAAAGTTGTTTTTAGCCCACCCCAGATTTGTCAATGCTGATCGTTCGGCAATTGAATACCGGTGGCTGAAGAAGTTGGATGCAGTCCTGAGGAGTCTGGGAAAACATGGATACAGCCATAGACCATGGGCCATATCCATGTTTTCCCGGACTCCCTAGGACTGTATTCACCTTCAGTCTCCGGCATTAAGATCTGACTCGAGCATGCTCCAGTTGAGGTCATCTCTGGCAATAAATAAATTCCTCAAGAAAATTCCTTTTCCGATTGTAGCCTGCCGGATCGGCCAGATGTCTCTACATGGCCTTGCTATACAATATGACGTGGCCGTGAGTCTGGCTGCCGCGCAGTATCTGGCTAGTGCCAACTTGTTCAGAAGCCGAAGATGCAAATGATCAAATATCCCAAATATTAAACTCGTTTTATTGTGTCTAAGTACAAATGTCTATGTTGGCAGACGCCACAACAAAGCACAGATTTTTCTTAAGAGGATTAAGCCAGTAAGTCCCAGCAGCTGTTCCTCCATCCACACAGCCGTCCTAGAGCTATAAGAAGCATTGTGTCTATTCTATTGTATTTACATCATCCTGGAAGGCTTTATCCCATTTACATCTCGTCACTTTACCATCTGGATTTCTTGCACCTCGTACAGGTCTATGCACTATTACAGCTATGCTCAATGATATATTCAGACTAGTCTATTCTATATATTATTGATGCAAGTTATTTTATAAATCACCATATAAATCACCTTTTTTAGTTTTGTAGTCATGTGAGCATAGTTATTTTGGGGATATGTTTTAACAAATCAGGTTGCCACTATTCATAGTCCAGCCAGTGGTCTACTGTAATAACTACCACTAGCACCACTGTGGGGGGTTTACTCGTCATGTGAGGACAAGCAGTCAGGACAGAGGAAGGATAATGCGTTTAATAAAACAATAGAGTTAAAGGGGTAGTCTGGGCGGGAAGGCTTTTTTCACTATGGCAGCGAAAGGGGTGGATTAAAGGGGTTATCCAACGCTACATAAACATGGCCACTTTTCCCCCTACTGTTGTCTCCAGTTCAGGTGCAGTTTGCAATTAGGCTCCATTTACTTCAATGGAACTGAGTTTCAAAACCCCACCCAAACTGGAGACAACAGTAGGGGGAAAGTGGCCATGTTTTTGTAGCGCTGGATAACCCCTTTAAAGCAACAACTAGAGATGATTGAACACCGGAAAAAATTTGGTTCTATCGAACCTTCCGCATTTGATTCCCGATGCCTTCCTGTTCCATGGGGAAGGAGAAGACAGCTCAAGTAATGCCTGGAATTCCGGGATACAGCCTAGGTAATAGGCTGTATCCCAGAATTCCAGGCGGTATTTGAGCTGTCTTCTCCTTCCCTACTGGAAGGCATCGGGAATCAAGTGCGGAAGGTTCGACAAGGTTCGAGTTCGATAGAACCTAACTTTTTCTGGTGTTCGATCATCTCTATCAACAACGTCTACCTACCTTCCCAGTTCCAGGGCTGGGTCTGCCAGGTCCCACCTCTAAAATGGGGTTCTGCCTCTGCTGCTGAATGGCTGAGTGGGCTAGAAACGCCCTCCCCTGAAGGAAGCATCTATCGCGAAACACGTGTCAGGGTGCACGCCACGCTCCAAGTATAGCATGGGTAAAATCTTATTACTGTATTCATACTTCTGGGAATGACTGAGGTGATTTATGTTAGCAGGGCCGATAGATATATGGGATGATGTCTGCAACATGATACACCATGTAACCCCAGTTAAAGGTATTTTGCATTAAACTATTTGCCTATCATTCCCATGCACCTTGCCGATGTGGTGGTCTGTATGTAGAGTCATCTTTTTTGAGCACAGATATAACAACTGAATACTGTTACGACTTTTAATTAATAAAAGTAATAAAAAGTAATCAATAAAGTTCTTTTTCATGTGGAGATTTATGCCTATGTGTTGTTGTGGTAAAAATTGTTGTAGAGGGTTTCCATGATAGTGATATTTTGTGGCGGAAATATATGATGCGCAACTCACATGAGTTTGATATATTGCGGGGTGTCCGCCAACTAAAGGGGAACTATTAGCAGGTTGAAGAAATCCACTGATAGTTCCTATTGTGCCAAAGATGAGGGTATGTCTGTTAACTTTATCCTTTGCTTCTCCTGCACATTAGGGAGATTTCAGCAGGTTGGATTTGTCATACCTGATCATAGTTCCCTTTAACAAATCTATACTTACCTGTCCGTGCTCCTCCGGTGTCCTCTTCCATGTCTTCAGTCACCACCAGCCCACTGAGCGAGCTTTGTCTATTCCATGCTCCTCTTTTTATAAAAAAAAAAAAAAAAGTAAAGAACACTTAAAGCTCATAAAAGAGAAATCACTAGATATAAAATAAAGATTCAGATTGTCAACTTACTTTTGTTATGGAGGAAACATCTTGCTTAGCTGCAGAGCTGTAAACAGTTTTGTTGAAAGGTTAGAATCCTTCTTTCCAAACAATTCAAAATGACTGCATGGGCTTTGTCAACGTCGTCCCATTGTTTTGTAGCAAAGTGTCTGTTTATGTTGTTACATGGAAAACAATACTGGATGTTTGTAGGATAACCCATTACCTTTTACTTGACAACATTTGGAGAAAGCATCAAAGATATTTAGACGTTGGCTTCAATTCCGTTTTTAACTTAGTAGTTTGAAAAGTAAAATATGTAAAGTTCAAGTATTTTGAAAAAATAGTCATGATAGAAATTTTTCTAAATAGCACGCACTAGCAACTTTGTGTGTAAATGCCCAATTGGTGCGGCCTTTGCACCTGCTCCCAGTTTCCTGTAACATTGTGTTAGGTTATGTGCACACTATTGAATAGACAAGGAATTTCAAGAGGAATCCGAAGTTCCACCTGTCCCATTGATTCAATGAATATGCAAAAGAGGAGCCTGTGGAGCCTCATCAAAGAGTCTCAAAACACAGGACTAGCCAGATATCCCTCCTGGAAGGACCCAGCCAAGGGGCAGCTCCTTTAAGGAAACCACCAAAACCACCATATTAAGTGGCCCTATAAGTCAATGTAATGACAAGGGAAAAACCAAGGCTAGGTAACCATCCACATACAGCTGTTTCAGCGTGTTGCCCCTCATCAGTGTGGAGAAGGATTATGGCTAGGTGGGAGTAATGCCTAGTAGAGCCATAAGAGAAACAGATCGCTGATCTCAGGGAGACCAGCCAAACGACAACACTGCCAGCTGCTAGTGAAAGCGCTCAATGCAGTGAAGTCCTAGGTGCATTGCCCCCTGGGAAACATGCATATGCAAAAGAGGAGCCTGTGGCGCCTCATCAAAGAGTCTCAAAACACAGGACTAGCCAGATATCCCTCCGGGAAGGACCCGGAGGGATATCTTTAAGACAATAAAACAGAGTGAAAAAATGAATGGGCTGTTAATAGTATATCCACTTACCGCAAATAAAAATTTGGCATCAGTTTTCCGTTGGACTATGTTCACATGACATTTTTTCATTTTGAGTACCAAATTACCCTAGTCATTTTGCATTTTGGGCGCCTGTAATTACAATGACGGCTGTTGGTTATTTATTCTAGTTCAGGCCCTTTTGGGTGTGATTCCATTGAATTTAGTAGTAAAGACGGTGGAAGGACCGTGGGGGAAAAAATGTGCGTGAACAACTCAAAAAAAGTCAGTTGTTTACAAAAACATCCACAAATAATTTTCATGAACATTATTTTGAGGTATACTAATGCTATTTGCAATATGTTTTCAGAGTATTTAGTTAATCTGTTTTTCCAGATGCTTAATTGAAAAAAAAAAATAAAAAATTTACACAACATGATTCCACTGGAAAAATCTATTTTTGATTCCACTGCATAAATTTTAGTGTTTCTCTTGATTTCTTCTATGGATGTGCTACAGGTACGTTGCAGACTTGGACATGGATTTGGACACTAGTTAGCGGCATTCAATTTGTCTAACGTGCTTGATGGATTCCATGTCAAAAAAGTGACATGTTGAAAACAAAGGGAAGGAGAATCTACTCCAGTTTTTACACTGTATCCACATCATAATCTGCATGAAAAAAAATTGAGGATGAGTAATGAAAGAGGGAAAAGTGTTCTATGCTCCATGACACAACATAGCACTTGAGTAAGTGGTGCTGAAGTAGAGCAGAGGCAGAGTGCTGTGGAGCCTGTAGGTAAAGACTGGGTAAGGAGGGCCCATGTGCTAAGGCCAAATGTAGCCTTCCCGACATACGAGTGACATGTAAGAAGTGAGAAGTGAGTATGAGGTTCAGGCATGGCATGCCACCGACAGCAGCTCCCCCTCCCTTTATACCAGACAGGTATGTACGGTATGACACGAGGCACCGCCTCTTGATTTTTTATTTTATTTTATTTTTTTACAACAAAAAATAAATAAATAAAAACATCATAGTTGCCTCATGGAGTTTTTTTGCCTCAAAAACACCACAGTCAGGTGTTAGTCAAGCCTAACAAACAGCAGATCTGTACGCAAAGTGCTACCCAACTGGTTTAGTTTTGGGCCACATGAGGGAGCAGAGTCTAGGTGCCCTCTAGGTCTTCACATTTTAACCCTCTCCAGAATGCAGAAACTGGACTGGACTTTGGCTAGAGAACACCAGGTCACTCCATAAGCATAGTCCCGGTATGGGCAGCAGCTGGTTCCCAAGCAGCAGGCACTGGCAGTGTGTTAGAGAACTGGCTGGGTAAATGTAGCCAGTAAGTCGGGTTATCAACGAGTCAGCATATATCAATCATAGTCAATCAGGCATTGGATCAGCACAGGCGGCTTTCAAGGCAGGTCAGACAATCTAGGTCGGCAACAGGAGAAGGAAACGGTACCGACAAGGGTCAGGCAGGCAAGTGTAATCTGAGAAAAATAGTAAAAGGATGATCCCGCCACTCACCAATTCTTAGTGTTCTTTTTTTACTGAGGTATCACATAGTACAGGTACAAACAGGAGGACGCGGCGTTTCGGCTCGTGGCCTTCATCAGCTCTGACTATAGTAGTCATCTCTCCCCATAGTCTCTTATGCAGAAGAAGACCTGGGATCAGCGTGGAATACAGTGGAGGAATGAACAGGACATGAAATTTCACACTTTAATGTCATTTTTAGGCTCCGTGATAGCTTTTCAGAATTGTAGCATGCTCAGGGTATGGCATTTTTACTCCTATAGACTTCTATAGATGAAAAAAAATGCGGGCTGGATCAGGCAGAAAACCAGAGACCCATAGCAGGACATAAGCATGGAGACATAAGTAAACAATATAGATAATGGGGGAGATTTATCAAACATGGTGTAAAGTGAAACTGGCTGAGTTGCCCCTAGCAACCAATCAGATTCCACCTCTCATTCCTCACAGACTCTTTAGAAAATGAAAGGTGGAATCTGATTGGTTGCTAGGGGCAACTCAGCCAGTTTCACGTTACACCATGTTTGTGGTGAGCGGTGGGACTGGCCTTGGGACCCCCAGTTGGTGACTGAAGGGGTATGTTGGCCACTCACCACAGACACAAAGAGAGGTAAGTTCCTAATCGTTATCAAATTTCCATCTGCCCTTGCCGGCTGACTGATTTTTAAAATGGCTGCACTTCCACTTCAAAGCGAATGTACTAGTGGTACATCACTTTTCTGTTTCTACCATGAATGGACCAGAGCCATCACGGGGATACCGGTGTTGTGGCATAGAGCGGAGGGAGTTTCCACCCACTGAAGGCATGCCAGCCCGCCTCCTGTGCTTCAGGTCGGGCCTATACTCGCTAATAGACTGGCATCATGCGTGGAAACAAGGCCGCAGTTCAAAGAAGGACCGTGGCACCGGCATCCCTGTGCCAGTGCTGGTCTATTTATGGTAAAAACAGAAAAGCGATGTACACACTGCACCTAGTCATGTAACAATTTTCTCTCTATAGGCATAAAAACGATATAAACTCCATATAAGCTATTAGTTATTCACTTGGTAGTTTCTAATTTATTTTTTATAGCAATTATCTGTTTTAGCTGTTGGTTGCACAATGTAGTTCTTTATTATATTTTCTATATTCCTTGCTGGCACTCGCTCCTGTGATGCGTACATACGAGACATATACAGCTATTAACAGGGAACGGGATGCACAAGCGTCAGAGTTATTAAAATACCCCCCGAAGAGCAGAACATAGTCAGAAATCCCATTAGGACGAGGCTGGGCTGTAATCTGTTACAGATTCTACTCTGCCGACGTTTTTATAGAGACAAAAAGTTCAAGTTGTACTCAGTAAACTAGCAGTAATGATGCCATAATAACGCCTGGAAGGCCTCTGGCTGTCTGATGTACAAATCACTTACATCTGATTTACAGTTGGCTTTAGGTTTCAATTTTTTGCGTATGAAATGTAAGTCATGTTATTATGGATGGTCCGAGCAGCGTGTAATGAGGACAGTGTGGTGAGCGCTGTCTCCTATGGGAAATATTTAAGGCCGCCATTTTATTAGCTATGAATATAAAGTAACGTTATTCTTGCCTTTTAAAATGAGAATTAGAATGTACACCGAAGAAGCTATTTATAATGTGACTATGAGACGGCTTCATCGGACCTTCTGTCAACACTTTCAATGAGCAGGAGACTTGCATGATGACGAATAGTTAAAACATTCATAATTCCAAAAGAAATGAACCGGCAGCAAGTGCTTGATATTAAATGTTCTAGACAGCCAACTTGGTGGGTGGATATTTCCTACTCCTCTTGATATCTTAAGAGGTAGTGTCAGACTCGGGTATCTGGGGCCCACCAGAGGAAAAGATCCTGGGGGGCCCACCAATGAAGAATCAGTGAGAAACGACATGTCAGTCAGTGTTTGTGCAGGTTCTAAATAGAGATGATGGAACAGAGGAAAATCTTAGGTTCTATAGAACTCGAACCTTGTCGACCCTTCCGCATTTGATTCCCGATGCCTTCCCGGTCTGTGGGGAAGGGGGAGTCAGCCCGGGTACCGCCTGGAATTCCGGGATACAGCCTATTATCTAGGCTGTATCCCTGTTTTCCAGGCGGTACCCGGGCTGTCGCCTCCCCCACAGACCGGGAAGGCATCGGGAATCAATAGCGGAAGGGTCGACAAGGTTCGAGTTCTATAGAACCTAAGATTTTCCGCTGTTCCCTCATCTTTAGTTCTAAAGATGGGGGCCCACCGGAGGATCCTAGCCAAGTCTTAGGCACCATACACTCGATAGTGGGATTATGCCATAATACAAGATATAATAGAACATGCCACAATCTTTTTTTCTTCCCTGTCTACATATAAATTTGGGAGTATAGAACACGACCTTAATGGATCTTACAGTTCTGTACAACATTGATGCATGTCAAAGGGGTAATATAGTTTTTCTTGTAGGGCTTGTTGACAGTTTGTTGTCTAGGTTACAGACCACCACTCTGCTCTAAAAGCAGTGGTCTGGCTGGTGCACATATAGCTATAATGTAAATGTATAGATATACAGTATATCGGGGGAGATTTATCAAAGGGCGTAAAATATACCGGTGTAAACTAAAACAGCACAAAATATTATAATAGTTGGCTAAAAACAGTAATTAAAGAATATTGTGGACGCAGAGTTATGTATATCCATTGTATCCAAGCCCGGATACGTATACAGATACCATTTCTTTTTTTTTTTTTTTTTTGCCTCATTCCACTACTGTTTTGGGCTCTTCTTCAGATCTGCTACTTCATATTTCACGTCTTACATCTTTGACAGTGAATACTATTTATGACCCACGGCAAATAGTACATGACACTCCTATTACCTGTTCTAAATTGATGTAAGTACCAAAGCCAGTCAAACGTGTGAAATATTCTTTGCACCTGCTGTGCACAGTGTCAGGGCAGATTTCCTCCTCCTTAGAAGGAATATCATGTAACATATTTTCTTAGCAATATATCAGCACATTGCACATGGCTAGTGTATATCGATCAGACAAGTATGGGTGGTGGGCTGCACAGTGGTAGATTGGACAGTCGCTTTTCTTATTAAGTCCCGAAACACGGGACCAGCCAGATATCCCTCTGGGGAAGGACCAAGCCAAGATGGAGGGTGACTATATGTTATATTCTCCAAAGGATTTATATAAGAATTTAATATAGGAATATTAGATCTGCAATACTTCCACTATAATTAGAGCATACATCCAGAGATGTATCATAGTGAATACATTCAAGGTTCTAGATCAGAGGTCTCAAACTCGCGGCCCTCCAGCTGTTGCCAAACTACAATTCCCATCATGCCTGGACAGCCAAAGCTTTAGCTTTGGCTGTCCAGGCATGATGGGAATTGTAGTTTGGCAACAGCTGGAGGGCCGCGAGTTTGAGACCCATGTTCTAGATAGAAGGGATCTATGCAGCTTACTACAACCGCAGGAGTCGTGGATCCGCTCTACAACCACTAACAATGACAAAGCCGCACCAGGGAGTGGAGTCTACGGGGCTCTCACCAAGGTGCAGCTGGAGACAAGTAGGCAGGAAGGCTGGCAGGAACACAGTAGGACTCATGGCTGGAATCAGGACAGCAGTCACGGGCTGGAACAACAGACAGCGGGAATTACGGACAAAATCTGGGACCACACACTAGGAAGCATGAAGAGTCTGCAACAGGGAAGCCTGGAGCATGCTGGGAATAAGTAGGGTCTGGCTGTATGCAACAGCCAATTAAGGGTGAACTGGCCCTTTAAATTCAGAGCAGACGGCGTGCGCATGCCCTAGGAGGTGGGGACACATGCCGGCCGAGTGAGCAGGAGACTGGAGCTGGGTCACGTAAGTAGAGATTATCGAACACCTAGAATTTTCAGGTTTAATCGCACTTCTCGAACCTTCATCATTTGATTCCCAATACCTTCCCGTACCGTGGAGACAGATGGCGGCGCTGAACCCCTGCACGTAGGCTCTGGCATCTGCCACAAGGGGACAGCTGTGGGGAGTGGGGCGGGATGGCCCAGATCACAGGACAACACCGTGGCTTGCCCCATTCACCTGTGGGGGAGCACACATTTATTTCAATATTCTGCAGAATAGTAGACTGTTGCCCGTTGCTTCCTCCTGGCTGAGAATAAGGGAACTAGACTGAAACAAGTTCTTTTTTTCTTCTCAGTTCCTATTTTTCAATACATTTTGTACATTCTGGGGGCAGCCGTTAACCCCTAGACGACCTATGCCATACCCAAATGCTATTAGTTGTTACGAAACTATGAAGCGGCCTCAGGAGCTTAGCTCGCATCATAGTGGATGAGGATAGGCTGCTTTCTGCAGCATACCTATGTGTGGCCAGCAGCCAATGATTGTTTCTTTGGGTGATCTTTGTCTTTATTACACAAAGCGATAATCTGCTGAACTGACCCGATTAGGCAGAATATAGATCTCTGTAAGGGTACGTGCCCACTACAGAATCCCGACTTAAAACCTGTTGCGGATTCCGCAGCTCGCACCCGCTCGCCCGGGCCATAGATTCCATTCTATAGTTAGACGGATTACACCATCTGTCCAAAGAATGAACCTGTTCATTCTTTGGACAGACAGCGGAATCCGCCCGTGCATAGAATGGAGTCTATGGCACGGGCGGAAATGCTTGCGGCCGTGGGTGCAAACTGCGGAATCCGAAATGGGTTTTCCATCAGGGTTCTGTAGTGGGCACGTACCCTAATAGGGCCATAACAAAGCCAAATGGGAAACTACAGATAGTGGAAACGTGAAAAGTGAGAAGTAGTATTTTATTTTATTATTTATTTGTATAGCGCAGCGCTTCTCTGTATGTTTATCTGTATGTTTTTTGGGTGTGGGAGGAAAACGGAGTACCCAGAGGAAACCCACACAAACACAGAGAGAATATACAAACTCTTTACAGAGGTTGCCCTTGGTGGGATTTGAACCTAGGACTCCATTGCTGCAAGGCTACAGTGCTAACTACTGAGCCACCGTATTCATCAGTAGCTTTAGGCCCATGTATTTCGGGGAGACGGGAATATCTTGTTTGGGTTTGAGTCCCACCATGTTGGGGCCATATGACTCAAATGGTTTTAAGATATGCTATGATATGGCAACACAGTAGTGTATGTTACCCATAGCCTCAAATGAAATGTAGTAAAACATAGACTCTGCAGCTTTTTTTTTAATAAAATTAATCGAAGAATTAAAGGACAACTCCGGCGATACCATAAAAAAAACACACACATACTTTATTAGCACCATCCCTCCGGTCACGATCCTTTCCCATTCACGTTATTGGAAGATGCTGAGGAGGAGGAAGAGCAGATACCTACCTCCCCCCCTCCTCCCCCCGCTCTGACGACATACACACAAGATGGCGCTGGGAGAAGAGGACGACGTCGGGAGCGGTGAGGAATGGAGCCAGATAGCTTTATTAACATACATTATAAGGTATTATAACTTTATAATGTGTGTTATTTAAGTTTTTTTTTAAATCTCCGGAGTTGTTCTTTAACTTTGTATTGTTGATAATATAAGTGTCGTTTCTTATTCTACATCCAGCTAATGGACCATAATAAGGAAGATTTCAGAAACAGTTTACTTCCCTTACAGAACATCTAGACTTAATGAAAGACATTCCCAGGCAGCTGTTTATCTCTTTTAATGTTGATGTTGAAGGTCCCACGAGAGAGAAGGAAACCTACAATACGGCGCGGAATGCCAACTGGTGACCATTCATCACGAGCCATTTCTCAGAGAGCACATCTACCTGAGATCATTTATCACGTCACTTTTGTAAGTGGAGCTCAAATAAATCAGGATGTTGGAGACCAGATGCTGTTCCTTCAGACGGCTTGGGTCTAATTTATTGGCTCTTTCTAATGCGTGACTTAGGATTGTTTACTTTCCCAAATCTCCAATACCCAAGATGAGATTCAAACTCCATAGGTGATATTTAAAAGATCGTTTTTTTTCAGGTTATAGCCAAAATTTACTGAAGAATTATATGGAGCTTTCATTTATGATATTAACAGTTTAGTAGGAGTCCATACAGTTGGCTTCAGTACATACCATATGGTAGGTGTCCATAGAGTGAAAATTATATTAAAGAAATATTTTCCAACCTAGAAGCTCAGAATTTGTCAAGGTTAATGAAGGGTACAGTATATGGCATAAGTCACAGGATGACAAGTTTCGAGGTTGCTCTCTTCATCAGATCCATCTGATGAAGAGTGGAACCTTGAAATCCGTTATCCTGCAATAAAAAGTTTTACATTAACTACTCTCCCCATCATCCTTGATGCAGTAGTTTTCTCCCTGGGGGGCCCAGGGGAGAAGGTTAGAGCGTGTGTCCTTCTGCTTAACCCCTTATGTACTGCAGCGTGTAAGTGACCCAATATTTACTTACATGCTGCAACACAAAAACTGAAGGTGTCACTGTAATGCATATATTTATATGCAGTGTTTTGTGTTGCACAGAGGGGAGGTGGGCCCCTTACATTTTTTGCTATGGGGCCCCTTGAATCCTAGCTACGCCTCTGACTGCTTTATATGTACTATAAGGTTGTGTTCACATCTGTATCATCAATTCTATTTTTCATTTTTTTTTTTCATAGGAGAAAATGAGATTGAGGCAATAATGTTAAAAACATCCATTACTGACAAAAACAACGGCACTCACCAAATAGCACGAAAAGGCCATCGCCAAGGAACCATCTGCTGTCTAGTGTTGGGCAAAAAGGGTTGTGGTTCACGGCCAAACTCAAACACTTAGAATTCAACTCCCAGTGTCAGGAGAAGTTGGATGCCACCCTGGGGCAGCCAGGAAAACATGGATACAGTCAATGGTCGGGTTCACACAACGTAATTTTTCAATTACTAACGGCTGTTGTTGCAGATTGCAACACCGGCCGCTATTTATTGAAAAAATACATTGCATTGTTTTCTGTGAAATCCCGGCCAGAGTGTATACACTCTGTATACAGTCCAGACAGGATTCCATGTGGCCGCACAAAAAACTATTGTCAGTTTTGTGCGGCCACTATTCATTGAAAAGCGCTGCACAAGACTGACAGAGCAGACAATGTAAAGTGCAGCTCCGGACAGACTTTACATTGTCTGCAATGGGTAATTGGAACGTGGGAACATACTTATTCAAAATAAATGAAGTTCATCCATCTGGTAGTGCAATATCGGCCAGCTTGATCTTCACAGACAGCGGCCGTTCTGTGACACGACCGCATCACAGAATGGTTGCATTCGTACAGGGTATTTTTTCGATTAAACAACAGCTGTTTTTGCAGGTTTGCAGCAATGGCAGTTATTTAATCACAGCGACCAATCGCTTTAAATACTATGGAATCCAAGCAAGACTGACATGTCTGCTGCTATTCATTGTCAATTTTGTGCGCTCGTACTTTACATTGTCTGCAATGGCTAATTGGAGCGTATGCACACCCGAATGTGCCCCATTCCAATCCCAAAGAAGTGATGTTCTACTACACAGATGTTTCTACACAATTGTTTTACAGTGATGTTCTACTACACAGGTGAACTCTACACACACGTGTCACGGAACGGCCACTGTCTTACAAAATGTTAAAATGGTCTCTGGTTGTATTCATGTTTTTGAGGACTCCCTAGGGTGGCATCTAACTCCAGACACTGGATGATAACAGCTCTGCCCAGGGGCCCATGATTGTGAGAAGACGGCCCTGGCAGTGCACAGTGAACAGACTGGAAGCAGTTTGTGTGGCGATCACGACCTTTAACTGCAGTTTAGCTCCTGTTCAAGTGAATAGATTAGGTCAACAACAGAAAGTCGCTGCAGCAAAGCGCAAGTGCCATATAACATTTTAGTTTAAGGAAATTTTTGAAACATTTTTTGAAAATCTTTTTTTGAAAAAGTTTTTTGAAAAATTAAAAAAAAAAAAATAAGGTTCTTAGCAAACAGTTTGATCTAACTGAATGTACCAACTCACCACGTGAAGGTGCCCTCAGAGGGTTGGACCTACACTAACAATGGCCTCTCTCGGACCTAGATTAGGTCGCCACTGCTACATAGTGAACATAGACAAACTCCGCTCATTGTGTAGTGCAGGTGCCGAGCAGGTGATCAGCGCCAGGGTCAGGTATCACAGTGACTGATGGGTTATACTGTGGGTAGTTCATCAGTCTATTTTGCCCAGAAAATCCCTTGAAGGGGTTTTCCCGTTTCATGTAAATTACACTTACACTTACACATGATGGGGATGTTCCCTTCCATATTTTTGCCAACGAAAGAAATAGATCAGAAAAGAGAAGTGAGAAAGTGTTTGCCAGGTTCCCAGAGTTAAAGGGAATCCGTCACCATGAAAATGCTACACAGTTTTTAAAAATTGTGACTTGGTTTAAGAGCATTGCTTCGGTGTAAGAGCTCCCTGTACTGGGTGGAAGGCAGAGTGGAGGAGGGGCATGGCCTGTATAGCGGGGTCTGCAGCACTGTACTCTGACCCAGGAAGTCTCCCTCACCTTCCAAATCACAGCAGATCCACTTCAGGCTGGGGCTTACATCAGAGGACAGGACTGTGGAGGTAATCTCTCCATAGCTGTAACCCCTCTCTCCCCGGACAGAGAGTGCTGCATGTATGTGCCCACATCTGCCCTGCTCATTCCTTCCTGCTTCCTGCAGTCTCGGTCCGCCCTTGTGTTTCCCATCCTCTCCATTACTGTACAGTAATTTATAATATCACATATTCTGCTGTTTCTGAACGTTTGTTTCATCTGTTTGACATGTTATTCAGAATAATAAATCATTATTTTGGGGGTGTGGAACCAATTGTCTGCATTTCTATGATTTCTTATGGGAAAATTTACTTTGGTTTAAGAGTGGATTTGGATTACAAGCGCCGTCCTGGAACGAATTATGCTCCTAATCCAAGGCACCACTGTATATCTTTATGGGAAAAGATTCAGAATAAATTCTAATTCTTTGATGAAAATCTCTAATGTTTCCAGTTTAAAGAGTCCAGTCCATTGAGTGACTCCGCCCACTGGACTCCTTATCACAGAATCATCAGGGATTTCACTCAACATTTTACACGTTATACTGAATCTTTTCCCACAAAGATCTATATCAATCTGCTCAGTTCTTCCTGCCCTATAACATGATGCCGATAGATTACATAGTGACGGGTTCCCTTCTAATGATTCTTCTGTTCTATAAAAGGGAATAAACATCATTTTTATAGCGGTGCAAGCGGTGCATGTGAGCCCTCCATGAGCAATCTCCATCATGTTCTGATTTTGTAAGATTTGGTGCTCGTACAAGACATAAAGTGAGCACACTGACATGTTACTGGATCAGCACACACATGTACGGTACACAGGGATACTAGAAAAGGTTGCCCCAATATCCTATATCACTAACAGGTTTTTCTAAAGAATAAGACAGGGTCATGTTATTTTCAGGGTAGGTGTTATTTTTTCCTTGAATAACAATCTCACATTATGCTGGATTCCTTCCTTGTAATCCATGGAGTAGCTTTTACTTTTTAGAGTAGAGCTTATATTTAAAGGGTTCCATACACACTAAGCAATAGAGAGACGGGTGAGTGCGGCACTGCTCGTGGATCCCTGGCTCCACTGTGGCTTATCTGAACCAGGTGGTATCATATAATCAACGCTGACTTCTGGCTTGTGCTCTACGTAGGTAGCAACAGTCCATCTACTAAAAATTCCAATAGAGAATAAAGAACGTGGCACTCACCCCTTCTTTGAAGTCTTCAGTATCAAACTTTATTAGTGAGTGTAAAAATACATGTAGGCAGACAGACAACACGAGAGGACGCCAAGCGGAGCAGCTACAGCTGTTTCTTGCCTATACGGCACTTCATCACGGCTGCGTAATAACGTCATGCTGCGTCCATGCATATAAAAAGTACAACCTACTTAATTAGCATAAACGTGAAATGTAGTTAAAACGTAATTAAAAACAAATCATAGGAAGGCACTAACGAAAAAAATGAATTTAGTGCCTTCCTATGATTTATTTTTAATTATGTTTGAACTACATTTCACGTTTATGCAAATTAAGTAGGTTGTACTATTTATATGCATGGACGCAGCATGACGTTATTACGCAGCCGTGATGAAGTGCCGTATAGGCAAGAAACAGCTGTAGCTGCTCCGCTTGGCGTCCTCTTGTGTTGTCTGTCGGCCTACATGTATTTTTCCACTCGCTAATAAAGTTTGATACTGAAGACTTCAAAGAAGGGGTGAGTGCCACGTTCTTTATTCTCTATTGGAATTGTTATATTTAAAGGGTAGTTCACAAAAACATCTTCTTTCAAATCAACTGATGCCAGAAAGTGCCAGATCTTTGTAATTTACTTCTCTAGTCATCCCATATTTATCAGCTGCTTTATGTCCTGCAGGAAGTGGTGTATTCTTCCCAGTCTGACACAGTGCTCTCTGCTGCCACCTCTGTCCATGTCAGGAACTGTCCTGAGCAGGAGAAAATCCCAATAGAAAACCTCTCCTGCTCTGGACAGTTCCTGACATGGACAGAGGTGGCAGCAGAGAGAGCTGTGTCAGACTGGAATGAATACACCACTTCCTGCAGGGCATACAGCAGCTGATAAGTACTGCAAGAATTGAGCTTTTTTTAATAGAAGTAAATTACTAACTTCTGGCACTTTCTAGCAACATTTGAATTGAAAGAAAACCATCTTTGGTGAACAACCCCTTTAAGGTTTACTCCAACCCTGCAATATCCCACTATGACATATTTTCAGGTTAGGACTTATTTTTGGTTAAATAGGGTATATCCACTTCTTGAGTTCAGCAAGAACTAAAATGCTCGAGTGCTTGTTACTCAAGTTGAACATTTTTCAATGTTCGAGCACTCGACTTGAGTAAAGAGCCCCATTGAAAACAATGGGAGACTTGAGCATTTTACCAGGTGCCCCCTGCTTGGCAGAGCGAAGGGTTAACCCCCTGGGAGGCCAGACTATGGTCTGTTAGGGGTCGGAGAACTACACCTACCTCTCTTCTATCTTCTTCATTAGCTACGCTCAGCCAATCAGTGGATGCAGTGGATTCATGTATACCAAGCAGCATGAGGTGCGCGGTCAAGCATTGACTTTCTATCTAGCGTCCCGATGCCGCTCAACATTAGCCAATTTTCATCTGCCATGTGTGAATCTGCCACCTCTAAGTGTTAACAACCATTAACAGAAATAAAAGAAAAAATAACCATTAAGCTGGACTCCGACTAGGTGTTTAAAAAAAATATATAAATAAGAATGCCAAAATTGGCACATGGCTTTCTTTTTTGCTAAAAAAAAAAAAAAAAAAAAGATGTTAGCTGAGGGTCAAAAGCAAAATATGACTCACAATACCCATGTGATGTTTTTGGCTTAAAAAATTTGGGGGGCATTCTGACGAATTTCAGACCCCTTACATTTTTGCAAAATTGCAGCTTTTTTTTCCCCAAGAAATGTCGGAGTTTTTCCACCCAAAGACTTCTATAGGGCAGTATAAACACCGAGAAAAGATATAACGTCTACATATATATATATATATATATATATATATATATATATATATACACATACAGTGGTGCCTTGGATTAGAAGCATAATTCGTTCAGGAAGCGCGCTTGTAATCCAAATCCACTCTTATACCAAAGCGGATTTTCTCATAAGAAATCATAGAAATGCAGACAATTGGTTCCACACCCCAAAAATAATGATTTATTATTCTGAATAACATGTAAAACAGATGAAACAAACATTCAGAAACAGCAGAATATGTGATATTATAAGTTACTGTACAGTAATGGAGAGGATGGGAAACACAAGGGCTGACAGAGACTGCAGGGAGCATGAAGGAATGAGCAGGGAATACGTGGGCACATACATGCAGCTCTCTCTGTCCGGGGAGAGAGGGGTTACAGCTATGGAGAGATTACCTCCACAGTCCTGTCCCCTGATGTAAGCCCCAGCCTGAGGTGGATCTTCTATGATTTGGAAGGTGAGGGAGACTTCCTGGGTCACAGTACAGGGCTGTAGACCCCGCTATGCAGACCATGCCCCTCCCCCACTTGTGCTCCCACCCAGTACAGAGAGCTCTTAAACCAAAGCAATGCTCTTAAACCAAGTCACAATTAAAAAAAAACTGTGAGCTTTTAAACCAAAACGCTCTTAAACCAAGTTACTCTTAAACCAAGGTACCACTGTACTCTTTACTAGTTTACGCTAAAATGAGTAGACACTGAGAAACTGACAGAGAAAAAAGTGCAAAAAAAACCTGCTGCCATTTTTGTGTGTTTGTGGTGAGGTGTAGTGATAAGCGAACCTTGAGCATGCGGATTAGTCCAAACCTGATCGAATGGCATTTGATTACCGTTGGCTGGAGAAACCACAATCAAATGCTGCTTTCTCGGGTTCAGACAAATTCAAGTGTGCTCAAGGTTTGCACATCTCTTTTTTTTTTTTTTTAAATGAACACCATTAACAAAAACAACCATATATATATATATATATATATATATATATATATATATATATATATATATCCCCCCATAAATACCCTCCCATAAACAACACAATTAACTTCCTGATGCAGTATACTTTGCGGGGCGCCAGTATGACCTAATCTAAATAATTCTTCATCTCTTCACCACCCCTCCTATTACTATACTAATTACATTAATGACTACCATATTCCTATAGGTTTGCACATCTCTAGTGCGGTGCACAATTTGTGTTTGAGGAAAGTCTTACTAGCCAATCAGATGGAGAGGCAATCCATTTTGGTGAAGATAAGTTCAGTATTTTGCTAACCTTTGTCCTTCATGTGAAAGCTGTTTCTCTATCGGCCTTCATTAAATATTTTGCTTACATTTGCTTGTACAGCCTCTACAGAGTACTCTATGAGCTCTATTTTCTCTATATACTGTACAAAATTATATATTTTCTCTCCCTGTTTACTATTTGAGCTTTACACTGTTATCTCTAACACTGAAAGAGCAGTTTCAGTTAGTGTATTCATCTGCTGTAGTTTACAGGGGCGTGTGCAGCCGCTGGCCAATCAGCATTCATCTTCACTGGGCCAGCCTATGTAGAGCAGAGACACAACTGACATCACTTCCTGCATTTGGTCTTTTTTAACTGTTACTAAAGACCGAATAGCCTTAGTGTTGGAGCCTCAACTGCAGTTTTACAGTAAGTGAGACAACTAGTGCAAGATTTTATAGCATTGTATTTTATATAGAAAACAGGTAAAAAAAAAAAAAATGAAGTAAATTGCAAAGATGTAATATATCACCTCCCTTGCCGTTTTATCATTATTTCTTGGTAATGACTGTTGTTGTTTTCCAGAAACAATTCCGTATAACATGACTGACTTCTGTCACCTCAGCTAACCAAGTATGAAACAACACAGCTTGAAATAGATCCATCATCCTAAATGACTGAGAGTTGACAAATGACAAGAGCTGAAATATTTTCTTAGCGCTCTTCTCTACTGTGTCAGAGCTGTGAATTACGAGTTGTGAGTACCTGTCATAACTAACTTTTGACATGTTATTTATGTCAGACCCACTGAGATACAAAGATACGGCCGGGGAGAGAGCATGACGGCCGTGAACTCCGCTCCCCGTGACTTTAGCCCCATTATAGTTTATGAGGATAGTGAAGAATTAGCGAGCGGCCAGGGAATGGAGTGCACGCCCGCCACACTCTCTTCCTGGCTATATCTACTGATCACAGCAGGTCTAAGCAGTGAAACCCGCTGCGATCAATAACTTATGACATGTCTGATGACATGTGAAAAGTTAATTATAATGACAGGTACTCTTTAAAGTGAATCAGTCAGCTACAATTCAGGTTGCAAAGTGGTGACCATCTTAGATTACTATTAGGACAAGGAGACACATGGTACCTTTCATATGTATGTTCTGTCTGTTCCTCCAAAACCATAGATACCACAGGATAGGGGACACGCATGAGATTGTGGGGTCTCTCTATTGGTGACCCAAGCCATGGGTCAGCCCCTGACCCGCAGCTCCATTCATTCTCTATAGAGAGTCAAGTACAGCACTTGGCTCTTTACGGCATGAATGAAGCCGCAAGTTGTGCGCCGACAAAAGTGTCAGGCCATCGCTAGAGAGATCCCTGGGGGTAACCTCATACCTCATACATGTCCCCTATCCTGTGGATAGGGGACAAGTATTTTTAAATTGGATAACCCCTTTAGGAATTATGGAGGTCACTGTACTCCTTTTAATACATTTGTAATGGTTTCTAAAATTTAGATTTCACATTCGTAGTAAGACAAATGGGGGAAAACTTGAAGTTCAGCACAAGGCCCCAAAACATAACAAAATGGAAAAAAGTGAAAAGGTCTGAAGACTATCCGTATGTTCTGTAGATTATTATTGATCATTTGTTAGGGTCAGGATGATAAAACATTAGGGGAATTTATTATCTTTTTATACCCGTATCCTGATGCACAAAAGTCACACAATTTTGTGTAAGCTGTGTGCTGCTCAAAAAAATTGCAACTTTTAAGGGTATGTTCACACTACGGAATACGCAAGGAAATTCTGCCTGTCCCGTTGACTCCAATGGTTCCCTGACGAAGCTTAAGTAGCGAAACGTACGCAGGGACGGTTCCTGGGTGTACAGCAAACATGGGTAAGTGCAATTAGTACCGATGCTGTGGTAGTAATTAGTCATAGACTCCTGGTTATTATACAAGGAAAAGTATAGGGGGCACTGTGAGACCTCTTGTTATGATAAGAATCACAGGCAATAAGGTTATGTGCATACACACCTATGTCATTGAATTGGAGGCTATGATAGAGCATATTTTACAGCCATAGTAGTGAAGCTGACACCATTTTTTTATATTATTGCTTTGTACTTTTGTGGTCATTTTAAATCTATTTGATATATAACATATGTTGTATGTACTGGATACAGTAAGTATAGCTGTTATATAGCGAACACAACCATATGCAGGTTACACAGATTCTCTTATCTTATATATATATTTTTTTATGAAATCCTTTTTTTTGGCAATTAATTATTCATAAAATGGGCCTATTGTGGCGCTTATAATGGTTTTATTTTTTCACCTATGGGGCTGTATGGGGTGTAATTTTTTCCGCCAGATCTCTAGTTTTTATTAATACTGTGTTTGTGAAGATCGGACGTTTTGATCACTTTTTATAAATTTTTTCTATATATACTGTAACAAAAAATCTGTAATCCTGGCACTTTTTTCCCTCTTTTTGTTTACGGCGTTCACCGTTAGTGATGACGCTTGTTATATTTTAATAGATTGGACAATTACGCACACTACGGTATATTATATGTTTATTTATTTTAGGCATAGCAGTGATCAGTGTAATAGGCGTTCTGCTCATTGAGTCTGCCTGTGGCAGACTCAATGAGCAGAAAGCCGATCGGACCGCACGGAGGCAGGTAAGAGACATCCGGCGGTCTGATACAGCTATCATGACCCCCGCAATCACACTGGTACGTCCTTGGTCGTCTAGGGGTTAAGTGGACAATACACATGTATTTTGCTAAGATCATGTGCACGTGTGTATATTGTATAATACATCTTTTGGGAACCACAGAATTACTACACCTTAAGGGTGGGTTCACATGTAATTTCATGTTCTGAGTTTGCAGCAAAATCCGCTGCGAATCCCTTCACTGCCATTCTGTATAGCATTACATACTCGCAGTGGAATTTTCATCCCGCTGCAAGTATGTAAGCGCCAACCCCCTTACTGGTCCGCTCTCTGGCTTGCCCCAGGGGCTCCCGGAATCCTGATGTCCCGCTTAGCCAATCAGGGCGTGTGGCAAGGCAGCGAACTGATTGGCTGAGCGGGACGTCAGAATGCCGGGAGCCCCTGCAGCAAGCCGAAGTGTGGACCGGTAATGTATGCACCGTGCCGCTGTGGGTTAAGGGGGCCGAAGTTTACATACTTGCGGCGGGATGAAAATTCCACTACAAGTATGTAATCCTATTTAGAATGACAGTTAAGGGATTCACAGCGGATTTTGCTGCAAATTCACAGCGTGAAATCCGCTGCGGATCAGTTACGGGTGAACTCACCCTAAAAGTTTGTCTAATACAGAAAAGTAGATAATGTTTGAAAAGTGTATTCTGAAATGCTTCAATAAGTCCTGTAAATTAACCACAAAGCGAGGAGTTGAAGTCATTAGTCCGGAGATCCAGCCCAGAGATGCCATCCAGTGTATCATAAATCTATCACAATCTTCTATATAGCATCAGGAGTCTGGGGAAATAAACTAGTTCAGCTGGAAGAAGAAAAATCCTTGCTTGTCCTGGCAGGAGCCGGAGATGTGAGAACATTGTGACTTTTGGAGAGTAATCAAATGATAAGCGCTGGATAGAGCATAAAGTCGGGTGTTTTCGTGTAATATGTACATAAAATCTGGATCAATCATTTTCATTTCTGCCAACAGACTCATAGGAAAGAAATAATAGGGTACGAGATGGAGGGAATATCTTCAGTGTATGGGACCAATTACCAGGGTAATTTTGTAAACATGTACTATGTGAGAGGCAGATTTTATTTGGCTGTATTTTTCCTTATGATTTGCCAATTTTAAGGTAATAGTGCTGAACATTTGGTTTATTGTGCACCCTAATCTATCTGAACGACACCAGGAAGGCGGGAATTGTAGATCACGGAAAATGGGCTGAAAAAAAAACTGGCTGAAAATACTGGGCACTGTATGATTCGTGAACATAGCCTCGTTTTATCAGTCCTGTTTTGCAATATTGTCCGGTTTGTTACCAGATTTAAAGCGACTCTGTACCCACAATCTGCCCCCCCCCAAACCACTTGTACCTTCGGATAGCTGCTTTTAATCCAAGATCTGTCCTGGGGTCCATTCGGCAGGTGATGCAGTGATTGTCCTAAAAAACAACTTTTAAACTGGCAGCCCTGTGCGCAATGGCCGTGGCCTAGAGTGTATATGCATTAGGCTGGCACGACCTCTCTGTCCCTCTTCCCCGCCCTCTTCATCATTAGGAATGCTCCAGACAGATTGTCTCCTATTCATCACCTGTGTCAGCACGGCACATGGACTGGATTATTAAGGCACCTGTGCAGTGTTCACTGCAGAGAAATAGGAAATATCCTACCAGTGGCATTCCTAATTATGAAGAAGGTGGGGAGGAGGGACGGAGGGGTGGTGCAAGGTTAGGGCACAGATACTCTAGGCCACGGCAGTTTGACACAGGGCTGCAAGTTTAAAAGTTGTTTTTTAGGACAATAACTGCATCACCTGCCGAACAGACCCCAGGACAGATCTTGGAGTAAAAGCAGCTATCCGAAGGTACAAGTGTTTTGGGGGGGTCAGATTGTGGGTACAGAGTCGCTTTAATTTTAACACAAAGAAGAATCAAAAAGGTTAAAGGGAACCAGGGGTGTAACTAGAAATGGCTGGGACCCATAGCCGGATGAAGTAGACACCATCCTGGGTTAGCCAGTTTCAGGACAAAGGTCCTGAATGGCTAACCAGGTACATTGCAGGGCTGAGCAGGCCCCTAATGTAGCAGGCCCCGTAGCAGCCAATATATCTGCTATGGTGGTAGTTGCGCCCCTGAAGGAAATCAATCTGATATGGTCCCCAACTGCACCATATAAATCTACTCTGCAGCTCCCCGAGTCTACCAGCTGCGTCTGCAGCCATAGATTTACATAGGGGGGAAAAGGAGTTTTATTCCGGCATGTGAGGCCAGGAGAGGGGTAGCAAGTAGACTAGTCACCAGTGGCGTTACTACAAAGAACTGAGCCCCATAGAAAACTTTTGATCGGGCTACCCTCCTTCCCCATCATCCCACTGTAGGTAATCCCCTGTTTGTCCGCCCAGTAGATAGCATATGTTAGGCATCTCCCCTGCTATGCCCCCCAGTATATAGTGCCCCCCCCATGCTGGACATCTCCCCTAGTGTCTCCCAAAATAGGCATCTCCCCTAGTATCCTACCCGCCATAGTACATAATGTCCCTCATGGTAGGAATCTCCCTTGGTAGTAGAATGACAGCTCAGGAGGACCAGTGTATTGCAGGGATGGAGTAAACGATCGTGGTAAAGATCATAACTAATCTGGGACTTCTGTACTGGGACACTACATACAATCATAGGCAAGTTCACTCATCTCTAGTTATTATAACTAAGGAAGGTTAGTGTATACGTTGTAAATAACATATGTATATATGAACCCAACAATGTCATGTAGCAGTATGATAATATAAAACAAATTGTAATTATAATGTTACTTTCTGACAATTTCCGTCTCTTCTGTATCATCATAGGCCAAACACCATCTCAGACCGAGAAATAGGATTTTGGTTAAGGCAGAAGACAAATGATCATCACTTGAAATTGTTTGCATTGTCTCCCTGACAGGGAGTGAGTGTTTACAGCAGCTGCTTCCATCTTCACACATACTACAATTATGTAGATGGACTCGGTGGGGAAAGATTTATTTTACCAAAACAAATTGATATTTGGTAATGAAGATGGAATACTATCAGTCACATAGAAGGTCCTGACGGAGCGCGTCTGTACGGCTTCTTTTGTTACAGCTCAGCACTAGCACCACAGACACTACACGAATACCAACCATGAAGAAGGCCAAAAATTACCAACTAATTTCCATTAGAGGCAAATTCAGGACAAAACTATTTGGTCAAGAAGAAAAATACATTGAACCGAGTGGAAAAGCAATGTCCCCTTTAGGTTTTCTGTTCTGCTCCTGTTCCTGGTTTCGTCATTGTTTCTTGGTTCTGCCTTGAGGTATAATTTTCTGGCTCTCTACTTCTGTTTTTTCCCATAATACTTTGCACTCTGAGGAGCTCAGACTATTGTTTCGACTATGCGCCTGCCAACAACCTGTGTGATAGCGGTGCATACAAGAAGGTCAGAACTAGAGATGAGCAAACTTTTAAAAAGTTCACTTACCTGAAAAATCACTGACTGAGACAGGACAGCGTTGCGGCCAGTGATCGGCTGAGTAGACTTCGTTCGTGACAAGAGTGAAAGCCCGCTCAGCCAGTCACTGGCCACGTGCTGTCCTGTCTCAGTCAATGATACAGGAAGTATAGCTGTTTTAATAGCTGCCTTCAGGAGACTGGACCTGGATAGAGTAAGTACAGCTCTTATAGAGCTGCCTTCAGGAAACTGGACCTGGATACAGTAAGTATAGCTCTTATATAGCTGCATTCAGGCGACTGGACCTGGATACAAGTAAGTATAGCTGTTAAATAGCAGGCTTCAGGAGACTGGTCCTGGATACAGTAAGTATAGCTCGTATATAGCAGCCTTCAGGAGACTGGATCTGGATACAGTACGTATAGCTGTTATATAGTTGCCTTCAGGAGAGTGGACCTGGATACAGTAAGTATAGCTGTTATATAGCAGGATTCAGAAGACTGGACCTGGATACAGTAAGTATAGCTGTTATATAGCTGCCTTCAGGAGACTGGACCTGGATACAGTAAGTATAGCTGTTATATAGCAGCCTTCAGAAGACTGGACCTGGATACAGTAAGTATAGCTGTTATATAGCAGGATTCAGAAGACTGGACCTGGATACAGTAAGTATAGCTGTTATATAGCTGCCTTCAGGAGACTGGACCTGGATACAGTAAGTATAGCTGTTATAAAGCAGCCTCCAGAACACTGGACCTGGATACAAGTAAGTATAGCTTTGTTTTAGAGCATAAGAACAAAGAAAAAGTAAATTGAAAACTTTATATCACATATACTGTTGATTTAGACTTATAAACGTTTAAACTTTTAAGAAGCTTCTCACAATTATGTAGGAAACTAAACCATCATGGACCTTAGGAGCCCAGTACAAATCATATTGGTGGTCTCCATGAATTTAAAGATGCATTATCTAAAGATAGGAGATTCCCCCGTAAATTCTGCCCATCATGTTTATTTATTAGAGTCCATTGTGATTAATGGGAGAACTTCGTCAGATTGCTGTCATTGCTTCTAGACTATACAGTCCGTCTACAAATGCTGAATCCATTAGCAAATCAGGTGCCGTGACATGTTATATGTTTATTTGTTAGCATTTTATCTTTAACCATCTTTATTTTTACTGGTGTTGTCTAGCACGACTGTCAGACGGGACATATTTGTGTGAGTGCAGCTTAACCTTTGACTGATCCCATGGTAAAGACGCTATTACCCAACTTTTCAGTTCTCACTGACACCTCACATAGCAGGCTGATATTTCTGAGAATACATCTATCCTCTCTTCACATCAGAACAAGAATTTCTGCTAAGTGAACCAGCTGTTCATTTGCCAGTCATTGTTGGCGCAGGGGGTTTGTCTTATGATGGGTTGACAGCGGTAAATATCTCGGAAAGTAGCCGGATCTAAATTGGTAACAATTAGCGTTGAGCCAACTTCTTGAAAGTGTCCGAATTCGGCAAGTTCTCTGAACGCAAACTCTCAACATTTAACTCCCCGCATATGAAAAAGTTGGATCTCACCTTACGGAGTCGTGGAAAGCCTGGACACAGCCATAGGTCATAGGCTGTATCCATGTTTTCCAAGTGTCCTTCGGGCTGCCTCCACCTTCTCCATATGTGGAAGTCTCACTGTCATCATAGAAAACCTTTTTAGATGTCATAGAGACATGTCAAAAGTTTTGATCGGTCCAGGTCTGAGTGTTCACACCCGTACGGATCGGTAGAACAAGCGGGGAGAGGATGTTGTTGCAGCATGTCCACTCCCCGCTCTGTGTCAGCATAATCAGTCGGGTGCCATAGACTTACACTATGAGTAAGGGGTAAGTATGGGGTAAGTATCATTCATTGTTATATAGTACAGGGAGGAAGTAGGGAAGGTTTAAGATTTTCCTGGAAAACTCCTTTAAAACTGGTACCACCATAATTTAGAGGAGGAGTGTATTGAAAATGTTGTCCCAATGATAACAGGTCCCCCAAAAATCCACTTTTTTCTTGGTTGTTTCTTTCTGCACTTCAGTTTATAGTAGCCAGCCTGTACAAAATACAGGGAATTAATTTCTAGACCCAGAGTTTTGGGGTTTTTTTGCCATTATTTTTTCTAAAAAGGATGTTGTGTGATCATAGCCTAAAAGAGTTTTCCAGGTTTACAGTATTGATAGGGTGCCAACTACTAATGTGTAAGGCTATATTCCCACAATGTTTTTCTTGTCCATTTATGATTTTTTAAATGACGTCCGTTATTTTGAGGATTGGCCGCCCATCAGAGCAATAACAAGCTGTTGGTCCATTATTTTAGTACAGGTGGACTAATTGGCCTTTGGCTGTGTCTTTATTTGAAAAGTCCAATGAATTTAATGGTAAAAACTGAGAAAGGACGGTGAAAAAAGAAAAACTGTGTGTGAACAACTAAAAAATAACATCCGCTGTTTGCAAAAGACGGCTGAAATTAATTGACATGATCATTATTTTGACGTCATTTGCGGCCCCCGTGGACCTTAACTCTCGCCCTAACTTCCTCCTAAAGAGAATTGACCAGGCCAACATTCCAGAAGGTTCCTCCAATTACATGGAGCGATAATCGACCGAATCAGGCCAATTCAGCTAGTTATTGCTATGACCAGTCGATCCACTGATCGTGTCTTTAGGTCCAGACCTAAAATCATCACCTGCTGACTGCGCATTGTTACTTGTAAAAGCCATACGCGACCTACGGCTAACAATTAAATAGCCTGCTATACATTACCTCTCCACACTCCCGGTCTCCTCCTGCCCTCAGTATAGCGCAAGGGCTGCACAGACATTGCTAATGATGTCCGTGCAGCCCTTGCTAAATGATCATTGAGTCATGTAATAGACTCAGTAAAGTATATAGCATATTGGCGCACATTTAAATTATCTAATAGGGCCCATAATAGGGCAACCACCCCCACAGCACTGCCTGGTTACATATCATAAGTGAAATGTAAAACAGTGTTCTGCAGGATAAAACATGATAAAACTCGGTCAATAACAAAGACGTACAAAACACCGAACCCAAACTTTTACAGTGAGTTCTGTGAGACACTACACAAGGTGCTATTGGTAATCGTAGTTATGTCCTGATTATTTTGAGGTTCTATTTTAGTCAAATGTCAATATATTCCATAAAATATGCTTACGTTCTATTGTCTAATCAGAACAGCCGCAGATTTCAGATTGATCAGCGGAATGGGAGAGGTCACCTTTGGTTATTCCATAAATAGTAACAGGACCAGCTATGTATGGAAAATTAGGAGGTGTTCGGGAAAAGAAACGCTAGCACCGATAAGATCAGGGCTGTATACATACTAGATAAATAAGCAATAACAGCAGGGGAAACATGAAATAACCTTTATAATTTTCCCAATGTTGCTGATTTGGCATGACTTCAGAGCCACCACACTGTTATAAAACAGAACCTTTACTTTACAGATGGGTTTCATCAACTGGAGACAAATTTTATACAATCTTCCTGGGTTTCTCTGTCGAAGAAGAAAGTACAAAACAAATGCTTGAACCAGACACATGCAAATTGTGTTCTCAAAGTATCTCACACTAGGAACAAAAAAAATCAATATGGTGGCAGCACCTACAGTAGAGCGCCTTCCATAATATGGCAGGGATGCCATGTGTAAGGAAGGGTGGATATTCTTCCATGCAGAAATTGTATCTAAATGGACACTTATGGACCATTACACAGCTGCTGTAGCTTCCTTATTGTCGGGTAATTGATAAGTATTTTATTTTGTGGTCAAACTATATAGGGGTATCATGTATTCTATGTATGTGTTTCTATCCACTGACTATAAGCATACACCGAAGGGTCTTGCTTGTGCAAAGGTTAACAAATCTTCTGCTGTTTCACCATGTCAGACGCTGTCACCTGTATGAGAGTCTGTCAGTCTGGTCACCACCCCTCTTTAAACCTTTTTACAGGTCACAATCTGAGCCATTATTACCTCATGTCCCTCCACCAATTGGAGAAATCCCTGTAGTCTATAAGTAAAGGTGGACTGAAAGTCATTCAGGAAGTCAGTTCCAGTCCACTCTGAGAGGATCCTTCTTCATCTTCATTCTTCTTCTAGACCAGGGTTGGAGAAATTGTGTCAGGGCTGCGGCGGCGGCCTGTGCTCCGAGCCGCCGCCGCACCCACTCTTCTCCCGCTGTAATACCACACACAATTTGAGGACGGTGGTGCTATCTTTTTTTCCTCTAGAAAACAGCTGTTTCCCTAATCCTAAATAACTCCTTTAAAAGGCTTTCCACACAAAAAGACGTTGGTAAAAACAGATGTGTACTGCATACATATATATAAAATAGTGCAAATGTGATATTTTGTAGGTAAAATGACCTGCATCACTGTACTGTTCTTCTCCCCCATTGATCTAATCGCTTCCCTGTTTCCTCTGAAATGTGACCCTGCCTTTGCCATGCACATAGGCCCCGCCCCTTTGCCAACCATTGGAACAGCCTGCAAAAAAGGTCTAGGCCCCACCCCCTCTAGGTCGGCCCAAACAAATGGGCGTAGAGGGGCGGGGGCTATTTGTTGGTGATCTTACGGAGGGGCCGCACCTACGGTGGCACTGTGGGCGGCGCTGAATGGCGCTACTACCTCAAAGCCCCGCCTACTTAGCACAATCTGCAGATGATAAAAGATCACTTTTTACTTGAACAGCACCATGATGTATGATATAAAATAAGGTATTAAAAACTGCTAAATTTACCCTTTGCACCTGTGTAGAGAAGTCATAATGCAAAAAGGGGGTGATAGTGTCACTTTAAAAACTTCTTTTTTATTTTTTGTTTTTGGTGTACACAAAAATGTTGTCGATCCGTTGCGTTTTGATCCATTTTTGGGGATGTATACATTTATTTATAATGGAAATCAATGGAAAGACTGATCAAAACGGATGCACACAAATGCATCCATTTTTTGCATAAAACAGATGAAAAAAACTGATCGGAAAAACACAGTGTGAACCCAGCCTCATTTCATATACTGTAACAGTTTAGATCTACTTCATAGAGAAATGAATGATGCTATTTGCCCAATCCTAAAAGCACACTGGCTGAAGAAAAAGTGCAAAATAATTCCAAATAGTAAAACGTCGATACGATATTACAACATTGGATGGTTTTCTAAAAATGTTAAAAGCAAATAAAAAAAAGTGAATGAATACCCAATCTACGCAGTAAATATTGTTATGTCTTGGATTCATATACAGAGTACAAATGGGAAATTTGCCCTGGGGTTGTCAGGAGAATCCAATTAGATCTAAAATGTTTTGAAAATATGCAAAACAACATTAGTGCATGTTCATATTAATGGACTTGGACAAGGTCACAATCTTTGATGTTATCAGTCAGAGTCAAACAACAGAGACGTAGAGAAGCCTGGATATCATGCCATTTTATTTCCTTCTTTAGCAGCCCTGCACAGAGTCCGCAGCAAACACCCGTACATGTTTCCTTCTTTATCACACGGAGCACATGGAACACAGAAATGTAGACATTACAAATCAAACAATACAATAACGTTCTATTCTTGTGCCCCGAACAAATCCTCCAGAAGGAAAAGGTAGTTCACGGTCTTCACTGCATTGGCTGTCTCCTGTCCACTCCAATCGGCGTCAAACTGAAAAGAAATTGATAAAGTATGTAAATGATCTGGCAGAAACGATGAATTTATTAGAACATTTCATCATGACCAGCAATGGAGTGTGTAGACAAGTTTACTTCCTCTTTATTATCTATATTTCCTACAGTTTTTTAGGTAAAAAAAGGAAGAGTGGTTGGAAAAATAAAATGTTATTGCCCTCCACTAGAGATGAGCGAGTATACTATCGTTCAAGTACACTATTCTCGATTTTTAGAATTTAGAAGTTGGGTTGGGCACCTTGCAGGTTTAACCACACAAGGTGGTAGTAATACCAAAAAATTGTATATTGTTTTTGCTATCGGAACCAGAATAGAAACATAACTTCTGGTTGGTTTGACAGGGGGGGGGGGGAGGATGAATTTCTTTTTTATTAGATTGTAAGGTGGATTGTTCATTAACTATTTTGATTTGAATATGAAAATGATAAATATTTATTTAAAAAAAAGTACACTATTCTCTCCGGTATTGGGGTGCTCAAAAGTACTCAATACTCATAACATTTGGTGACATGCAGGGAAGAGGCTGGCGTATCCTGCTATGCTGCAGCCATGTTGGATGCTGGTCTAGCAGTGATTGGCCGGCTGTATCAGGTGACCTGAGTGTATATAGACCCAGGTCACCTGATGCTCAATACACTTGTGTTCTTTAGCTGAGAGGGAGAGATACTGGAGCAGGGACAGAGGTAGTGTAGCTTTAAAATGATATTGTCCCCCCCCTTCCATATAAGAAGTTTTTAGCACCATTCTTAAGCTTATATTCTGGACATTTCATTTCTTATGGTATAACAGATTTCTTGGTGGTCTCTTTTCTCAAAAATGCATGTTATTGTTGGTTGACAGTGCCATATGGGAGGGGCTTCATGGCATCATACCCCATATTCCTGCCTAAGTCGGTGCCATAGGCCCCACCCCTGTGTAGTTTCATAGCCAGTTAGGCCCCACCTCCTCGGCAGAGTCATTGGAATGGGCCAACCTAGAGGAATAGACCCTGCTTCCTCAGTATTGTCCATATCAGAGGGTGCGGGGGCCTAGGCTGGCATATGGGGCACGATGGCTGTGAAGCCCCATCCATACGGTACTGTCCACCAACAATAACATGCATTTTGGAGGGAGAGACCACTAAGAAGTCCAGAATATAAGCTTAAGAATAGTGCTGAGAAGGGGGGGACAATATCACTATAACAGTTAGGTAGGTGACTAGCTAACAAACACCCAAAAGTCCTTTTCGGGACTAGTAATCTGAAAGTGTGACACAAAAAAGACTATATTACATACAATATGTCATTATCGTACGGTATACTGATACAGATAGTGGTGAAGTACAATGGTACTGGAATATAGCTATTATCCACAGCTGTATAGATCTACTGTTCAGCTCCCCGAGGCCACCAGCCGCAGCCAAGGCGGTAGCTTTACATAAGGAGGAAAAAAGTTTCATTGTGGTGCGCGAGTCTAGGAGAGGCCGGACCCTCTCCCGGCCTGGTGGACCGGAATAAAACTCCTTTTTCCCCTTAGCTGCGGCTGGTGGCCTCGGGAGCTGCACAGTAGATCTTTACTGTACAAATGGGAACCATATGAGCACAATCGTACTGACTGGTTCCCTTTAAGGAACCACTAGTGGTGGCTACAGAGATTTGATGCATAAGACACAATAGTAACAGTGTTGGAGTAATAAAGATGTCAGCTGCCAAGGAGAGCTGTGAAATATAAATGGTTTAAATGATGTCACTAGTAAAGAGATGATGTATCTGCCAGATATAATGAACCAGAGCGCAGTCGTGTATTTTAAGTCACAGCAAAATATATTTATACTGCATGATTTTAGAGCACTGAAATTTCGTTTCATACTTGATCTTATGTTTGTGCCAAATATAGCTTAGAGAATCCCAAAACTTCTGATATCAATTGTCACAATTGTGTCCCGAGAATAGAAGAGAACAAGTTACATTCATTCCTTGCCCCTCTTGGACTGTGTATTTCCATCACATCACTAGTGATCAAATTTGCTGCAACTGATAATTCGAGGCTCTGTTCACACTTCTGTCAGGTCAGAATAACTTAGCATGCCGTCATATTATCCAGAAGGAAAAAAAAAGAAATGAATGTCTGACAGGCTCCTTATATTACAAAGAGATGATGATCTGTAAAAAGCAGTAGTAGTAGTAGTAGTAATAGTAAAAGTGGGTAAAAGAGAATGAAAAGTATGGGTAAATTAGTAAAAGTAATTGTAGTATAGTAGTAAAAGTATGGGTAAAAAAAAGTATGAAAAGTATGGGTAAATTAGTAAAAGTAGTAGTAGTAATAGTAGTAAATGTATGGGTAAAAAAAGTAGTAAAAGTATGTGTAAATTAGTAAAAGTAGTAGTAGTAAAAGTATAGTAGCAAAAGTAGGGGTAAATTAGTGAACGTAGTATTAGTAATAGTAGTAAAAATATGGATAAAAAAAGTATGAAAAAGTATGGGTAAATTATGACCTGGTTTGTTCAGATTTATCTAGAATGTAAAAATAAACCATGAGTTATGAGTAGTTCTGCCTTGAAATGGAAAATCTCTGTTCTGATCCCAAATCATGAGAAATTGGAAAACATTTAAAGTTTTTAAAGTATTCTATTCCCAGTATTCCCAGAACCCCCTTACCTTCTCTTATCAGCGCCGCTCTTTTGACCTTTGTCAAGTCCCACCAATTTGCATATTTAAAAAAATAAAATTTCACAAAAACAGTGGGAGTTACAAGGGTCAAGGGTTACAAGGTCTACAAGGCTTGTCTCCCCTCCTTCTCCCAGACAGCACTCACAGAACCCCCCACCCCCGGGACAGCGCTCAAAGGGGCTCTCTCATGTCGCTGTCCCGGGGAGAGAGGGGTGGTCTGTGACCACCGTTCAGGGGGGCGGGGGTCTGGTCAGAAGTGCCAGCCTCCCTAAGATGCTGCTGGGGGGAGGGGGGTGAACTGTCAGCGCTGTGGCTAGTACCATGGAGGCAGGCCACTCTCTGCCAGGGGGCCCCATAGCAGTTGGGTGGTCTGCCTCCAGGTAGCTACTCCACTGCCATGGATTATTTGTTTAGTGTTGATCCTGACTGTGTGAACACTGGACTGGCGGCGGGGGTTACTTCAGTGCTGGGTTGCTATAATAAAGTAATAACTTGGATAAAGCCCTAAGGTTGTCTGGAAAACATGGATACAGCCAATGACTTTATACATGTTTTCCACATAGCCTTAGCGCTTTATCCAACTTCAGCAGCCACCGCTAATCAAATGCCGAAAGTTCGGGTTCGGATGGACTCGAGCATGCTCCAGGTTCGCTCATCTCTAGTAATAACGTTTGTTGGGTTCACATTGCTATCTGTTGTTGTACTTTGCTCCCTTTCCTCAATGGTATTTGCACCCTATCCAAGGTCAGTGCCAGGAGTTCAAGACTCCCAATCCCTGGATGATAGGCCCTGTGAAAGAGGCTCCAGCTCTTCTTGCATGGTTAGCTTTTCGCTTCTGGTCTATGGGATTTCGGATTAGGTTTCAGTTCTGTGCCAGAAACATTTGCTGGACCATCAGAATGTTGCAGTGAAGGAATCTGACTGTATCTTTTATTGTAAATTAATTGTGAGCATGTAAACATATGTTCTACTGATGGCATAAACAATGTAACAGTGCTACATTCTTTGTGATCTCTGAACAATATCAATTGTATTCTATTCTAGTTGCTAATATCTGATTTAAAGGGGCATTACCATCTACAGGATATAGGATTAATGTCTCATAGATCCAGGTCCCACCTATCTCTACAGGCCCATACAGCCTGGTTGTAGTGGCCGGAGGTCCCCAGGATTTTGAATACAGTCCAGCAGAGTTTCAAGCATAAATAAGTGGGCTAGCAGTGCAATGCTATTAGGCCATTTTCATGAACATCTATAGCTTAAGGTCCTCTTACACGTGCCCTCCACGGGTGCAAACGAGCACCGATCAGCAGCACAAATGATCACTACATCGTTTGTGCAGCCATGTAAAAATATAGCTATCTCCAGGGAGATGTGCAGCTGACAGTAATAATATTTTAGCGCCGATCTGCCGATAAGTGGGCTGTTCCCTGCTTGTCAGCTTGTATATTCTATATATTTGTCATAAATGTTTGGGATTGGTATACTCCTTGAAAGGGTTTCCCAATTTAAAACCTACTTGTCCCCTATTTACAGGGGCTCGTGGTCCGACCTCAATGCCCACCTGGGGTTCTCTTCGTTATGAATGGAGTCGCGGGTTGGCACATGACCCACAGCTAAATTCATTTTTTATGGAGCCGCCGGAGACAGCCGAGTACAGCACTAGGCTCTTTATGGCAGCTCCACAGAGAATGAATGGAGCTATAGGTCAGACGCCAACCAGCAGCTCCATTCATAAAAAAGGAGCCACGGTTCCGATTTAGCGATCCCCAGGGGGCATAGAGGTCAGACGCCCCAGCGATCTCATACTTGTCCCCTATCCTGTGGATAAGAGACAAGATCAGAAAAACCCTTTAGGGTTATGTTCACACACTGTAAAATTATAACAAATTATTGCGGCAATTTATTACCATAGCTTGCTCAAGTTATGATTTAGTGTCAATTGGGTTTTGAGCTTGTGGGCTAGCTCTCACTTTGGTGGCGGCTTGCTTTATGTACTATTGCTAGGTTTGTTATGTCTGAGCTTGCAGAGAACGTTGCTGATACTACTTAACCATCCATAAATGTGCAATTAAAGGGGAAGTTTGGCGAGCCGAATACGGCACTCACTTTAAGAACCCACGTAAGCCTTCTGAGACATGGGTGGGAGGGGCTAAGTCACGGTCATCACGTGTGGACAAGAAGAACTCTTGCATGCGATGTCAAATAGCTGCACAGTATATCTGATATTGTGAAGACACGGTGAACTTCTGGACATTGTGTATTGGCGTGTTTCCCCCGTAGGCGATGACCGTTACTTAGATCCGTCCCCTCCCCACTTCTCGAAAATGCTCCTTGGCGTAGAGTGAACCAATATTTTTGTTTGTTTTTTAAAGAAAATTATATGACATATTATGTTGTTTAGTTCTGTATATAGCAGAAGGCAAAAACACCATATACACTACTAACTAATTAGTGTCATAGATTTACAGAAGAGGCCTATTCAGGTTACCTTTAGTGGTGTGGTCTGCCGTGCTGGGTTCGGGTTTTCTCTCCAGTTGAGGCCAGACACCAGTTTCACGTAATTTATTTGTCCATCATTTTCTTTATGTCTGGAAGGAGTAAGCAGGAGATATTACATGAACAGGACTCCAGTGAGACAATTGCAGCCGCGTGTAAGTAAAGGTTTGACTGTGGACATTGGCTCCTAGCCAGCATGGAGCCCAATGAGTACTAGGAAGGCCAGGCTTGCAGTTTCATAACCTTTTTTTTTTTTTTTTTTTTTTGTTATCTGATTTAGTACCAATCCCAAAAACCTCCCAAACTAGAAACACATGTGAGCAGCGAGCAGTTGTTGCTTACTACACACATTCAGTTACATTTGTTGACATGGCGAGTTTGTTACACTGTTGGGAGTCTGGTGTGGCTTTGTACTGTTTTCCTTCTATCATCACTTCTTGTCTGTAGCCTATTGACCCATGTTTAATATCCCATGCCTTTCTATAACAAGAGAGCCATTTGGCTACCAACACCTTTCCAACGGATGTCTACATAATACGTTTGGATAATTATGTGAATATTACTATATATGAGTGTTAAGCAGAGATTTTTATTGTTATATTTGCAGAAAGCTTTCAGTTCATAGATATTTTAAAGAAATGGGACGACTATATTTTGCTGTACATAGAAAAACAGGCCAACTAAGGCTGCGTTTTTTCAATCCGTCCAGCGTATCCGTTTTTACTTGGTTACTTTTAACAGGCAGAAAAACATAGTCAACACTATTTTTGTGTCAGTTAAAAAAAAAAACGCTTCTGTTTCGATCCATTTTTTTTTTTCCATAATGGAAGTCAATGGAAGAACGGATCCAAACGGATGGCACACAATTGCATCCGTTTTGCCATAAAACGTATAGGTTAAACGGATTGCAAAAACGCAGTGTTAACCCGGCCTAAATATACTGTGGGTATAGAATTAGGTTAATATTATGACCTTTCCCACCCACAAACAGAACAATGTGGTTTATAAAATGTACGATGGTCCGGAACTGCAATAAATAACAGGCAAAGAACCATCTTGTGCCTGTTAGATGTCTTCACTACTCACTAAATACTTAAGCCCCTATTACACAGTGTAATCTCTGAGGGGAGGGGGGGGGGGCGGGGCGGTTGCCCAGGCAATCTTTAGATCGTCCAATCAGCCCATAGGAGATAGTGGCGGTCTGCTGCCGCCGCTCCTATTGGCTGTGGCGTCAAAAACAGATCATTGCTATTGTTGTCTTTCAACATGTTGAAAGACGTACGTTAAAAGACAACAATCAGCCGACATTGTGTATGTCTGCTGATTGATGGCTTTTATTACACAAAGCAATTGTCGATTGTATGATAGGGCCTTAAACACATGCATCACTATTGTTGGTGCAATGCTCTGAACTAGATGGTAAGGTGATCAAACACAAAGCTTAGAGCCCTAATGCCAGAACAATTCTGTGTTATCCTAGTTTCCGGATTTCCTATAGAACCATGACAAAAGTTCTTATTGACGGAAGTCAATGCTTAAAGCGCAACTATAAAATATTTTTACAATTTAGTTTTAGTTAGTTTAGGCTATTAATTACCTAAATTGAACCGTTTTTTAAATATATATGAAGCAGAATGTCCCCTTAGCTGTGTTTTTGTCTCTCTGCTACTTGTGCAAAACTGTCCAGTCCTGCTGAAAATCCGTACAGTGCCTGAGCATCAGTTAGGTACGGGCTGTCAGCAAGTCACATGACAGGCAGTGAGGAGGTGAGAGGCACGCTCTGCCTGCTATGTGCTCTCGGGATGATTCAGACACCGGGGCATATAGCAAGAAGTCATTCAGTGATAAATGCCTGACTAACTGGATCTTATTTGACTGGACGGAACCGGCCCCCTCCCCCCTCCAACCCCGGTGGCATCATCCCTCTCCTGTCTCCTGATCATGCTGCTGTCCCTGCTGGAGCTGGGTGATTGTTACCAGGCTGTGGTAAGCAGCAGACCCCAGCTCTCCTTCCTGACATGTGCTCCGGTGTCTGGTGACAGGTCAAACACCAGAGCACACAGGAGTAGGAGAGCTCCAGTCCCCTCCCGCCCCTCCCCTGCTTCCTCTCACCCTGCACCGGACGGCAGCCCCCTCCTCCGCAGCTCAGGCTCCCCTCCGGTATCTGTGATTGTTAAGAGGAGCGCTCCGGTCCCCTCCCTCCTCCTCCTCTGGTCGGTCTGACACCCTTTCAGTGCTGGTGCTCTCCTCTAGTAAGCAGGAGAGCAGTGCTGTCCTGCTATGTGCTCCTGTCAGGCATCAGAGCACAGAGGGAAGAGTGCTGTGCTCCCCCAGCCCCCACTCCCCTGCATAGTGTCCCACACCTTACTGTAATGCAGCCCTGTATCTAATCCCACTGTGTGGGATACCACCTACAGGGGTGCTGTATCTAATCCCACTGTCCAGTGTGTGTGATACCACCTACAGGGGTGCTGTATCTAATCCCACTGTCCAGTGTATGTGATACCACCTACAGGGGTGCTGTATCTAATCCCATTGTCCAGTGTGTGCGATACCAACTGCTATGGCGCTGGTCAGCAGCCAGTGTATGGAGGTACCCAGCAAGATGAGAGAGATAGGGAGGCTACGCCCACTTTCAGACAGGAGGAGACCACGCCCACTATCTCTCAGCCAGGAGAAAAATTCATTTATTCCTCTGAGCCAAACAACTGGGGATATCTCAGCAAGCGTACAAGATAGGAACGCAGTTTAGGGCTCTTTTTAAAGGGTAACACATGGGCTTTTTATTTGAGGAATTTCATTTTTTGGCTACTGAAATTATAGTTACGCTTTAAAGACTTCCACTGACTGCTGGAACAAAATGGCGGCACACTTGCTTGGCTCTTACAAGGGTTATCCAGTGCTACAAAAACATGACCACATTCAGAGACAACACGACTCTTGTCTCCAGTTCAGGTGGAACTGAGCAGCAAAACCCCGCCCGAGCTGGAGACAAGAGTGGTGCTGTCTCTGGAAGAAAGTGGCCATGTTTTTGTAGCGCTAGATAACCCCTTTAAAGATCATTCCTGATTTCACTCAAAAGAAAGAAAAAGAGGTCAAAGATAGAGATGAGCAAACTGAATTTTCCAAACCGAGATTCGTTCCGAAATGTGCAAAAAGTTTGGTATCCAACTTTTTGCAAAGTTGGAAAGTATTCTCACCTGTCCCCGCTCTTGGGTCTCTGGTGTCTCATCTCCAGCCCACTCAGCCAATCACTGACTGAAAAAGGACAGCATCGCCCCCATTGATTGGCTGAGCGGGCTGTCACTCTTGAGACAAGAGTAGCAGACTGCTTAACCATTCACTGGACGTGGTGCTGTCCCTTTTAAATTAGAGATTGGCTGAGCAGGATTTTGATGGCTGGGAAGGCACTGGAGACCAGAGAACATGACACAGAGGGAGCATGGACAGGTAAATATAGATGAGGGAACTTTGTGAACTGCACGAAACGCCTGCTGTTTTAGTGCGGTCCGTTTAATGTTCGGTTTGGATGAACCCAAACTTTACGTCAACGTTCAGCGGACCTGCCGAACCAAACTTTTGAAAAGTTTTAAAAAATTTTCCAGCCAAGAGAGACTGTCAGGAGCTAAAGGGAAACAACAGTCTGACACGTATGGCGGCCTCTTTGTTCTAGGTCACAAGAAATGGTTCTCTGTCAGTAAGAACTTCTAGCACATTTTTATGACAATGTCAGAAGTTCTTGGAAACGAGAATTACACTTGAAATCAGTTATTTTGGAACCATTAAAATGGTTTATATTATTTCATGTACTCCACTGTCATTAATACTCTGATTTATAAATTGTTTACTTATCATATCATCTTACAATAAAACTGCCCTTTACCGTCAACACATTTCCATGAAGTCATCTAAAAGAGAACATATGAGATATATTCAGACGTTAGCTGTCCCGGATTGGACTGGAATGACTTACTTCTCTAGCAGAACACGCAGAAGGTCATCTGCCAGGGGTATCTTAAAAGCTTTACAAATTGTTCTGGTTTCTTGGAGTGGAAGGAGTCCTTTCCTGCAAATCATACATATAATTTACAGTTCCACTAAATTATAAGTAGATAAAATAAGATGATAGATAGATAGATAGATAGATAGATAGATAGATAGATAGATAGATAATAAATAGATAGATAGATAGATAGATAGATAGATAGATAGATAGATAGATAGGAGATAGATAGATAGATAGATAGATAGATAGATAGGAGATAGATAGATAGATAGATAGATAGATAGATAGATAGGAGATAGATAGATAGATAGATAGATAGATAGATAGGTAGATAGGATATAGATAGATAGATAGATAGATAGATAGATAGGAGATATATAGATGATAGATAGATAGATAGATAGATAGATAGATAGATAGATAGATAGATGATAGATAGTAGCTAGATAGAGATAGATAGATAGATAGATAGATAGATAGATAGATAAATAGATAGATAGGAGATAGATAGATAGATAGATAGATAGATAGATAGATAGATAGATAGGAGATAGATAATAGATAGGAGATAGATAGATAGATAGATAGATAGATAGATAGATAGATAGATAGATAGATAATAAATAGATAGATAGATAGGAGATAGATAGATAGATAGATAGATAGATAGATAGAAGATAGATAGATAGATAGATAGATAGATAGATAGATAGATAATAAATAAATAGATAGATAGATAGGAGATAGATAGATAGATAAATAGATAGATAGATAGATAGATAGATAGATAGATAGATAGATAGATAGAAGATAGATAGATAGATAGATAGATAGATAGATAGCCCATGCATTAGTTTTTACCTTTCTCGGTCATTGTACACAAAGGCATCATAGAGTTTACTAAAGTTCTCAAATGACTTCTTCTTTAGATGTTCCTGGACTACAGCCATCAGAAGACCTAAGTCCACTTCTTGCTTCTCCTGTGCACTGTAGTGGCGGCCGACAATCATTATTTCATGTTCTGTGAGTTTTCTATCAAAAATTTCCACCATGACATTCCTGGAAATAAAATACCACCATTAGTACCTATAGTGGATATACACAGTCTTCAGACTTAGGGCCCTATTCCACCGGACGATTATCGTTCGCATAATCATTAACGATTAACGATCTCAAACGACCGCTATTGCGAAAGACCTGAAAACGTTCACTCATTTCCATGGAACGATAATCGTTACTTATGATTGTATTTGCGATAGTTTTTTCTTCGCTATTTCTTCGCTATTGCGTTCATATCTACTGCAAACGACCGAACGACGTCTTATTCAATGCGGACGATTTGCGAACGTTTTGCGAACGAGCAATGATAAAAATAGGTCCAGGTCTTATAAAGCGGTCAACGATTTCTCGTTCGGTCGTTAATCGTTAACTGCATTTCAACCGAATGATTATCGTTTAGATTCGAACGATTTAACAATAATCATCTGGTGGAGTAGGGCCCTTAAGGGCATTCACACACTCCATGAATACGATCCGTGCACGGATGATGTGCTACACACTGGAATCACAGGATCTCCCGGCATCACGTATCATTATGATGCTGAGAGCTCAGAAACTGTTTAAATATTTGTGCTACCGTACTGATACTGTTGGACATACATTTATTTTTTAATGGAAGCCTGACAGTAAAATCATTGTTAATCACTCGCTGTAATTTCACATTTGTTCACTAATCGTTCATTGTAATTCCAAATTGTTCCTTCTTTTGCTGGGATCAGATGGAGTAAACGATCGTAGTAACAATTGTTGTAAGGATCATAACTAACGACTATCTCTCTGTGTAATATGGGGAACTATTCCAAGTTAATGACAAACAATATCGTTTGCAATCGTTTATCATTATTCTCTAATTGTTAAAAATCCCTTAGTCTAATAAGACCTTAACAGTCCAAAGCATTCCGATTGGTTAACCTCCTCCCGCCGCTCCACAGTAAATTAACGTTGCTGCAGCCTATGCCTGATGCTGCAGCTACGTTAATTTACGATCCAGGATGACACAGGCGCAGTAGCTGCACCTGTGTCATCCACGGCGGGTCCCACCTATCAGTGATAGCCGGGACCCGCTGCATCTCTCAGCACCGGAGCGTTCTCCGGTGCTGAGAGTTGACTCTTTAGATACTGTGGTCAGCACGACCGCAGCATCTATAGGGCTCCTGACAGAGAATTCTTTCTCTACAGAGGGAGAATTCTCTATCCAGTGTCGAGCGGGGCTCTGTGAATTGATCGCAGAGCCCTGATGGTAGCCATGAAAACCGGAAACCTGAAACCGGAAGCCTTCCTAGCTACGGAGGCCGGCGTGGGGAGGGAGGGAAGGCTGGGCGCGCGGCTATGAGCTCTGCCCCCTCCCCTCTCTCCCCTGCCGCTGTCACAGGATTGTAACAGCGGCAGGGCCAGAGGAGAGGGGGCAGACACCGGGACATCAGCTTATGGGATCATTATGATCCCATAAGCTGATATCCTAAAACAACCTGGGCATTGAGGAATCAATGACCCCAGGTCGTGAAAGGGTTAATATAGAATTTAGAGTGTGAGAACCTTTGGAGTCTGGGACCTCAGTAAGTGCTGAAAATATCTTTACAGCCCAGCGGAATATATTGGTGTATATAAATAAAAGCATTATTATCAATATAATAACAAGCTACAGGAGTGAATCCACAATGCTATATGTACAATAGGAATACAATCATTTTTTACCATATCGATTATGCCTTTTTTTTTTTTTTTTAAACAAAAGAAAACCCAACTTTGTGTCATCTGAAATCCGCCTGGAACACAGTGTTCTACGCCACCCTACACGCAACCTTCCCTCTTGATACTTGAGCAGCGTACAATGTGCGTCTCCCAATGCCCTCAGGATGCCAGGGAGGGACAGAAAAAGAAAGCTTGTTACTTAAAAGAGGAAGCTGTCTTTGAATCCGAGCCAAGTTGAATTTAGAATAACTGTACAAGTACAATAGACTGTTGAAGGAGAATGTGAGAGCTATTCAAACGGGCTGCACTACCACCCAGAAGACAAGACGTGACCCAGCCAAATATTTGCTGCACATACCATATTTAACACAAAAACTATTGTTGCATGACATCATGACCGCAGCTGACAACGCATGTGCTGTTTTCTCTCGTTTCCTTATTGGTTTTGTTGGCAGAGCCTATGTGAATTGTAAAGGGCAAATAATAGCTTGTTTTAAGGGGCAGCTCGGCTACTCTAGGCTAAATTGTCCACCGGGGACGTCCACTAGGCGAGTTTGCCGTTCCTTGGAGTCATTAGAGATCCACGTGCCCCCCAATAAGAATTAACCGTAGCCACTTTCCGAGATTAAATGCATTTGTTATAACCTTTAAAAGCATCAAGGTTGGCAGATGTTGCCATCTGTATCGTGGTTCACGGCTTAGCGGCAGCTGTAACTAATCACCAAATCTGTTTTCAACCATTCAAATGAGGGCAGACATAACGTCAGAGATTGGCCGGACCACCAGCGTCTAAAGAGATTTTTATATAATCATGTCAATAACAAGTTTATCTTTAGCAGTGTGTTTTTTTACCCATGTGCGTATGATATGTGTATGTCTAAGGTAGGTTCCCCCACAGCAAAATACGGCAGTAAAACAGGTATAAAACGCAGCAGTATTTTTAATCTAATAATGGGCGACATTAAAGTATATGGTAAAACAGCCATCTGTGCACACATTGTATAGTGTTTGCTTTTTAAAGAGACTCAGTCAGTAGATTTCTGCTGTCCTAAACCTAGCATAAACTAGTGACAGAGAAGCTGAACAGGATGATATATCAATTATATTGTTCTGTGCAGCTGATCCAGAGATCTCCTCCTGAATAATATGGACAATAAGTAGTCCTCTCCATTATGTGCATGAGCCCAGTAGTCCTGGATATTCATGAGAAGCAGAAAACTCCGCCCACCAGCTGATAATTGGCAGTTATCTATCTGACTGTGTATAGGCAGCCAACTGTCAATCAGAAGGGAGGGGTGTGGCAAGAATCCAATTCTCCTGCATATTAGAAGATCTGCTGAAAAAATAATGTAAGTAATACACCGATCTGTTCAGCATTTCTGTCACTAGTTTATGCTACCCTTATTTAAAGTGGAATAAACTGAGTGACAGATTCCCTTTAATGTGTGCAAAGACACTTTTCCATAGACTTTAATGGTAGGATATTAGATTAAAAGTATGGACGTGTTTTATACCAGTTTTACAGCTATATTTTTATTGAGTATGAACATAGCCCTAGTGTATTCACATTACCGTCAGAGCCACATCAATAATGCAGTGGAAGACAACTATTAAAGCTTGTTCTCTTCCCTCTGCCTTATGTGCTCTGTTGGGTTTGGTTCCTACATTCATCTACATAACTTGTCAAACTTGGGTTTGTTCTCTTAAAAACAGAATGGATTACTTCCACTCTCCTGCCAGACATATGACCAGGTCACTCTAAGCTGTCTTACGGCCACCATATATCTCCTAGCTGCCATATTTCAGTGACCTTTGCCGGTACGGGCTACCGTAAAGAATTACATGTCATCATATTTTTAGCGCTTGTTTCTCCAAGGCAGTGACCATTGAAATGAAGTAAATCTTGCATGGCTTTCAACATGCATATGGGCCCTATGGGTGGTCCTATTGGTAAGAGTGCTTTGCCTTTATGTGCTAACCCAAAGTGATTCAGAAGGTACATGGGTAGAACAGACGTTATATGAGGAGCCAAGGTGACTTGGCTGCCGGTGGATGCAACTTAATAAAGCATTTTTTTGTGTACAACAAATGTGTATAAAATATTTAATCAAAAAAATGTTGCATTTTAACCCCTTCATGACCGAAGGTCATTGATGCACGGATGTTCGGGTCACAATGAAGCAATGTTCCTCTTTGTTGTGATTTAAACTTTGGGGTGATTTAAACTTTTATAAGAGGAGAGAGTTTTTTAAAAATAAATTTAAAACATTTTTTTGTAACACTTTATAAGTCACCCTAAGAGATTTATATAAGAAGTCATTAGATTGAATATACTGATCAATGCTATAGCATTGATCAGTATTATCATCTTTCTGCACATAGGGGGACATGTATCAAGGCAAAACTGCGTACTTTTTTGTGGAAAGGGGCCATTTGCGAATATTTTATTCACAAAACGGCCATTTGCAAATAAAATATTCGCAAATCGCCCCTTTCCACCGAGTACACCGGGGGGCCGGGAGGGGGTGTGGAGGGGGTGGAACGGGGGGCGCGGACTCATAGTCTGCGCGATTTATCATTTTTAACACTAAAAGATATATGCCGAAAACCTACTCCACCTTTCAGGTGGCGTAGGTTTTTGGCTGTGCGCACCGACGCGCACGGGATTTATGTAGAGGCAGCCCGTCTCTACATAAATCTCCGTAGCGCCGGAGATGCGGGGACATTTATAAGTCCGTATAAAAAACGCCTGACTTAATAAATGTCCCCCATAGAGTCTGCCTGAGGCATACTCTAGGAAAAGATCACTGTTCCGGCAGGACGGAGGTAAGTATTATGCCCCTGGCTGTCAGGAAAAGCAGGAAAAGTTATCGGGACCCCGGCAGTCATGCTGTGAGGGTTCCAATCAGTCAGTGACAGGTACTTTTTACTGTCACTGACTCCCTTAAACACTGCGATCACTATAGATCATGATGTATGGGGTTAATGGCAGCCAGTAAAAACTTTTTTTTTCACATCAACTAGTGTCAAAAAGTTATACAGATTTGTAACTTACTTACTTTACTTATTAGCTGATTTATGTCCTGCAGAAAGTTGT